>NC_142336.1:4853497-5166913 GCF_054954075.1 Amborella trichopoda
TTGTATACTTAGGGGTGGCAATGGACCCTGTCTTGGGATCCGACGACTAAACCCAACCCGGATTTGGGTATGAGTCAAAAAATGGGACCCGGTGGGTTGGATAAGGGTCCATGTGGACCTGACCTGAATAATATTATTATGTAAATAATATATAACATATAATATTTTAATAATATTTAAGTGATATTTAAATAATGTAACTATTTATTTTTTATTATAGCAATGAAATAAGAGAAATAATCCTATAGGACCCTCTCCTATCCATGTGTGTAGGACCTCAAAGGATCACCATAAAATTCGGCACGGATTTTAAAAAAAATCAAGTCTCAAACTTATGTGATAACTTTTTTAGGGATCCGTGCCAAATTTAATGGTGATTCTTTGGGGGGTCCTACACACATGGGTGGGGGAGGGTCCTGTAGATCATTACTCTTTAAATAATACATGTATACATCTAATATAATATTTAAATATATATTTTGATTATTTTTGGGTCCGGTCCGGGTCTAGGTCCAATAACTTCGAGTCCAGGTTTGGGTCACATAAGCTCAAAAATTCATTAAAAGAGGTTATTTTGATGCCTAAAAATCCTCAAATTGATCATCTTGGCATCAAGAAGTATAGACATGAGAAAAAATAAGTTTCAACTCTTGAAAATAGTGTATCTTATCATACATTTTTTGGGTCGTCAATTTTTACAATTTTCAAGTATTCATAGATCTACTTGATCTACACTATTTTTTTAAGCTTTAAATTTCATAACTAGAGATAAAAATAAATTTTTCAGGCTACCATAAAGATTTCCAGCACTGAAACAATATCTTTCGACACTATTTGAAAGTGCACATTACTTTGATAGTTTAGGACCTCAACCTTATCCAAATCACACACATGTATGCCCTTAATTCCCTGAGCCAAGAGTCAGGCATTTGCGCTCTAGGGGTATTTCTTGCGTTAAACTGCTTCTAAACAGCACCATAGAACATGTTAAAAGTTCCCTTTGATAAAATATTTGCATTAATAGTGTTTCACTTTATATACCTCTCAAATTTCAAATCACTTTTTCAATGTTTTATTGTAGTTTTTACTGCCTACAAATTGTACTTTTTCTCAATCCCAATCTACTCCATTTCTCGCTTTCACTTTCTAGAGCTTTTTAGGGCTGAAAAGAGATCATGGGCCATTCCTTGCTTAAATCAATGTCAACTATTCCTTGGGAGCAAGTAAAGATTTGAATGGTATTAAATATGGAAATTTTTTCAAGAGAGGGATTACCTTTTCGTCCTTTGCATTTTTTTTTTCTTTTTATTTCCTAACATGAACTCTTTTTTTTTGGGTCTATTTTCGACACTTTTCAAACTAACTTTTAAAATATAACTATTTTTCCCCTTAGGATGATAGTGGTCTTCACAAAATGTCATTTCACCATGAGCACTTTGCAACAATTTGGAGGAAATATGGGAACTTTTGAAGAAGACAAAGGCTAGGGGTGGCAACAGGTCGGTCTGGGTCCGAGTCTGGCCCCAACCAAAAATGAAAAAAATTTATATTTTTCAATATATTGAAAAATTATATTAAATATATATGTGCATTATTTAAATATTATAACTAAAAATATATGATTATATTTATTTAAATATTATTAAAAAAGTATATATTAAATATTATTTAAATAATAAGACCATTTGAGTCAGGTTCACATAGACCCGGACCCAGATCTAAATAGTGTTCGGTTCTATATTTGGACCCAGACCCGACCCGCTGGGGATTATATATTAGCTTTTGTATATTTTAAGGCTATCACAATTATTGCTAACTGTCATATGTGAATTGTGGTGAGTAAAGGTAAGTTAATAAAGTTCAAAAAGGCAATTCATGAATATTGCGAACAATTAATGGTCCACTCCCAACTATTCGATCTCATATTTGATGGGCACATGTGATCGTGACCTTGTATCAAAAGTAAATTTTAGTTCCTCAAGAAAGAAAAAATTTTATGCCTTCCTTTAACTCCATTTAGAGGGAGGATGGATCCAGTGAGAGAGGGCCATTTCAGTATGGGTTAGGGTTGTCCTACCCTAGTCTAAATCTAGCCTAAAACATATAGGGTAGACTTGGGCCTAAACATTTATTTTCAGTTCAACCCAATCCTGACTTGAATTCATGATAATGAGGCCAAAGCTCGGAGGGCCAAGTCATATATATATATATATATATATATATATATATATATATATATATATATATATATATATATATATATATATATATGTTTGTCTAGAGTTAACAAACCCTTAAAATAGAAACGTTTAAATTAGAAGGGGTTGTGATGGGTGTATTTATCAAAATAATCATTATTTTTCATTAAAAAATAATTTAAATAGGTAACTTTATCATTAAATAAAGATAAATTTAAAATTTTCACAAAAGTACGTTGACATTTTGGAAGTTAGTGTCTTAGAACTTTATTTGTAGAGTGGCATTGTCCTTTAGTTAAAATTACAATTTTACCTATTATGGAGATGAGACAAATACCCTTTGTCTTGTAATAATATTTACAAATTTGCCCCATAAAAGTAATTTTTTTAAAAAAATAGGCAACAAAATTAATAAATCCACCCTTCACAATTCTCTCTATCTTGAACCTTTGTAATATATATATGATAGAACTTTTGTAATATATATATATATATATATATATATATATATATATATATATATAAGTCTTTCCAATACCTAGAGGCGAAAATGAACAGTGATTTCGCCTATGCTCATCACTATTTAAAGTTCATCTACGGTCACGATTGTCCAGTAGTGTTTCAGTTTATATTTTTTTCTATAAATCTGAATGATTTGAAATTTATACTGTGTGTACATCTTAGTGAGGCACACCTAATAAAAATATGAAAAAAATATTTCGAAGAACATAAATTAACCAAAATACCATTATAAAATTTCAGGGATATTTTGGTCAATTTATATTTTTCAAATTATTATTTTTTATGTTTTTATTAGATTATTCTATTTTTGATAAACACATGCTCCAAATTTTAGATCATTATGATTTATAGAAAAAAATAAAAAATAAAATACTATCGGACAACTGTGACTGTGCGATGAACATAGGTTAAATCACTGTTCATTTTCGCCTATAGGCCTTGCTATATATATATATATATATATATAGAAAAATACTATGCAACACCTATAGGTGAATTATATAGTACTTCACCTACGATTTTATCACTGTTCAAAGTTTAGCACCCGATCACAAATGTCTGATAGTTTTTGAATTTTAATATATTTTTATAAATCATAATGATCTGTAATTTTGTAGGTGTGTGATCCTTAGTGAGATGCATATGAATAAAATATAAAAAAAATAATTAGAATGATAAAATATACATAAAATGCCTTTATAAAGTTTCAGAGGTAATTTTATCATTTTATTTTATGACTATTATTTTTTTAATATTTTATTTTGGTGAGATTTGGTCATATCTATACACACCCCAAATTTTAGATAAATTTGATTAGTACAAAAATTATAAAAATTTCAAATACTACCAAAAATTGTGATTGTGTGATGAACTTTAGACGGTGATGATGTATAGGTGAAGTACTATAAAACTTCATCTATAGGTGTTTTGTGTATATATATATATATATGCGGTTTGTATAGAGCCTAGGCTCTAAACAATCAAATTAGAGCCTACCTTCAAGTAGTGTAGAGAAATGTGGTTTAAAGACTAGAAATCATTGTGATTGCCTTGAAATATATTTTCATCTTTATTTAAAAAATTTAAAACTTCAAAAATAGTGTAGACCGACAGATCTATGAAAACTTGAAAAATCTTGAAAATTGACGGTCAAAAAATGCGTTACAAAATAACTATTTCCAATACTTGAAATCCATTTTTTTCTCGTGTCCATGCATCTTGATGTCGACATGATCAATTTGACGATATTTAGGCATCAAAACAACCTCTTCTAGTGAAAATTTTGAGGTAGGCTATAATTTGATTGTTTAGAGCCTTTGCTATATATACTTTTTTCCCTATATATAAACAAGTTGAACTTGCCAGCCCAAAAATATTTCGAGCATGTGCCCAAGCCATTGGCTTAACATGCAGTGCGAACCGGGCCGAAAACTGAGCCCAATAAGAGCACTATTATGGTCATGTGAATGAGTACACTTATCACCCATGGTGGATATTTTGGTCATGGAATTGTATGCAATGTGACCATTTACCTTTAGTGCAGAGAAGTCACAATTACTTACAACCATTCGATATGAAATCTGATAGCTTGGGTATGTTACAAAGTTTGAGAAAATTTCTTTTGAACTTTGAGCTTGGTCGATGAAATAAATGCAGCGACTCAATTTCACATCCAATGATCAACATTAATTATGACCAACTTGTACAAAAGAGAAATGATATCATCAAATATGCTTTCTCAATTTCACATCCAATGATCAGCATTAATTATGACCACCTTGTACAAAAGAAAAATTGTATCATCAAATATGCTTTCTCATAGTTTAAAGGAGTGCCATAATCTAATGAAGGGCGTTTTAGTCATTTCTCAATGGCACCATGCACTAATGTGCCCCAAGTTAAATATAAGGGATGGATATACTCTTGTTTAAAGCAAAGACTCCTCTTTTGAGGGTTGTTTCATTCTCTCTCTTTCCAGCTTTAAGTGTTCTCACTTTATGCTCCAATAGATAGTGAAAATAGACACTGACATAACCATGCACAAAAGTCAAGATTCCACCTGATGGAAAGTGCACTTAAAGCAAATGATGATTACCCATTAACGGGCCTCTTACTCAAACCCCTGGTCAGAGAGGAACAACTCTTTTTCTTTCTTGCGTTAGTAGAGAGAGAACAAATCAAATGTAGAGAGAGAGAGAGGTTGTGTTAGTAGAGAGAGAACAACTAAAATTTAGAGAGAGAGAGGGGGGCTAAAAAATGCAATGCTCATGTAAATGCAGACTTAAATTTATTTTTCCCTCTCTATTGCAACCCTAATGCATATATGCTCACTCAAATTCTCAAGAGAGAGAGAGGAACTCCTAAACACTTAAGGGGAAAGAGTATGCGGTTGTAGTAGTTGTACACCCCATACCTCAGTTCCACGTTGTGGTTTCCGATTCTATTGACAACTTTAAAAACCATTAATTAATTAAAAAACAAGCAGAGTTCGTCTTCCTCACTGAATTACTCATAATAATAATAATAATACTAATAATCTAGAAAAGAAGATATCAAATTGGGCACTGAACAATCCGTGATCCGAGTTGGACTCCTTGAGTTGGCTCTTCGATTCCGGTTCTTAAGAGGGACACAAAAAAAGCAAAAATGTTGAAAAATAAAAAGTTGTCCTAGGTCTCAGGAATTACTTGGGCCCAACGGTGATCCGGGAGACTCAGTGCAGTGAACTGCCTGGTTCTGGACAACCCTAGTTGATTCTGCGGTTAGTGATTCAAAATCTGAGGCCTAGGGTTTGCCGACTCGGGGATTTTTAAAACATCTATTCAAATTTCTTCTTCTTTTCTTTACCTATCTTGTTACTTATTCAAAAGCCAAACAAGTAAAATGAATAAAACTCAGATTTACCATTGGAAAACGACTAGGTGAACTAGCTTTTATTGATGTTCTTGGTTTGTCCAATGCATTATCCTAAATGGAAAGTGAAGGGAAAGTTAAAAACTCAAGGCTTTAAATTTAAGATCTTCTCGTTACTTTTGCTGCTTTCTTTTATCCATTTATCCCTTTTTGTAGTGCATAGAGACTTCTGGAAATTAATGCCCCATAAAAAAAAAAACAATGTCTTTTCTTTTTCTTGATAAATCTAACCTTCTTTGACGTCTTTCCTTTTTCTTGATGAATCTAATCTTCTTTGATGTCTATTGTTATAAATCTCATCTTCTTTCTTTATCAGTTGCAGGAAGGCAATATAAAGATCCAGGAGGCAAAAAAGTAGTCTCTTTCTCTCCTCTCTCTCTCTATCTCTCCCTCTCTCATGCCATAACACTTAAGGTGACTCAGCATGCTTTCCCTAATAGAAAGCAGATACGGAGTAGTGTTTTTTCATGAGTAATGAACATGGATTCTGTTTCCTTACACTATTCTAAAAGCTTAACTGTGGCCCTTAATTTTGGCAGTGAATATCTTTTGATGTGTTCCATGGGGTGGCACATTTGTTTGTTTTAAGCAATGAATATGCTCTCTCTCTCTCTCTCTCTCTCTCTCTCTCTCTCTCTCGTGTATGGTGATGAATATGCCAAAGTGCTTATCTTATTGATTGATTCATCTCTAAAGTGCACCTTTAAATTGAGCAATGATCTCTCTCTCTGTCATACACACATTTGGTGATGAATATGCCAAGTGCTACTCTCATTGATTCACTCATCTCTACCTTTAAATTGAGCAATGATCTCTCTCTCTCACTCTCTTACACACATTTGGTAATGAATATGCTAAGTGCTTCTGTCATTGATGCATTTAAATTGAGCAATCTCTCTCCTCTCTATCTCTCTCTTTGCAATGAATATACCAAGTGCTTCTCTCATTGATTCATTCATTAAAGTGTGCCTTTAAATTGAGGAATGATCTCTCTGTCTCTTTAAAATTGAGCAATGATCTCTCTATGTTTCTCTACTCTTTCTCTCTCTCATTTGCCAATGAATATGTCTATTCTCATGGATTCTTTCATCTTTAGGGTGCACCTTTAAATTGCACAATGATCTCTCTCGCTATTGATTTGGAGTGATTTACGTATGGATCCTAAAATTTTAGGTAAACTATAAAATGCTCCAAGTAAATGTGGAAATTACAAAGAAAGTGTCAACCCCTCTTTACTTTTTTAAAAATTGCCTTTTCGTCAACCCAAATTTTGACTTTCTCCTTTTGGTTTTTTTAGTAAAGTAGTGTCGGAAGCTTTAAAGCACAGCCCTACTAATGAAAAAAACTAAAAACGTTTTTTTAAAAAATCAAAATTCAAGTTGGCCAAAAGCAATTTTGAAAAAAATAAAAAATAATGAGTTGACCGACTTTCTTTGTAATTTATGCGTATAAATGAAGCATTTCATATTTTACCTAAAATTTTAAAATCTGTACATAAAAATACACACAAACCCACATAGACATACACATTAGACACATTTGGCAATGAATATGCCAAAGTGCTTCTCTCATTGATTAATTCGCCTTTAAGCTGCACCTTTAAATTGATCTATGATCCCTCTCTCTCTCTCTCTCTCTCGAACTTAAACACCAGACGTGGTTGGGCATCATATTTCATTGATTTAGAGTAGTGGGTCTTCTCAGAACAATGATGCCTTGTGTTTCTGTGTGCAAATAATAGCAAAATCCATCACAAAGATACTTCATATGATGGAAAGCATATTTCAATATATTAAAACCGTTAAACCAAAGCTCGTGAACATTTGGTGCAGCCATTGCAAGTTAGAGAGAGAGAGAGAGAGAGAGTTATGAAATCATGCTCACATTTTTGCACATGACCGCATCTTTTACATCTTCCTGTGTACCTCTCTCTCTCTCTCTCTCTCTCTCTCTCTCTCTCGCTCTCTCTCTCTTAATGTACATGAAACTCCAGCCTATGGTCTTCATGCTCCAGCACCTCTGATCTCAATCTCTTCCTTCCATGAAGTGGCACCCCAAAAAGCTTAACAGTGTTGATGGGGTCTTCTTCTTCTTCTCCTAAGTTCCTTTCTCTCTCCTCTGTTTCCTTGAGAGGATCCTCAAAACCTATTGAATCATGGAGTCTTTGCTGGGTTATCAATGGTGGGTCTGAGAACTTGGGATGGGGCACTGGTTTTACATGGTTTTGAAGGAAATAGATGATGCCATTGTAGAGCCTTCTCATATGAGAGAGCTCAGATAAAAGCAAAGAGTTGCTCCTTCTCAGCCTCTTGTTATCTTCTGCTAAGGCAGTTGCCAAATCAGTTGTGTTTGGAGAAGAGAGAGGAGATTCAGGGTAGGTTTGGAGCTCATCAGATTCAAAGGGTTTGGTGTAGAGAGAGAAAGTGTTTAGATGAGAGAGAGTGAGAGGAGGAGGAGGAGGAGGAGGCGGGGGGGGAGGGTGTGTGGCTTTTCTTCTGTGGATTTCACATAAGAGGTGCATTTCTCCTCTTTTGAAGAACTCATTTGCAAATTCCCATCGATCAGGAACCACCTTCCTGAATCCCTGTGACAGGAGAGAGAGTGAGATATCATTAGTTTGTGCTTATCAGCTGCCTGCCCCTCTTTCTCTCTCTAGATATATATAGATATAATATTATGAGTTATTTATATACGGATTTTAAATAAGTTAAAAACATACAAGTTTTTTTTTATACCCACAAATTACAATAAATAGGTTAACACAATCTCTTTTTTTTACACACACAAAAATAATTAAATAAAATGAAATGACCTCTCTCTCTACACACATAAGCCTAGTTAAACAAAATAAATGATCACACTCTATATACACACACAATCATAGTTAGACAATCATAGTTAGATAAAATGAAATGATCTCTCTCCCTCTCTCTCTCTCTCTAACATACACCCAAGCTTAGGAGAGGAAATGAAGCTACTTCTCTCTCTTCTAACATACTACAAGCTAAGTAGAGAAAATGAAGTGATTTCTCTCTCTTCCTCTCTAACATACACAAGATAGCAATGAAATGATCTCTCTTTCTCTCTCTCTCTCTCTCTTTTCCTCTCTATCTCTCTCTATCTCTTTATCTTTCTCTCCATGTATCTCTCTCTTAGTTGAAGAGCTCGAGAAATAGAATGATTAGTCCTATATAACAAAATGTGGTACAGACTAAGGTATATATCACATCACTCAATTAAAAATCCATGAGAATGATGCTGCAAAAACCAAGAAATTGATGCCCATCACTCCATTGGAGCAAATGAATCTCAGGTGATAACCTCATGAACAAGAATCTTGAGGTTACAGAGAATAATGGTAAAAAAAATATATTGCAGTACACAAAGGATAATAGTAAAATGAATCAAACCATGAAACATCTTACAAATCTGGTACAATGTCACATGTGATTCCAAGTTCCAACAATGTTGATGAGAGAGAAAGAGAGAGTACACATCAAAGAAACATGAGAGAGAAAGGGAGAGATCAAAGAAATCTGCACCAGGGATGATTTAGAAGGCTGAAACACTGAAGAAAGAGCCATTTCTGAAAACACATGCTCCAAATCAGTGTCATGGAACTATCATACAGACAAAGACAAATAATGCAGACCCCCATGAAATCACAATGCCTTGTAGTTCCTTCAAATAACTCAGAACCTTCTTAACTCCCAGTGAAGTGTCCCCAGAAAAAGGAAAACTAAAGTGAACCTAAAGAGAGAGAGAGAGAGAGAGAGAGAGAGAGAAAGAGAGATACACTCAAACTGTGTGTGGAGAGGAGACACTCAAACTGTGTGTGAGATAGAGAGAGACACTCAAACTGTGAGAGAGAAGAGACAGAGACACTCAAACTGTGTGTGTGTGTGTGGGAGAGAGGCACTCAAACTGTGTGTGTGTGTGTGGGAGAGAGGCACTCAAACTGTGTGTGTGTGTGTGTGAGAGAGAGAGAGAGAGAGAGAGAGAGAGAGAGAGAGAGAGCACCACTCAGACTGAGAAAAAGAGCCTTTTTAAGACAAAGAGCCAACTGATTCAAAGCTCAAGACTTCTTTCAACATCCAATAAACCATAGCAATAATGAAATAAAAAGAAAACCCACAAAGTCAAAAGAAGATTAAAGATGGAGATGGAGGATCGCAAAACTAGGGTAAAAAATACGGTACAAAACATAATATTAGAGAGAGAAAGTGAGAGAGAGCTTCTGAGTCACATTCACCAACAATGCAAAACCCAAACTCTTAAAGCTGTAGAAATCAAAGTTTATGAAATGAGAGAGAGAGAGAGAACAAAACCCAAACTCTTAAAGCTGTAAAAATCAAATTTTATTATAGTGGGGGGAAGAGAGAGAAGGGGGAGGAGGGATAGAGATCTTCAACAAAGCGAAGCCCATGCTCATAAAACTGTAGAAATTAACGTTCATGGAATTAGCAGAGGGGGGAGAGATTGCAGAAAAACACACCTTCAAACCCCTCAAAACCCAATCTCAAGGACAAAAAAAACATAGAAAGAGATAAAAAACTTGTCAAAATCTGTGGAACTCACATAGGTGTTGAGCTGCCTAACAAAGCTTGAGAAATTGTTGTGCTTGAAGTAATTAGGGAGCAAATCCCTTGCAAACTCAGGTGGCCTCCACACCACAAAACTTGTGTCATCTTCTCCCCAAGAAACAATGTGATCAGTGCAAGGATCATTCACCAATTGATAAGTTTTAGTGAGAAAAGGGGCAGGAACTGCCTTCTGGTTTTCCAATGAGACCAACATCTCTCCAACACCTTCTACCACTAAACCCATGAGCTCAAAACTAAGGAACTAACACATATAAAATGAGGAAAAAGAGTCAAAAGACATGAAAAGTGTATACAGCAAATGTCTCTCTCTCTACACTGTCTAGTATACATATCTTATGTCACAGTGAAAGGTGTTATATATGTGTCTTTTGCACCCCCAATATCACCATTTTCTCTTTTTAGTTCTTTTTGCCTTTTACTCTCTAGTGGGTTGAGGTCAGATATTGGCCTCAACAAAGTTTGAAATGCCATGGCGGTGCCCTCAGCAAAGTTTTAAATATCATGCTAGTGCCCTCAACAAAGTTTTTATCTAGGTAGCAAAGTTTTAAATACCATGCTAGTGCCGTCAACAAAGTTTTTATCTAGGGCATTCAGTGGAGAAGACATGCCTCAACTTGTTTTCTTAAGTAGGTTAGGAGTTAGCTATTTTAAAGGTATTAATGGAGTAGTGTTAGTGGTCGGAATGGATACCACTAAGTGCTTAACTTTAGAGTTTTGATGGGATCCGGTGGCATTAGTTTTGGTATGACCGCACCCATGCCCTCAACAAAGTTTCAAATATCACGGTGGTGTTTAGGGCACATAGTGTAACTACGCAAACATAAATCGTATGATGTTCCATACTAGTGTTTTCAAGCAAGGACTCAGGTTGGACATGCAGAGTCTCGGGCTAGGCAATCGACGCTATCAAGTCTGCCAAAAAACTGACAGAATAATCATCATCATCAAAGCATTTTCTCAACTATTTGGATATCCTAAACAAATTCTACTCCTTCATTCTGATCTATTGAGGACTATACTCTCAATGAAAGTGATTAGTCCCTATATATTTTCTCACTATTTTCAAGTATTTCTTTTTGGGCCTACCTCTTGTCTTTTTTGAACCATCCACATGAACCAACTCATACCTTCTAACAAGTTTCGTATTAGATCTACGTTGCACATAGCCAGCCCACCTACATTTGCTTTTCTTTTTTAGAATTATGCACATAGCAGAGTCCTAAATAATAGTAATAATAATAATCTTGAAAACTGGGAGAGACCTGCTTAATTTCCATGGTTTCGGTTCCAGACTCCACAACATGTCGAATATCTAACACTAATAACAAGAGTAAATTGCACTAATAACAAGAGTAAATTAATAAATTGTATTTCAAACAATTGTGGATCACTAGGGTAAAATGGCATGAATATTGAGACCATAATATAGGGGAATAAGTCACATCTAGTTGGGGAATAAGGCACATGTAGTATTAATTGGGTATTCTATAAATGATTGGACTCTGAGGGTACCCCTTGGCAATTTTTTACATACAATAAATATGGGGGGAATAATATGTTTGTTTGTTTTGGGGGTTTGGGTGGTGTCCTTGTGAGAGAATTTGTGTGTTTTTTTGTGATCTCAATGCAAACCCGTGAAAGGAGGAATATATTAATTTTCATCGCAAGTTAAATTTTTTAAAAAAAATTATTAAAAGGGAGCCAAAAATATTTATTAAAAGGGGGGAATAATCTGTTAATAAATATTTTCCATGCCTGTTTCCATGAACCATCATTTTCTAGTGCCAAAAATGGCATTGGGCTACGTGATGGGATTTAAAGCTGCTCCCCCCAAAAATAAATGAGGAATAAATATTTATTTTATTTTTAAATAGTTAGAAATTTATGAAAAAAGAAAAACATAAAATAAAATAAATAAATGAGTAATAATAATAAATACACAAGAGACAGACATCCCTCTTGTTTACATTGCCCTCTGTGCTTCTTCTTCATTATTCTTCTTTCTATTTTTGCGGTCAAATTTAACTTTGGTTAGGCCCAGTTTCCCATGCTTGGTTAGCACGTGGTTGGCACGTGCCACATGTGTGGTGGGTTGTCTAGATTTTGGGGAGTTTAGAGTTTTAGATCAATGTTGCTTTGCTACATGGAAATATATATTGATTATATAGAGAGAGATTCAAGAAAATAAGGTGAATTTTAAGTTCAAGAGCATACAGTTTTAAGAAGATTAAGTGAATGTCAAATGGTGAATTGGTCATTAGTACTTCTTAGAGAGAGAGAGAGGGGGGGGTGGCAACGGGCTGGACCTAGGCCGGGCCAGGCTTGGCCCTAGTCTCCATGGGGTGGGCAACGGGCCGGACCTGGGCTTTGCCGGGCCCTAATTTTCATGGGGCCGGCCACGGGTTGGACTTAGGCCAGGCCAGGCCTAAGCTTAGCCTGGCCCTAGTCTCCATAGGGCCGGCCCTGACTCAGCCAAAGAGGCCCTAACCGAAACCCAACCCTAGCTATTAGGGCCAGCCGGGCCAACCAAAAAAAAAAAAAGGGCCAGGCCTAGCCCAGCCCTACCCTCCGGTCATGGTTGCCAGACCCTAGCCCATTGCCGCCACTAGGGAGAGAGAGATTTCCCTTAATTGGTAGATTTAAAAATATTCATAGAGAGAGAAAGAAAGAGATCTAATTTTGACAAATAAGCTCAATTAAGATGGCCAATTGGTCATTGGTAGTTCTAATGAGAGAGAGATCCATTAATCAAAAGATAAACCTACCTATTAGAGGATATCTAAATATTAAGAGGATGTTAGTAAGTTTTAATTTGGAGAAAATTGTTGATTCCTATAAGAGAGAGATATTTCCTATTAATGTGAGATAATGCAAAAATCCAATGGGGAAACTATGGAGAGAGAGAGAGAGATTATTGATTAATGTGAGAAAAGGCAAAATCCAACGGGGAACTCTAGAGAGAGAGAGAGAGAGAGAGAGATTATTGATTAATGTGAGAGAAGGCAAAATAGAAATGGGTAAACTAAGAAGAAGATTCTATTCTGCAATCTGTTTTGCTACGTCTCTCCTCAGATACCTGCATTTGACAGGGGGGCTACAACCCCCCCAAGCAGGCCTTTTCTTTTATTTATTCATTTAATTTTAAGATGGCTATTATCTTTTTCCTTTAATGTCATTTTGTTTTTTTATTATGACTGGACCTTCACGATTGCTTTCCTGTTTTCTCCTTCTGGAACCACAAAAGTGGGCCTTTTTCTTTGACTCTCCTCACATGCTTTTAGGGTTAAAAAATGAATTGTAGAGAGATAAAGAGATGGGGTAAAGCCAGAGAGAGGAGAAAAGAGACGAACCAACCCATCCTCTAAAAGTTAGAGTGTGCGGTTTCTATGAGGTTGCAACTTTAAATAATCCAATTAAAGTTATGTAATTTTGGAGTAAAAGTTTCTTAAGATTATCTTAAAATTTATCTTTATTTTTAATTATAAAATTTTAAACTCAAAAAATCGTTAAAATCAAGTTGGCCTTTAAATATATGAAAATCTCGAAAATGAACGGTCTAGATAATGTGTTGCAAGATGCACTATTTCTGAGACTCATAATCATTTCTTTTTCATATTCATATATCTCGATATCGAGATGATCAATTAGAGGGTTTTTCAACATTCAAACAATATTTTTCGATGGATTTTTGCGGTGCATCTGTAATTCTATATCTAAAATTACAATCTTATATAAACTTTTTCCAAAGTTAAATTGCCCATACCCATTTCATCACACTCAAGTTCAAAAGTGGCAATCTACTCTATAGAGAGAGAGATGGGGTACCACTTCAGAATTATTAGATAATTATTTAAAAAATAAAATTTGAGTTTTTTAATGCTTGGATCTTACCATATAAAAATTAGATGATCTTTATTTAATCTCGAGATATTATTTTTTCTATTCAATCTCGAAACATTGTTTTTTTCAAGTACAAAAAAGATATAGATATAATTCCTTTTATTGAAAATTTATTTACTTAATGAAGGGGTTACATGCCTAAATTTTAAGATCCTAAAATCAATTTCAGGTATGTTTTACCAAGGGAGTGAAGATGAATATTCTATTCAGTAGAGCACCTTTTGGCTTTCTTGAGACTCAAGTTCACAAATGACAATTTACCCAAACACTCATGAGTGGACCATACTGTAATAAAGACCAGAAAAGGTGTCTCATAGTGCGTAGGTTAATGATAACAGAGAGATCCATTACTTACGAAAAAAGAGAATGGATAAATATTTATTTACTGTGAGGGAAAGTATTACCACCTTAGTTTTTGAGGGATTTAGAGTTCAAAAGAAATCTTAAATCAATCGAAATCTACTTTCATCTCGGATTCATAAATTTGTAGCTCAAAAATAATATTCAATTCTAATGATTTTTGAAGAATTAAAATCATTGTCATCATCATTAGAGCTTTATTTCAAATATTTGAGGCTAGCTATATGAATCATTTATGTCATTCCACTTTATCCAAAATTATATACATTCAGTCAAATGTAAGTCACTATTTCTCTTCTCACTCCTTTGAACTATAATTTTTTGGGCATTTTTTTTGTCTTTTTAGAGCTTTCCACTTAAATCAAATCTCCCTTTCAGCCAGTTTTGTTATAGGTCAAAGCTGCAGATGGCTAGACCACCTAAATCTACTTTCCCTTATCTTATTACCTATTAGAGCTACTGCTAAGTTCTTTCCGATGTGCTCATTCCTAATTTTATCCTTTCTTGCCATACCACTCATCCATCTTGATCTTATATTTAATTTCTTTTTTTAAGATTCATAATAATAGTGGTCGAGATAGACAAGTAAAATTGTAAATTAGAAATTCTATCTCCAATATGAGTTTTTGGGAGGTGGGCAATCGATCTTTTTAATGATTGAGAACAATTTTAAGTGAAAAGAAAATGAAAAAATGTTGCTTTAAAGAATTAAAAAAACATCAAAAAAGGTTTGAACATTAATCTCAAAAGGGCAAATGATATTTTTAATGATTGAGAACAATTTCAAGTGAAAAGAAAAGGGAAAATATTGCTCAAAAGAATTAAAAAATATCAAAAAAGGACAATGTTTAAAGTAAAGGGACCAAAATTATATTTACTTCAAATAATAATAAATTTTTTTTTTAGCTATACCATTTGGATCGGTCGTTTAAATAGGCCATATGGGAAATTGGTCCAGATCGGCGACCAAACATTCTTTTAACTATTTTAATTAAAAAAAAAACAATTGTTTCATGCGGGTTAGACCGCATTTGTAAAATATGCGGTCATGATGTATAAAGCATCTTAAGCATCCATCTTAAAGATAGATGCAAATAGGTGGTCCATCTAAAAACAATTGTAACTAATGGTCTAAATGTTTTTTTAATATAATTATTATTTCTAGTTTTCACATTTTATTTATTTTTTCTTATTCATGATCTCCATGTTAAAGATTATATACTTTAAAAATTAGAATCAAATTATATTTAAAAAACAAAACCTCATTTGTACATGTACAGGTCAAGCCGCTTGCTAACTGCATCCTTCTAAAAATCCTGCATTCTTCACTCAACATAGCTAAAACGCATCCATTTCTTGGCCAAATCGAAAAAACCTCTTCAACAAATGAAAGCAAATAAAAAGTAATTCTTCACTTTTCACCCACAATATTTTGAATTACATCTTTTAGTTAATACTTATTAGATATCATATTGGATGGCTTGGGATGAGTCGAAAAGTTCGAGAAATTATTTTTTTGAAATTTTGTGTCTATTCAATGACACTCCTACAACCATCCATTTTGAATTTTAAGGGACTTAAATAATTATGACCTATATATAAAATAAATAAATAGTTTTTTTTTTATATAAACAATCCATATATTAAGAAAGAAAAATATGGGTATAGAGTTAGTTTCAAGGGATTGCTCAGGGACAATTTAGGTATATTTTCTAGGGCTGTCTTCCCAACGTGTGCACCAATACCCACGCCCGTTTGGTTCTGTCTCTCTCATCTTTCTCTTTCTAAGGTTTTGAATAATCATTTATGCACAAAATCTTTACAAAACTTAGAAAGCTGACGATTTTTTGGGTCATAATTATTATTTGCTATGCAGTCCTCTATTTGAAAAACTTTAAAAAAAAGTCAAAATTTCAAAAAAAAAAGATAAAACATTTTTAAGGGAAAATCTTATATAGAGCCAAGACTCTAAACAATCAAATTTGAGTCTACTACAAAAATTTCACTAGAAGAGGTTGTTTTGATACCTAAATATCTTCAAATTGATTATTTGATCGAAATGTATAACTCAAGTTTTGAAAATAATGTATTTTATAATATATTTTTTGACCGTTAATTTTTAAGTTTTCATAGATATGTGGATCTACACTATTTTTGAGGTTTAAAAATTTATAAAGAAATATGAAAAAATACTTTAAGCCTATCACAAAGATTTTCAATATTGAAACCACATTTCTCGACACTATACGAAGATAGGTTCTAACTTGATTGTTTAGAGCTTAGGCCTTATACAAACTGCATCCTATTTTTAATTTTATATACTAATACGTTTTTGAAAATTAAATAAGTTCTAAAAAAACAAATCAATTTTATGGTGCCAAATATTCTGCTGGATTACTTCATGGGTGTGGCACAGAAGTGCACGCCCATGCGTCAGAGAGAGAGTGAAGAGAGAGGAGAGAGAAAGCTCCATAAATTCCTACTTTCCCCGTACAAAGATAATTTTTCCATGTAATGCATTTCACATCAATTTTAGAGAGAGAAAGAGAGTAAATTGAGAAGAGAGTACAGGAGTTTGAAGAGAGAGAATGTTCCATTGATTTAAAACTTTAAATAGAGTGAAGAGAGAGAGAAGAGAGAGAAGGTTCCATAAATTCCTGCTTCCCCATTCAAAGTGAAATTCCCATGCAATGCATTTCACATCAATTTCAGAGAGAGATTGAAGAGAGAGAAGGTTCCATTGGTTTCTTGCTTTTCTCTCTCTACCCATACGGTATCATTTTGGCCATTAAAGCTCAGTAGAGAGTGTTCTTTGAGAGTAGAGAGAGATGGAAGAGAGAGAAGATTACATTCTCTGAGAGATATAGACAGAGGTGGAAGAAAGAAGGTTCCATTGTTTGAGAGAGAGATGGAAGAGAGAGAAGGTTCTATTGTTTTACAGAGAGAGATGGAAGAGAGAAGGTTCCATTGTTTTAGTGAGTGAGAGCAAGAGAGAGAAGGTTCCATTGTTTTCTAGCTTTTCTATATTTAACCATCCAGTTATCATTTTACACAGTCTAAAGTCCTATCCATTGGACACCAAACCTAGATAGAGAGAGAGAGAAGATTCCATAACCTCTGTATTTTATACTCTTCATGCATCAATCTAGAGAGAAAAACAGAGATTGGAAGATTCCATAATGTCTCCATTTCCTTTTATCTTCTTCACCAATCTCATTCAAGAGAGAGAGACATAGTTTACCTGATTCCTAGAGAGAGAAAGAGAGTTTTTGCCTAATTCCTAGAGAGAGAAAGAGATTGAAGATTCCTTCATTACCTTTTACTGTCCCATTGAGCCCCACACTGCCCCTTTTTCCTAGTAAATCATTAGAACCCTAGATGCACTCCATGTGATCATAGACAAGCCTCAAATATTTAAGAAACTTTAAGGTTTTTTTTAAGAGTGGGGTAATGATTCTAACCCTTGTAAGTTTGTAGTTACTTAAGAGAGACAAAATCTTGCAGATTCACATGCCAAGATCCTTACTTTTCTCCCTCTTAACATATAAAGTTACCAATAATGTACAGTTTATTAGCCATTCTAGAGAGAGGAAGAGAGAGAAAGGGGCGAGAGAGAAATAAAGGCTGCCAAAAGTAGTGGATAAGACAAGTCATTTCATATTCATGTATACCCATCAAGCTTTTTAATAGTGGATAATATAAAGAGATGATTATTGCAACAACCATAATTTACAGAATTGGCAAATGTTTAAAAAGTTACACACAGATGATAGAGAGAGATATGATTGGGGTGGCTCTAAAGCTAACGATACTAATGGAGGTCTGGTCTTTTTGATTGACATTACTTTCTTTCTTTTTTTTTCTTTTTTTTTTCTTTTTTTTTTTTTGACATGTTGACGGTGGAAATGGAAGGCGAGGACGTTATGTTGAGGCATCGGCGCCATGATAACGACGAAAATGGAGGGCGGAACGTTATGTTGAGGCATCGGCACCCCTAACCACCAATGCCCCATCTGCATTCCCCCTAAACCTACCCTTACCAATGAGAGGACTTACCTACCTCCCTCTCCCTCTCTCTCTCTCTCAACCACTAATAAGATCCAGTTGACCTTGACCCAAACCTAACTCTTGAGTCCAACTTAGACCAATCCTTAACTGGCTTATTCAAAATATAAAATTAAAATAATTATTTATAAAAATAAATTAACCAAAATACCATTATAACTTTTAGGTATATTTTGGTTAATTTATTTTTTATAAATTATGTTTTCAACATTTTTATTAGGTTTGTCTACTTTTCAAGAGTAGATTCTCAAAAATTCAATTGAATGGAATTTATATATTAAAAGAAATCTTATATAAAATGCAATCGTGATCATTAGATCAGCCCAGATTCAACTTAGATTTAATTTAAGCTGTTGGGTATTTATTGTAGCTATCAGCTAATGAGCTAACCTCAGAATTTCACCATAAAAATAGTTCTTCTCCTTTCTAAATTTCTCTTAGTACACGCATATATACTGGGTCAGATCAAGTCCAAATCAAGTGGAATACAATCCAACCGGCCCAGTCCAAGAGACTAATCACCCAATCAGATCCACCTAGAAGGTCCTTTACCAACCCTAATCTCTCTCACACTCTGTCTTTATGCTAGGGTGTTGACTTAGTTTAATCCTCAATTTCGTAGCCCTTGCATGTGAAATGTGTGCTCTAGCAAGGGACCAAGCGACAAGGTTGATGTGGGTAAAGGTGCAGATGGAAGTTAATTTTGGGGGTAATTCTAAAGATTCCTCCAAAACACACACTGTTGGAGTTAATTTAGGAGGTAATTATAAAGATTCCTCCAAAACACATGTAGTTAGGAGTTAATTTAGGGGGTAATTCTAAAGATTCCTCCAAAACCCTATGTGCACCTATACAATAGGATTTATAAAGTCTCTCTTGATAAAATGAAGAAGGAAAAATATACTATAAGACTATTCTTAATTATTATATGCAGTTGGATGTGAAATGAAGCGATTTTATATTAACTGGGCTCAAAGTCGTCATAAAGTTTTTCAAATTCTGTGACCCTTTAAGCCATTAGAATTCACATCTCGTAGCTTTAGGTGATTGACATTACAAATGGTCTTGGAGCATAAGATCTCATATATCTCTCCCCTATTGGGTCAAAAATAATTAGGAGCTCTCTCTCTGCCGCACAATAATTAAGCTAGATTACTTATAGGTGGTCCTACAGGACCAAATTGTACATTTGTCCAGCCAAGTTAGGGGGCTTGTGTACCCCAAAACCTTTCATTGAGGTGTTTGATGCATGGCAAGATCAAACTCAAAGTGAAATTAGTTTTTCATTTCAGAACTTTCCTAATTTGACATCCATAAAATTGGAAAGTCTAGATTTAGTCTCAATACATAATTTGATTTGGGGCAAGTTTTGATCTTTAAATTTTAATTGTTAACCGATCAATGTTATAGTAACATGATTTAATACTTTTGCTGCTCAAAATTGGTTCAAGCTGAGGTGTTTAACAAGTGGGACCATAGTATAAAAAATTAGTGCCACGCCTTGTGAACAGGGTCTTTATAATAGCGAAAAGATTGTGTGTTCCCAGTGCATTATCTCCTTACTTCAAAGATGCAAGATACTATAGGCTTCTCAATACAGCGAAAACGATAACAAAAACTCGATGTACTAGGATTGGATAGAGGTTACATACATTTTGCGTATCGGATCTCCTTTTTGAAAGTTGATCGCTCATTTTCACGTGTCGAGATTTCGATACCCCCTTAGGTGAATATAATGCAAATTTTGAACTTTGATAGATGGTTCGAGAGTTCTTACTTTTAGATTGAAGGGATCTGTTTTGGCGTGAGAGTTCTCACTTTTGCTAAAAGTAATTCAATTGCTAAGGTTTTCTAAAAAAGCGAGAGACGGGAATGCCTCATGAAAGCTAAGTGCAACTCACCAAAAAATTGAATGCCATTTCTCTCTCTACTATCCTTTTTAAAGAGGTCCCACTTCCTTAGTAATCTTCATATGTGGTATCTAAATCTATTTAGTTACCAACATAGATCTATTTAAATCCATATTTTAAGAACCATACCGGACCGGCTCGTTCATACTGGAAGTGAATAGTTGAACTAGCCCGTCCAAATAGTAGACCAACCAGTCCTAATGTGAACCAGATGGCAAAGCTGAGGAAAGGCCCACTCCAGGAATAAGGAATGTGGATGTACATGTCCTAGTCACGTTGATCCTTTATAGGTCGGCTCGACCACAGTTCAGTTAGTTGTACCCCTTTCATCAAATAATGATGCTTAGAATTTGAATGTTGACGATAAACATACGTAAGGATGCGGACTATATTCGCTATCGTTTATAAAGATTTGTTTCGCTGTACAACTCTAAGAATGATTGGTCTCTTAGTTTTTTTTATGAACATATAAGAATAAAAACAGTAGCGTCAGATATAAATTTTCATGCCATTGTAAGATTTCTAATAATGAAACTACATATCCACACAAAATTTAAAAGTGTGCTCTACTTCTACAATATAGGGAGACATGTAGACCTCACCTTTTAGTTCTTTACTCAATCCTATGTCTCTCCTCTCAAGTGAGCCCCATTGAAGCTTCACGGAATGAAGTCAGATTCCATGACAATTCCAGTGTAGCTTCTAGGTGAGTTGGTGTTTTTATTTATTTTAATATTTAGTAATTTACTTCGTAAAATACAAAAATAAATGAACAAATTTTATGTTTTTGTCTTGTTAGTTAGGTTTAGGAAATTAGGGTTTTATGATTTTGGAATGATGCCTATCCCTTTTTTTTTTTTTATAAGTTTGAAAGGCTTTTACAACATGTAAAAGCCCATTAAAATTTTATACAAAAATATCTAAAAAAGAAAAAAAACTAACAATGTTAGATATTTTGTTATTTACATATATGGCTTTAACTTTAAATACAGTAATATACAATTAAAATTTGTAAAAGGCTTAAAGCCATTGAAAGGCAGATCTGAAAATTCAAAAAAAGAAAGATAGAAAAAGAAATATGTTCAGTACTTTTGTGCAATTTTTTTTGTACTTCGGTTTTCAAGTTTTAATAGCAACTTGCAAGGGCGTTCGTAGAATAAAAGCAAAGAAAATAAAAAAAATATTTTTGATTTTATATTCTCTTTAATTTTTTATTTTTCAATTTTGGTTTGGAAACAATAAAAAATAAAAAAAATAGATAATACAAAAATAGAAAAATAAAAGTGAAAATATATTGAATTTTTTGCTTCTGAATTGTTTCTTTTCTCAGTTTTAACGTTTTATTTGTTTATTTTTTGCATCTTTAAGTTTCTAAAAATAAGAAAATAAAAAATCATTTTTGAACATGCCAAAAAGAAAAAATAGAAAAACCGAAAACCTAAAAAACAGAAATATGTTTTTGCCAATTTTTTTTTTTCAATTCTGGTTTGGAAAATATAAAAAATTAAAAATAGAAATGCATAATAAAGAAAATAAAAATAGATTTAAAAATTAGATAAAATGATTTTTATATTTTCTCCCTTTTTTTAAAAAAAACTTAATGTTTTTTATTCTTTTCATGTTTGAATTCCTATATATATATATATAAAGAAAAAAAAAAAGATAGAGAGAATGGAAAAAATCATTTTGTGAAATGCGAAAAAGAAAGAATAGATATTGAGAAAATTAAAAAAAACGAAAGGAAAGAAAAAAACTGCATTAAAAGTGAGTAATGATCCTATAAGACCCTCCCACACCCATGTGTGTAGGACCCCAAAGGATTACCATTAAATTTGGTACAGATATCTAGAAACGTCAAGTCACACACCTATGTAATAACTTTTATGTGCCAAATTTAATGGTGATCATTTGGGGTCCTACACACATGGGTGTGGGAGGGTCTCATAGGATCATTACTATTAAAAAATATGTATATTTTTTGTTTTTTGCATTTTTTTTACTTTTTTCATTATCTTATATTATCTTATAATTATTTTTTAATAATTTCTAGTTACTATTTTCCCCCTGAATTGACTCCATGAAAAGTTAAAGGGTGAGGTTGGTATAAGGCACCAACCTTGAATAATCAAAGTAAGGTGCACCTCAAAATTATGCCGAGAAATGATGTTTCGTTGTTGGAAAGTCTTGCAATGAAATGAACAATTTTTTTTACCCCATAACTTTGAAATTTAAAGCTCCAAAAACTATGCAGAACAATCAAAACTATAAATGATTAAAGATATTGAAAAAGGTAATGCGTTATAATGTGCACTACTTTCATGACTTGAAATATTTTTTTAATATATATATATATATATATATATATATATATATATATATATATATATATATATATATATATATATATATACACTTGAGGGACGAGACAATCAATTTAAGGGTTTTCTAGTATGAGAACAACCTTTTTTTATGAGTTTTTGCAATATACCTTAGTATATAGTTGAGACCTTAAGGGGGTTTCTATGTGGCCAAGCGTGTATATGTAGAAATGTGGCCTTATTAATACATATATATTTTAGGTAGATTTTTGGACTTAATATTTAAGGACATGTAATCTTTAACATGGAGATCATGAATATAAAAAGTACGTAAATGTTAAAAACTATAAATAATAATTCTAATAAGAAAGCATTTGGACTGTTAGTTTCCATTCTTTTTAGATGGAACACCTACTTGCATCCATCTTTAAGATGGATGCTTTACACTTTTTAGACCGCATATGTAGTCATGCTGTCCAGCCCACATGAAACAATTTTTTGAACATTAAAGTTCAATATCCGTAAAAGTAAACCTCTCTCACAATCATAATCCATGAGTTACAAAATGCTTGAGAAAACATACAGATTAAAACTTAAAATTTCCATAAAATTAAGGAAAAATTGCTTAAAACCCCCTAAAACATACTTTTTAGACACTCTACCCCCACCCTAAACTTTCCTCACTTATTTTTCTAAAAAACCATCTTTTCTAACTAGTACCCCCAACCTAAAAAAATAGAAATTAATACAAAATTACCCCTCCTTTTTAGCTTCTACTCTTTTACTCTTTCTTTTACCTTTACCGTGCGTTTTTTCCATTCGCATCTCCCTTCCTTCTCCTTCCTCACGAAATTCCCCATTTCCTTCTCATTCCTGATGGTATTCCCCCTTTCCCTCTCCACAATTTTCCCTAACGTCCTTCTCTTTTCTTTCTCCTTCCCTACGGCATTCTCATTTCCTTCTCCACGATTTTTCCCCCTTACGAGGTTATTTCTTTCTCTTGAAAGGTGAGTTCTTGTCTCTCTCTTTTTCTACAAGGCACACTCAGTCTCTCTCATGACCAATTTTTTTATTCTTCCCCTCTCTCTACTTTTGGCCCTACTCACTCTCTCTACTTAAGCCAAAACTTTGCTTCTCTCTCAATCTCTCGTTCTACCAAGGCCCTACTCACTCACTCTCTCCCACAAAGTACCACATTTTTTTTCTCTCTCTACAATCGAAGGTCCCACAACTATGTCACTATCTCTATGAAGATTTTTCTCTCCCTCTCTTTCTACAATCGAAGGTCCTACAGCTCTCTACGAAAGCCCTACAGAGTACTGCTATTTTGAAACGAGCCACATTAGGGATCGAGCTCGATTTTTGAGGCCCAAGTATGAAAGAATAGTTCAATTAAATATTTAAAAACATTTTTGATCTAATATTTATGTTGTAACTTCAACTTTGTGGTTAAAGCTTGGCATGAAAAGATTTTCCTTAATCATATGAAATAAAAATGTGAATCAAAAGCTTGTTGATTGTCTTTAAATTTAGGGAAAATTAAATTTATGTTGTTTCTAATCAAAAAATGGATGAGAACCTTTCCCTAAAATCTATTGTTGGGCTTTTATTTAGCCACATTGGCTGTATTTAATTTGTCATTGACACTTGAAGGAATGGATAGCTGATTCTTAAGTTGTATTGATTTTTTTTTTTCTTCTTAATTTGTTATGGATATTGCCAATGTCTCTCTATTGTCATTTTAAGGTATGAATGTTATTAGTAATTCTAATTTTTGGGTTATTTTTACTGTCATTGACAATTGAAGGAATGGATAGGTGATTCTTAAGATGTATTGATTTTTTTTTTCTTAATTTCTTATGGATGTTATCAATGTCTCTCTATTGTCATTTTAAGGTATGGATGTTATTGGTGATTCTAATTTTTTAGTTATTTTTATTGTATTATGTTGATCTTATAGATTTTGATCCATAATATTTCTTTTGTTCAAATTTTGTAGCAATTTTTGTTTACAATAATCTTTCTTAAAATTTGCCTAGCTCTTGTTAAAATTTAATTTGTTAATGACAATTGAAGGAATGGATTGATAATGGTTTAAGATGTATTGTTTTTTTTTTTTTCTTAATTTGTTATAGATATTGTCATTTTCTTTGTATTTGTCTTTTGAAGGTATGAATGTGATTGATGGTAATGTAGATGATGATCCATCATCTTTCTTTTGTTAAAATTTAGTAGCAATTCTAGTTACAAAAATCTTTCTTAAAATTTGCAGAGCTCTTATTAAAATATAATTTGTCATTAAAAAACAATAAGCATAGGATAAGTTTAAGGCTAGTATTTAAGATGTTGTATATGCAATGTATGGAGTAAGTTACTACAAATATTATGCATAACAAAAGAAAATGGGTGATAGTAGATTAATTTATTGCATTTTTGGTAGAGAACGCCGAACAAGTGTCGATGGGACTTTAAATTATATTGGTGGTGATGCATTTATTTTTTTCACTGACTGTAAAACTAAGTTAGATGACATGCGACAATACGTAGCAGAGTATTTCTCACTTGACACGCACATGATATCACTGAGGTATTTTGTCCCGAGAAATAAGAGATTTATGGTGAACCTATTCATTGACGATGATATTATTAGGATGTTGAACGCCCATGAAGGGGAGAATCAAGTGTTCGTCAATGTATTTCATAGGAGTGAACGTAGGGGTGGAAGTACTTCACATAATACTATGACAGTCGAAGAGGTCAGACCCCCACAACCCTCTAATGTTTTGGTCTTTGGCTCTGAACAAAGTACTGCACCAAGATTGCTTAGCACATTGGAGGATGCACTTGTTGGGGTAGGGCAGTAGTTTGAATCTTTAGAAGATTTTCGTAAAGCCCTTAACAAGTTTGCTATAGCAAACCATTTCGCATACTGTCTTGTTAAAAATGAGGGGTATCATATAAGGGCAAAGGGCAAAGGGCAAGGGTGATGGATGTAATTGGGAGATATATACTGCGAAGCTTGGCAAGACGAATGTTTTTAAAATCCAAACACGAAAAAAATA
Organism: Amborella trichopoda; assembly: GCF_054954075.1. Classification (NCBI taxonomy): domain Eukaryota; kingdom Viridiplantae; phylum Streptophyta; class Magnoliopsida; order Amborellales; family Amborellaceae; genus Amborella; species Amborella trichopoda. The sequence goes on from NC_142336.1 coordinate 4,879,350, forward strand.
TCACTCATGCAATATTGGGACAAGCAATGATGTATAGAGAAGAGCATCACAAAAATTTGTTGCATCTTTAATCAAGGATAAGTTAAGCGCATTACAAGGCTAGATAAATCATGAGTGATTTGTCTCGAGATTATGGGTTATAAGTACCCTATTGGAAGACTTTGTGAGGAAAAAAACAGCCATCAAAGACATACATGGTTCGCAAGATGAGGCATACAGCCAGTTACTAGGATATGTAAACCATGTGATGGAGACAAAATCTTAGTAGTATGCGATATGACAAGTATGGTCAGGGTGTAGATTTCGTCGATTGTTCTTAAGCTTTTATGGGTCAATACATGGTTTCAAAAATGGATGTCATCCATTTTTATTTCTCGATGGGACATGACTAAAGGCACGATACCTTGGAACTCTACTTGCTGCCAATTCACTTAATGGGGATGGACAAATGTTTCCTGTTGCATTCGCAATTGTGGATGCCAAAAGTATCGATACCTGGTTATGGTTCATGGAATATCTCAAGATTGCTATTGGAACGGATCGTGAAATCATTTTTTTGTCAGATGGACACCCTGACTTAGTGGATACTGTCTGTCAAGTTTTTGAGAATGCTCATTATGCCTTATGTGAGAGTCGTTTAACGGAGAATTTCAAGAAGTAAGGAAAACACATACCTAATGATTTTAAGAAAGCAGTTGTATCTGCCTTTATCGGAGCATGTAGAACATATAGGCAGCAATAGTATTTTGATAAGATTATGGAAATTATATCACTTTCGGATGACACATTCAAATGTTCATGGAAGCATCACCAAACCATTGTGTCACGTCACAGTTCAGGGGTAAGTGATACGACCAAGTACTAACCAATGTGGCTGAGTCATATAACAAGTGGATTTTAAAAGCACGAGATATGCCAATTCCCTAGTGTGTTGACTTGATTATGAAACAAATCAATTTCACAAGAATGTGAATGCCGGGGTTGGCAAATAACGAGTTTGCCTTGTAAGCATGCTTGTAAAGCTCTTCAAAGAATGACTAGGGATCTTGCTATTGTGAAGAATACTTCACAGTTTCGAATTTCGTGAAACATATTTCATACCTATCATGCTAGTTACCTTGATCGACTTGTCTGGGCGTAGTTTACGTCGACAGCTTCCTCCAGAGGGAGAAAGAATGCCTCCACCTCACTCAAGGCACCCTCCTGACTGACCTAAAAGAAGCGCATCGCGTCCTAAGAAGTACATGTGCGACCTATTCATTGTAGTCGGTGCAAAGGAACTGGTCATAATATGACAACATATAAGGCACCCACTTGAAGGCATATACTTGTATTTATCTTCTTTATTCTGTATTTTTAATTTGTAACACCCACTTGTTGGAAATTTTGTTATTACATATATTAATGGTGTTCGTTTTTAGTATTTGTTCTATTTATGTTAATTTTGCGCTTTTGAGGCACATATATTGATGTTTGTTTATTTTATTATTCGCTTTTTTGTTAGTACATATATTATCCTCTTTTAGCCCATTCATATGTACATATTATGTTAATTGATGTGATGTGCACATGTTAAAACTCTGATAATATAAATAGATCTAGCAATGTAAGACTCAAAATAGTCAAGAGGAATAAGGGGCCTATCCACTTCGTATGAGCACATGGAAAAGATACGACAATCTATTTACTTTAATTCATGATTTACATTAATTAGATAATATTATATTATTAATAACTACTGTCATTTCTTATTGGAATGTTTGTTTCAGAAGAAACAAAATTTTCGTATTAATGAATCAATTAAGACCCTAAGAAATTGGGAGCTAGATCCACGACAGTTAGCTTTGGTTGAAAAGACTAAATTGAGCTCCTTGATAAACATTAGGGTCTCCTATATCGATTGCAGTTTATTGAGGGACTTTGTAAGGAAATGGTGCAAGGTGACAAATACCACACATTTAACTGTTGGTGAGATGACTCCAACCTTGTACAATGTGTAGCATATATTAAGGATACCTCTGACAGAAGAGCCTATAACATGCATCAGACCTACAGACCACAATGCTTTCATCATGAAGTATTTGAGAGATTGCCCTAAAGGAGATAAGTTAAGTCGTCTTAAACATACTTGGTTGAGGACGAAATTCAGAATACTACCAAAAAAGCCTACCAAATTAAAACTGCTTCAACACACTCGAGCTTATCTCCTTTATTTAGTCAGCACAACTATATTTGTCGATGCACCTCAAGGGTCCATGCTTACAAGTTGCCTACAATTGTTCCGAGATCTTGATGAAGCAGGGAAGTATGCATGGGGAGCATAAGCATTTGCCTTCTTGTATCGTTCATTGTCTAAGGTCGTGTACGAGAATACACATTTTAGTGGGTTAGCAATACTACTACAGGTAATTTTCAACTTTATTTAGTCAATATTTAGATATTTGCAGTCAAACTAATACTTCTAGTCTTTTTTGTTGCAGTGTTGGATCTATGAATATTTCCCAGCTCTAGGCACCAAACCTAATACTATCACCATAGAAATGCATAGAGCTTGCAAGTGGAAGAAATAACCATGTTGCAAATACCCATTAACAACGTTTGATGACATCTCAATTGACATTGTTAGTGTTATGTTTTTTATGACATCTCAATTAACAGCGTTTAATAGAAAGATCCATTTAATGGTGTTATGTTATGCTATTGTTGTAGGTGAATTGGCAACCATATGAGGAGTACAGCCCATTAGATACACTTAGTAAAGAAAACAGGTTGTGTTGATCAAATCTGATAAGTTTCCACATTGCAGAATATTATATGCTAGATTGTGTGTTGCGACAATTTGAGAAGATGTAAGTGATTCCTATTGGGCCACCCAAGTGAGAGAGGAGGGAAAAGGTCGATCTACACCCCACTAATTGGATTGATGAGTTAGCAGTGAAATAAGCCACTGACGACAATGAGAAAGCAATATTGTCAAGGCAATCGCAGATAAATATGGTGGAATGCCTACAAAAGATTATATGATCTGGTACAACATGTTCACCCATAGATATGGAAATACTCTCATGCAATGGTTTAAAAAGCGGATCGGTGACCCAGATCGGGCACCTAAAAAACCGATCCGGATCAGCGAATCGGCGATCCGGATCGGGAATCGGTTGAATCGGTCGGATTAAAGCTTCAAAAAAATCCGAAAAAATTATTAAAATTCATTATAAATGTTGTTTTTTAGGAATCCAATAAAAAAATGAGGGTACTACATTATTAACTTTCATTTTTTTTTATCAATTTGTGAATATTGAGATGTTCTTTCCCTGTATAAATTTATTTTTATTATTAAATTTGCATCACATAAAAGAAAAATCATAGAATTATCATGGATAAAATATATAATTATATATGGACTATTATAAAGAGTAGACTAATCAATGAAAGAATGGCCATTAAAGTCTCGTTTTGAAGAAAAACACTAACCCACTAAAAAAACCCAAACTATTACAGCCTAACTAACTATAATCCAAAATTATTACAACCTCACTAATTATAATATTAAATAATGAAATTATATTTATTAGTTTACATTGTATAATTATTTTATTAGACAAATAATAGCAAATTAAAAATATTTTATAATATTATCTAATTTAAAATGTATTATTGAGTAAGAAAATAGTACATTACATGATTTATAATGTAAAAATTCATAAATAAAATAAAACATTTGGTTATCAATGTAAAAATTAATAAAATACGTACAAATTTTGGAAATAACACTTCAATTTTTCAAAAATTTATTTTTTTAGGTTTCTATAATAAATTTAGTAAAAGAGATTGTTAGTAAAAAGATGGAGATTTCAAATAGAATAAAATTTTTATTTTTATTTTTTTTATACCTTTCATATTATTTACAAAAATACTTATACCACTATATACAACAAAAATTAACTGTTATATAAAAAATTAATTTTTTTTATTTTTCATTTTTTTATGTCTTTATATTATTTACAAAAATATTTATATTTATACCAACCACTATATACACAACAAAAATATTTATATTTATATCAACCACTATATATACAACAAATATGCAACACATGCCCAAGGGGATTCGAATACAACAAAAATATTTATATTTATACCAACCACAAAATCAAAGTCATAACCATCAAGCCATCTAACTACATGTGATTATAAATTACTGATTAATAGACTATATTTATATTTCGTTTTCATTTAATGATGTTTGGGAATTATCCCATATCGAAAGATGGGTATTCAAATTTGGTATATAAATACCTATGCAATATGAATTATAAAATGTGTATAAGAATATTATGGCAACCTCGCACGTGCGTTTAAACACACGTGTGCACGTGTGAGTGTGTGTGTGGCACGCTCGCACGTGCGCTCGGACATACGTGTGCATGTGTGAGTGTGCGTGGGGCACGCTCGCACGTGCGCTCTGACACACGTGTGCGAGTGTGAGTGTGCTGGGGCACGCTTGCACGTGCGTGTCATGTGTTACGTGTGTGAACCGGACTGAACCGGATGGGAACCAGCGGTTCCACTCTAGAACCGGGCTGAACCGGATGGGAACCGGCGGTTCCACTCTAGAACCGGGCGGTTCCCGGTTTTTGGTTGGAACCGGCACGGGCACGCGTGTTTTCGAGTCGAACTGGGAGAGTTCGGTTCGACTCGCCATTTTTTAAAACACTGCTCTCATGTCAATTGCAGTCTATTGAGGGCCTTTATAGGAAATGGTGCAGGGTGACAAATACCGCATGTTTAACTGTTGGTGAGATGACTCCAACCTTGTACAATGTGTAGCATATATTAATGATACCTTTAACAGGAGAGCCTATAATATGCATCAGACCTACAGACTACAAGGCTTTCATCATGGAGTATTTGAGAGATTGCCCTAAAGGCGATAAGTTAAGTCGTCTTACACATGGTTGAGAACGAAATTCAGGCAAATACTAAAAAAGCCTATAAAATTAAAACTGCTTCGACACACTCGAGCTTATCTCCTTTATTTAGTCAGCACAACTATATTTGCCAACTTATCTCAATGGTCCATGCTTACAAGTAACCTACAACTGTTATGAGATCTTGATGAGGTAGAGAAGTATGCATGGGGAGCAGCAACACTTGCCTTCTTGTACCGTTCATTGTCTAAGGTCGTATAAGAGGATACACATTTTAGTGGGTAAGCAACACTACTACATGTAATTTTTACCTTTATTTAGTCAATATTTTGATATTTACAGTCAAACTACTACTTCTAGTTTTTTTTGTTATATGCTAGATCGTGTGTTGCAGCAATTTGGAAAGATGTAAGCGATTCTTATTAGGCCACCAAAGTGGGAGAGGAGGGAGAAGGTCGATCTACACCCCACAAGTTGAATTGACGAGTTGGCATCTACATAAGCAACTGGTAACAACGAGAACGCAATATTGTCAACGCAACCGTCGATAAACATGGTGGAATACCTACAAAAGATTATATGATCTGGTACAACATGTTCGCCCATAGATATAGAAATACTCTCATATGCCCCCCCTGCAGTCGCAATCAAATATGCTCACCCTCGCATGCCATGATGACGATAGGAGCATATTATGTATTTTAGTTTTCATTGACTTAAAGTAATTATCTATTCAAAGTAGTTATCTATATTGTTTTTATTGTCTACTTGCAACGATTAACATGTATAGGGATGCTACAAGCTGCACTTAATGCTGAAGTATTAGCAGGGGAATCCAGACATTATGTACAGGCGACCCACGATTTGTTATTACAGAATACTCCTATAGAGAATACCGAGGAGATGGTGGAGGGAGATGGTGGAAGCGAGGGTGAGGAGAGAGATGGTGGAGATGAAGAAAGCGAGAGCGAGGAGGGAAAAAGTGGAGATAAGGAAAGCAAGATTGAGGAGGAAGATGGTGGAGATGAGAAAAGAGAGACTGAGGACGTAGATGGTACAGATGAGGAAAGAGAGAACGAGACTGATGAGGAAAATGAGAGAAGAACAAGGAGCATAAATGACAAGGGCAAGGGATTGCAAGTTGGCCCAAAAAATGGTTGAGGCCAAGAAAGTGAATATCATGTATTTTTCATTTTGACATGTGCTTTTTAGAAGATACCTGAAAATGTAAATTGAAAAGGTTATGAACCTTTTTTTGAGACATATGTTAAGTTTTTTTTGTACAATTGAAGCTATTCTATCATAGCAGCCAGTTAATAAAATGTTCGTTCTTTTTGTTGGCATTATGTTAATGGAAGCAAAATCTAATAGCAATGTAAACAACTCAATGTATTTCTTATCAATGTAGTTCCTATTTTGAAACTTAGTCAAGCTTAGGCCATGAGTATGAAAAGATTGAGAAAATATGGTGGTTGATAATTAAGATGATGGAATAGAGTCATATTAAACACAACAAAATAAAAGTTTTTATGATGAAAGAGATCATTCTTTGCTGATTTTGCTGATGGATGGCTGTAAATGTTGATGCCACAATATGGAAGCCCATTGAAGTTACACCACTTACACCTGTTATCAAACACTCGCCTACTATTGGAAGATATGAGCTGAGACTGTGAGAAAATTAAAAGCTAAAATACATGCAAAACAGAGTTCCCACTGATCTAGATCAAAATCACAAGAAGGATCAAACTTATCTTTGAGACTTAGCAACTTCTCACAAGAGAATGTCATGTTTATGATCATATGAAATATATTGCATATCCAAACTGAAATCAGTAAACAGTCTCTAAATGATTCACAATTCCTAATCAAATCTTTAATTCACACCAGAGAAGATACTTCTCTATGGATTTGATATTAATTTGATAAGGTAATAAACAAATCCTATCTCAAAATCAATGATCTATGTTGTCTGAAATTAGGCATAAGTTTATGCATATATGAGGTAGTATCAGAATCATTTTGATGCCACAATTTATTCAAGTTTGTCTCAATCATTATGCAAAGTAGTGACAACTAAGTATTAATCAAGATCACAAGAAAACAGGCTAAATTACTATTGAAAATTTGAGGATCAAATGTGATAAGCATGGTGCACAAAGAAGACAGAAATTCAATAGTGTGTGGGTGAGGAATTTGTGCAATTACATTATCAAATCAGCTCCATATAAGATCAAAATTGATTGTTAGTCATTACTCATTCATCTCATAAATTAGTCGAAGTAATTTGATCAACAAAAAGAGGTGGACCAAAGATTTTCTAATAAAGATGATCATTCATAGCTCAATAGATTATTTTCGCAACAAAAGAGGTTGGACAACCATATCTTAAATGGTTTCTCTCAATATTAATTTTCTCAATGGAAATTCATAGCAGTCCGACACTTATAAAGAGCGCTCTGGCACTTCATAAACGCGCTTCAGCACTGCATGAAGAGCGCTTCGGCATTTCATGAAGAGCGGTCTGGAGAAAATTTCAATAGATTCATGGCTACTCCGGCAATTTAACAGTAGCGGTTCGACGATTTTATTCCTGGATTCATGGGCACTCCGACATAATCACGCGGTAATCCAGCGATTTCATTCCTTGATTCATGGGCACTCCGGCACACTCACTGCGGCAGTCCAACAATTTGGTTCTTGGATTCATGGGCACTTCGGCATAGTCACTGTGGGAGTCCGGCGATTTGCTTCCTAGATTCATGGCACCTCGGCACACTCACGCGGCAGTCCGACGATGTCATTCCTGGATTCATCGGCACTTCGGCGCAGTCACCACAACAGTCCGACGATTTGGTTCCTAGAATCATGGCACTCCGGCAGAGTCACCGCGGCAGCCCGACGGCATTCACTCGAGCAAAGGTCAATCCAGTTTTAGTTTTGAGCAGTCCGGCAATATCGTCGAACAGTCCGGCATTTACTATCATAGTCAAGTGATTCCTTACGAAAATCGTCGGTCCGGCTTTTCTGAGCTTCGATTTGGTGATTTCATAGGGCATTCCGTTGTTTTGTGGGCGCGGTTCAGCGTCTTTGGTACTATAAAAGAAGCACTCAGGCGTTTTAATGCAGTTGTCTGGCAACTGACATTACGTGGTCCGACATTTACATTGCGTGGTCCGACGATTTGAATTAGTGCTTCAGTGGGGTCAGTCCGGCGTTTGTAATGTGTGGCATATTTTTACTCGTGGTCTGACATTGCAGAGCTTCGCTCCGGTGGTTTTATTACTGGACATGTAAGTCCGGCATTTCATTGTCTCGGTCCGACGTTTTAGATACAGGAGTAGGGTTGTCCGACGTTAGTAATCTACGATCCAGCGTATCACTGTCTAAATAAGTAGTCCAGTATTGCAGAAATGCAGTTCGGCATATGTCATGAGTCTGGCAAATAAGAACCGCGGTTCGAAAAAAGTATTATTGGGGTCCATCCAAATGATTTGTTCCTACGCGAAGGGGTATTTTCATCAAAAAAATTACAACTTTTTTAGTTAGAGGGGTTTTAGTTAGAAAAGATGGTTTTAAGAAAAAGAAGTGAGGAAGTTTAGGGTGGGGGTAGAGTGTCTAGAAAGTATGTTTTAGGGGGTTTTAAGCAATTTTCCCTAAAATTAAAATTTTGTGTCCATAAAAGTAAACTCTCTCCATAAGGATATGACAAGATCTGCTCATATTTCTTATTGTAGCCATCATCTCGGTGGTGATAAGAATGGATCTGGTCATGATCCTATCATTTCTGATCAAATATATATCAACAAAGATGGATCTGGGCCCAAAGTCTCTGATGTTTTAGTTTCAAAGCTAGATTTTGGTGCTGTATATCGTGTGGTTTCTAGGTTTGGTTTTGGGGAGATGCCTGTGAAGAATAACAATTCGAATGAGTATAATGGTGCTGCCTTTCGTGTGGTAGCTGACAATAGTAATGTAACAACTAAAGTTATGGTCACAATCTTTTGGATAATTCTACAGAAGATGATCGTGAAGGTGCCCACTTTGGGGAAGGTTTCGGCGTTTGTAGTCCTGCCCCGAGATCTAATGTTGTTGTTCTTGATGGGGTCATCAGGAGTCCTGTAAGGGAGGTCTCTCATCACTTGAAGGGTGTTTCTGGCAAAGGCAAGGAGGTGGTTGTTACTCCTTCTTCAAAAAAAATTTTGGGTAATAAGAACAAATTAGGATTTATCTCGGGTCCTCATGGTGAAGGCGTTGTACGGGAGGAGTTTTCATCCTTGGTTCCAAAGAACAAGAATGATAGTTTAGCTAAAAGCTGTTGGGGCTCGAGTAGGTCCTCAGATCTGTTATTTGGTGCCAAAGAAGTCCAAAATGGAGTGTTTTACTTTGAGGAGATGGATACTTCACCTATTAAAATTATTAATGGTAAAAAATTTGTCAAAATTGACAAGAAGTTGATGGATTTATGTCAGAGCTGGTGGGAAAACTGTATATTGGAATACTTCTTGGGCGCTGACCTGACTGGAATTATATGAAAGAGATGTTGAAGAAGATGTAAAGGCTTGAACTGGATCTTGAAGTATTCTCCATTGATGGGGACTTCTTCATTTTCGTTTCAAGTTTAGGAAGGAGATGGAGGTTGCACATATGGGGGGTCCTTGGTTTGTCAACAAAAAATGTTTGACGCTTCAAGAATGGGATCCTTCAGTTCAACTCTCTAGGCATACTCGCCATATTGTGCTAGTTTGGATCAAATTTCCAAGGTTACCATTGGTGTATTGCGAACTATAAATTCTTTTCTATATGCCTCCAATGTTGGAAAACCCATCTTCATGGACAAACCAATAAAACTAAGATGAAGGACTGAGCCAAGGGTGTGTGTTGCATTGGATCTAGGTACGATTTGTTCGATTGAAGTTTGGTTGGATTTTTTTTGGAAGGAGTATATGCAAGATATAGTCTATGAGTTTATACCCTCGATTTGTTCCAAATGTAGGGGGGTGGGCCACAAGCCTGAATTATGTTGAGCAGGCTTAAGTGCAAAGGCTCCCTTCAAGGTCAGCGCAACAATTGTTCTCAATGGTGGTACTTCTGTTAAGTTACCCTCAGGGGAAGAAGGTTGGAAGGTAGTCAAAGGGAGACAACAATTAGTTTATAAAAGAAAGGGGAAGGAATGTTTTTCCAGCCCTTCTTAATGTGTCAGAGGAGAATAATGTTGTTGTTTCTCATACTAACAACATAGTGGATCCGAAGGATATCATTTCTAATGCTTTTGAAAATCTAGCCAATGTCCATAAGGATAACAAGGGGTCTCTTTTTGAGCTGGCTGTTAGCCCTTATGAGTAAAATACAGTCGTCACTTGTATTCCTATGAGTGAGTCTGATGTGCAACAGGGGTATGAGGTTACTGCTATGACTTATGTTGCTAATATTGGTGTGTCTGGAGAGGTCGAGGATCTGTCGCCAGTGACGACACCTATCACTTGCTTATGAAGAATCTGAAAACCCTTGTTAATGGTAAGGGTGTGATTGGGCCACAGGGGGACACACTAGAGGATGGCATGGGGAATATTGTTGGTGGTCACAATCCCAAGCGCATAGTCGATAAGGTGGAAGGTTCTAATAAACGAGTACATGATCATTTGAATAGTGAGAAGCTTCCTCAAGCTCGAACTAGGTTGCAATTAAAAGCCTCTTTGGCAGCTTCTGGTGACAAGACATGTCATTCTTCATCAGCTACAGGTGATACAAAAGGATTAACTCCAGCTTCTATTGATAACAAGAAGGGGTTACCCTATAAGGCTCAGCGTACTCCTATAACTTCTGAAGGTAAGGTTTCCCTTACCAAACGTCCAAGCCTTTAATTTTTTTTTTATGATTGCCGCTTGGAATGTCAAGGGCTTTCAGGGCCAGGGCAGAATATCGGATATTGGGGTTTTAAAAGGACAACATAATCTAAGTCTTATTTTCTTATTGGAAACTAAGCTTCATGTGGAGCTGAGTCGTAGTTGGTCAAAAAAGTTGGGATTCTATAATAACTTTATTGCTAATGTGATTGAGGGTAGATCTAGAATTTTAGTCCCATGGAATCCTCTAATTTACTCAATCAATCGGATTGATGTAAATGATCAAATGATTACTGTGGAGGCTACTCGTATTTGTAATGGAAACATTTCAGTGATTTCAAGAGTTATGGCTCTAATTATGTGTCCTAAAGGGCCTTGTTATGGGACCATATGAGGACTTTAGAAGCAACTATTTCTCTTCCCTGGCTGGTATTAAGGCATTTTAATACGCTATTGGATCCCTCGGAATCGGTGGGGGGGGGGGAGCAGTTCTCTACCACCAGATTCATGCGATTTTGCTCAAGTAATGTCGTGTTATGATCTTGCTGATCTTGGTGGAGTTAGAGGATGGTTCTCCTGGTCTAATAACCAGTTGAGCAGAAGTTGCAAACTCTTCTGCCCAATGAAGAAAGATTCTGGAGGTAAAAATCAAGACAAAATTGGTTAAAAGAGGGGGACTCTAATATCAAATATTTTCATTTATCGGCTGTGGTCAGAATGAGGAATGATATGATTATCTCTTTGAAAGATCAGTATGAGAATCTCTTGTCTACTGAGGCTGAAATTGAAAACCATATGATTGGCTATTTCAAAGATTTACTAGCTCAGGAGAGAAATATTGACCTCACATGGGTGATCACTCTAGCCGCTATTTCATCTCAATTCCTCTCAGAAGGACAAACTAGTGGATGCAATAACTATGGAGAAGATCAAAGCATGCAATTGGGATATGAAAAATGAAAGTGCTCCAAGACCAGATGGCTTTTCAGTAGAATTCTACAAATTTGGACGGGAAATCATTAAAAATGATCTTTTTTTGGCCCTTAAAGATTTCTTCACTAAGGGTAAGTTGCTCAAACAAATCAATTCTACCTTTATTTGTTGGATTCCTAAAGTGGATGCACCTAGGATGATGAAAGACTTTCAACTTATAGGGTTGTGTAATGTCTTATACAAAATCATCAGCAAAATAATTTCTAATCGCCTACGAATTGTTATTGTGGACTTTATCGACCCTAGGCAAGTTGCATTTTTGAAAGGTAGGCTTATTACTGATAATATTATCATGGCAAGTGAACTTTTGTCTCTTTGCCATATGAATTCTGCTTGGCCTAAAATATGTCTGCAAATCGAGTTGAGCAGTGCCCATGACTGGGTGTCATGGGAATTTATTGTGGGTAGGATGCATACAGGGTGTCATGGGAATTTATTGTGGGTAAGATGTATGCTTTGAGTTTTTTTGCGTTATTTGTTTCTCGGGTTCACTTGTGTATTTCCACTACTTTCTTCTTTGTTCTGAGGAATGGCTCACCCAAGGGTTTAAAGGGAAGAGAGGTTTGAGGCAAGGGGATCCTCTATCTCCTTATCTGTTTTTGCTGGTCATGGATTTTTTTAGTAGACAACTTGATTGTACTATGTTTCAAGGTATGGTTCCCAGGCGTTTCCTTCAGGGTGTGACTATGGGATCTCTCATTTTTTTTATGCTGATGATGTGTTTATTTTCTGTGAAGCATCCATCTCTTCTGCCATAACTATGCGTGAACTTATTCATAAGTTTGAAAGGGGTACTGGTCATATTCTAAATTCATCTAAAAACAAGGTTTTTTTCTTTGGTGCACCATGGGGAGGACGTCAGAGAATTCTAAGGGAGTTAAAGTTTGTTGAATGAGTCATTCCAGTCTGCTATTTGGGCCTACCATTATTTCGTAGAGATTTGAGGCACAGTTATTGCCAAGTTGTGTTCGTTAAGATTGGGTCTTGGTAGCCTTTATGTCTCTCATATGAGAAATGTACAGTGGAATATTGGTAATGGTCAAATGTGGATCTCTCATATGAGCAATGTACAGTGGAATATTGGTAATGGTCAAATGTGGATTTCTGGATGGACCCGTGGTTAACAGGTCTATCACTTTCAGATTTCGATGATAATGACATTCATGAATATTTGGGGGATGCTGTAGGAAGGAGGGTGTCAAACTTTATCAGAGGTGCACCTCAATCTTGGGTTTTGCCACATCCCACATTTGAATTTTTGAGCAATATATAGAGAGATGTTGATAATTATACTCTCTCTCTATAGCCCAAGAAGGATTCACTAGTTTGGATTCATTATACTGATGGATTATTCTCTATTAAAAGGGCATGGGATTTTATTAGGCATCAAGGCTCATCACAACCTATTTTTCCGTGTACTTTGGTCCTCTAAATGCCACCCAAAGATGAAATGGTTTTCATGGCTGGCCTTGCATAATTGATTGCCTAGTTCATTTTTATTACAGTAGCGTGGCATGCAACTGGATTCCTTATGTCCATTTTTGTAGTAACCATTATGATAACCTTTTTCATCTATTATTCCAATATGCCTTTATGCAGGGTGTATGGAGATCACTAGCTTGGAGATGTGGAAAACAGTTCGTCCTCAGTACTTCTATCCCTAATTTACGTAGGTGGTGGTTACTTTTCAGATTTAAATCACATGGACTTCATAATATTTGGTCTTCCATTTTTTTTTACTGCTATTTGGTTTCTATGGGAAGAGCGTAACATAATAGTATTTGAGTCAAGACCTACCAAGAGAGAGATTATTGTGAAAATGACTTTCTTACATGTTCAGGCACTAGCAGAAGTTAAGAAGTGCTCTTTTCATTTATCAGGAAAGGCCATCATTGGTAGTCTTCGGATAACTTGATAGCAGCACAGGTCAGAATCCTTTATTACGATACCGTGGTTTTTTCCTGAGGCTCATAATTACAAGCTCAATATTGATGATGCTTCCTTGAGAAATATTGGTTTAGCAGGTGGTGGTAGAGTTATCAGGAACAGAGCGAGCGGTTTTATTGCTGCTTTCGCAAAACATTTTGGTTTTCTTCTAATAACCATGCCGAATTCTTGGCACTTGAAGAAGGAGTTCAATTGGTTATTCAAAGGAATTGCTTTCCAATTCAGATAAAAAGTGACTCAGCCTTGGTTGTGAATGTCATTCAGAATCGATGACGTGCTCTATGAAGGCTAAATATGGTTGTAGACAATTGTTGCACTAGACTTTCTTCTCATCGATGGTCCATATCACATGTCTTTCGGGAGGCTAACATGGTTGCTGATGCCCTAGCTAAGAGGGAAGCTGCTGGCCCTGGTGCTACTGTGTGGTGCCATAGACCACTAGATTTCCTTTCATAGCTTTCATTACATGATCTGGCGAAATTGCCTTATCATAGGGCTGTATGTTAATTATTTTTCTTTGCTCTTTTGTTAACGATAAAACGGGTCCCCCACTGACTTACCCAAAAAAAAGGGATGGTTTTGGTCTCTTCATCATCTTGGAACTTACTATTTGGACGGTGGTGATAAACCCTTTGTAACAACATAATTGAAGTCTCTTTGTTGTACTCTCTCCACACTTTCTTTCCTTCTTTCCTCTCTCAATATATATTTGGATATTTTATTTGCCAAATAACTTTTTTCTGCCGAAGGAGTAAACTGTCCATTTACTCCAACACTAAAAAATAAAATGAGCCTAATGTTAGTACCCCAAATTTTGGGAATGTACCATATAAAAACCAACTCTATAAAACAAAATGGGAAAAGTATATGCAGAGCCTAGGCTCTAAACAATTAAATTAGAGCCTAATCTAAAAATTTCACTAGAAGAGGTTGTTTTGATGCCCAAATATCCTCAAATTGATCATCTTGACATCAAGATGCATGGACTTGAGAAAAAAAAATGGATTTCAAGTGTTTGGAAATAGTGCATCTTGTAACACATTTTTAGACAGTCAAATTTTAAGTTATTCAAATTTCTATAGATCTACTAGATCTACACTATTTTTGAAGTTTTATGTTTTATAATTAAAGATGAAAATATATTTTAAGGCTAGTCAATGATTTCCAGTATTGAAACCATATTTCTCGACACTATGTGAAGGTGGGTTCTAATTTTGTTGTTTAGAGCCTCGGCTCTGTTGAAACCGCACCCTTTCTGAAAATCTGCAATCCATTTAAATATCATAAGGTGATTACTTCCAAATTGCACCCAAACAAAATTGAGAGAATGAAAAAGAAAAAGAGGGATAATCCCAATGCCGTTATTGCCGATATTTTTGAAATTAGGGGCAATCAGATTATATGGAATATTTTTCTCCCCTCTAATAGAATTTTGGAATAGATTTTTCAAGAGTATGTTGGACTGTTAACACTTCTTTAGAAAGTTTATATTCCACAGAATGCATCCGATGAGGTTGTTTGGGAGATTGACTCAAATGGCTCATACTCGGTGAAGTTAATGTATAAGCTACTTTTCCATGACCGTTGGGGATGGTTTATGCCTGAAATTGCCATTATTTGAAAGTGACCTTTGCCGCTTAAGATTTATGTCTTTTTATGGTTGGCAGTGCAAGATAAGATTCTCACAGTTGATAATCATATTAAGATAGGCAAGATTTTGCTTAATATATGCCTATTGCGTAAGGATGATGTTGAAACATGTACTCATCTGTTTCTCCATTATTCTTTTGCTTTTTAAAATTTGGCTATAATTTTTTAACCAACTTGGGATTGTAATGGTTATGCTTTTAGAAGTCAAGGGGATAATCTCAAACTTAGTGTTATCTATGCTTCCACAAACAAGCATGGAGATTTGGCAAATTGCAAGAGGACTGATAGTATGAGAAGTTTGGATTAAAAGAAATAGAAGAGTGTTTGATGGAATTTGTATGTCTATTGAGAGAATTTTGGAAAAAATGTTACACTCTATTTGGCTTTCATGCTCAATTACAAAAGTTGAGAAAGATATTCTAGACGTGGATGATAGGAGAAACCTATTGAATCTTTTCCAATTTGGCTCTTTTACGTGCATGCCTAAGGGGAGATAGGTACCTCCTTTGGAAGGGATTTTAAAACTTAATTTCGATGGTAGCTCATTAAGAAACCTAGGTCTAGCTGGTTTTGGAGGAGTGGTGAGGGATTGAAATGGATATGTTATCTTTGCTTATGCAGGCCCTCTGGGAGAGAAAACTGCAAACTGTGCAAAACTCTTCGCTCTTTTTAATAGTTTAAAACTTTTTGTGGCAAGGAATTTAGGGTTTGTGGAAGGTGATTCATTGAATGTCATCAAAGTGGTGTAATACGGAGCAAAAATCGCATTGGGATTTCGGTCCATTTTGTTACAAATTTGGGACATATCTAGGCCTTTTCTCTTCTCCTTTGTGTATGTTTTCCGTGAGCTAATGTATTGGCGGATTTCCTTGCCAAAGGAGGCACTGCTTTAGCTGAAACTTTGGTATCAAATTCTGTAATTTCCGTTTAATTGTTGATTAATAAAGCTCTGAATTTCTCTAAAAAAGAAAAAGAAAAAGAGGGAGAAATCAAGCACACATTCTACAAGACTAAAGCAATGTCCCAAATTGAACAAACACCACCCGATTCTTGCAAAGAAAAATCTAAATTCAACTTTTTTATTTGGAAGTAATCACCTTACGATATTTAAATGGTTTGCAGATTTTCAGATCTAAAAAGTTTTTAGTACATGTTTTTGCACGAGGAAGCAAATGAATAGTTTGATCCCGCCGGAGCATAGTATGCCCGCTCTCTGTTTTTGGGAGTGAATGCCATTTTCCGATAAACATCCGTGACCTGTGGTTTTGGGTTTATGCACCCCTGCGCGTCTCTAACAAACTTCAGAACTCAAGATCGAAGTACCTGTGGTTTAGGGTTTATGCACCCCTGCACGTCTCGCTCTCTAACAGTACTTCCAAACTACAACTATCTTCCCCTTTCTCTCTCTAACATTTGACATATTCTCTCTCTGCATTTGATCTCACGCTTCTTTCTCTCTCTTTTCTCCCTTCTCCCACCAACTGTTGTCATGTGGGCTCTGCGCAGAGGAGCCAATCCATTCAGGTAATGCTTCTTTCTCTCTCTAAAATTCCTTTGCTCTGTGTTTTTTTTTTCGCCATGGTTTTTACTTACTTCTGAGCCATACTTCTCTGTGTTCTTCAGGGAGTGTAAGTTATTTGTTTCTCTCTCTAATAGTTTATCCATCTCTATTGGTATATCAGTAGAAGTCCAAGCTTATATAGGGAAGTTCTGTTGCTTTTGTTTTTTAGTGCAATATGAACATCTTTGCTTTTGCATTTGCTTATCCCAAAAAACATTTTGTTTTGCATTTGCAAGCTGTGAATCTGTTATCATTCACGTTATCTTCCATTTTTTTGTTGGGATTCTTTTGTAGCTGTACCGGTTTTGTTTTACTTCGCCTGTTTTTTTTTTGTTCCACCTTAATATGCAGGAAGGAATTCAGATAGGATTTATAATATTTTAAGCTTAGAATAATTGCTCCTGTTTTATTTAGAATGTGAAATTTTCATGTCCAAGGATCATTCCCATTTGTTTTTGTTCAGTTCATTTCATTCGGACAGCATTATCTTCAGGAATCGTATGAAACCAGATTGGACTCCAACTTTCAAGTAGTTGTAAATAATACTTATGTGATTGCACTGTCTGCTTTGTGAGTCCCCCTCTTTATTTCTATATTTTTTTGTTTTATTGGTTTGTGATAATGTTGCTCTCACATTGGGGATTAGTAGATTTTATATTAAGGTCTCTTCATTGACCCAAAGACAAATGCAAATTCCCTTCAACTACTTACATATTGAATGTATATGAGAATATTGCTTGTTTTCTCTTTCTGTTCATTGTTGAGTTAATTCCTCTAAGTTAATTCGACATGCATAATCTGATGTTTATCAGGAACAATGGATATCTTTTGTGTGTGTCTCGAGCTTCATTTAGCAAGCTAGAATTTCCAAATGACACAGAAGCAAATGTCTTTCAAAACTGGCAAAGGACTGTAAATAACATTGAATGCCATCAGTGTCACTCGACCAAGAGGTTTTTCCACTGTCCATCTTTCAAAAATAAATTCATGGTGGAGGTTCGCTCTCTCTCTTCACAAGCTGGCACTGAGTCTGGTAAGGATGATGAAGAATTAGAAGATGGGTTTTCAGAGCTGGAAACTGCCCAAGACACTGATGAGTCAGGAGAGGAAGTTGGAGAATCAAAGGTTTCAGAACCTGAGTTATCTGACGACAATTCAACTGAAAATATTTCAGAAAATTCACAAGTTGAGCCTTGTCTTTCAGAAGAAGAAGGAGGATCATGTGTTGAGAAGGAGGCCCCAAAAAAGAGTGTCGAATCTCGTTTGTTTAAGGTTATCTTGAATGCTCAGCACCAATCGATCCATAGTGCTATTGATAAGTGGGTGGCAGATGGTAATGTTGTCAACAGGGAGGGTGTTTGGGGAGCCATGTTCAATCTTCGGAAGCGTCGGATGTTTGCAAGGGCTCTACAGGTAAGCAACATGTTTTAAACTTGATTGATGCCAAGCTGTATCTGCTCTCTCTCTCTCTCTCTCTCTCTCTCTCTCATCCGCATTGATGCATGCCTTCTCCTGGTGCAACTTGATGTGTACCGCTTGTCATTGGTGAATATCATTTACCTGTCATAGAAAAAAAACTTTTATGGGATGCATCCATAATTGAATGTTAACAGATTCTTTGTTTGTTAGCTTTGAATAAGATGATAGGAAAGCTGTTTCTGTTTTGGTAGGATGATAACTTCAGTTTTTTCTTAGTAATAACATGGTGTCATAGTCTGAAGTTTAATTGTGGATATTTTAAGTTTGAAACATGTGTTATCATATTGAAATTGGATTATTTTTAGCGTGGTTTTGAAAGCCATGTACAATGTATGCACTGGATGGATGGTCATGCTCCCATGATTGACCGTAGACATCATCTCTTTGCCAAAGTATGCAAACTAAATTTTAGGGTTTAGGGTAGGGAATAAATCTTGGATTCATGGTTATCTTAACTGTTAAATGGAACACTTACAGCTGAAGAGCTTCCTTGGCAAGTTTTTCTCGTATATGTTAGCCTAGAAAGAACCAATTGTTGGATTGTGAGAACACATGTTTGAAGGTGCTAGGTGGCTCTGAACATTGTGTTGGCTGCCTGCCATTACGGGATGTTTGGATTGTGTGATGATATGATTGATAAAACTTGGTGTCTCTTGACAATATTTGGACTGCCGTGGTTGGGATGCCTAAGTGGAATAAATGCACATGCATATTTTTCTGTATATGTGTTAATACATGTATATGTGCATGTATTCAAATCGATTCACAACATACAACATACATATGTAAGTGTGTTTGTGCGTGTGGCGTCTCATGGAGATGGCTCTTGGGTACCCACTTTTAATACTTTAATAGCATAAAAATGCTTGCATGCTGCATTGGAAGTTTTTCTTCTTAATGACATCTTCTTTGATTTTCATGGGAATTTGGAGTAACCAGTTTGATTGTTATGACTCATGAGAGCTGTCTGTTCACGAAGTTCAAAGTCATCTTTTTAGTAACATGTGATTGTTGCATTTTTATTTTGTTTATTCCTTCCTTTTAGTTTTAAGTCATTATATGACTCTAGGGCATGG
Source organism: Amborella trichopoda (assembly GCF_054954075.1). Classification (NCBI taxonomy): domain Eukaryota; kingdom Viridiplantae; phylum Streptophyta; class Magnoliopsida; order Amborellales; family Amborellaceae; genus Amborella; species Amborella trichopoda. The sequence continues at coordinate 4,898,833 of NC_142336.1, forward strand.
TGTTCAAAACTAAAGACTGTAATCTTTGAATCGTCCATTTGAGAAAACATGCAACCTTTGAATCTAATATAAATACTTCATTATGCAAATAATTTTCATTGCAAGATTTAGGCTCTAGAGGGAAATAGTTGACGGGTGAACTTTCTTCTGTCCCTTGGAACATTAGATTTCTATGTTAACTTACCTCAAACCGCTTTGGAGTTTAGACCTAATAGAATTATCAATCTCCTCTCCAAAAACAATCTCCTTAAAACAAAATTGATTTGGAGCTCAAAAAATTGTTCCACTATGTGAGATAGTTGCAACTAGGTATGTTCCACAAACTGCAGTGAACTGTAAACTGCAGTGTGTACGTATTGCTGTATATGCATGAGAGAGTGGCATTTTGGGCTGTGCATGCCCTTAAAGTACCCAACATGCTCTCCCTCCCTCCCTCCCTCCCTCCCACCCTCTCTCTCTCTCTCTCTCTCTCTCTCTCTCTCTCTCTCTCTCTCTCTCTCTCTACCCCCCACTCCCCCTTTCCCCTCTATGTGATTTATTGCTACTTGAAATCCACCAACCATGTCGTTTAAAACCGTAGTCATAGATTGGTAAGGGAGCCCATAAATAACTTAAAACTAGAGAGAGAAGTGCTCTTTGTAAACCCACCTGAAACTCATCTTCTGCTTCTTTTATCTGCTAAATAGTTCCCTTTTGTTACCAGTTGCTTGCTTCGATAAATAGTATGCTGTCTCTCATAAACAACTATGTTTTTCGCACTCCATATTTGGAGCTCTCTCTCTCTCTCTCTCTCTCTCTCTCTCACTCTCAGAGCAGTGCCCTTTTAGTGGGTTTCCTCATTTGGTAGAAGTTGCAAAATATGCTAGTGTGATACCTGGGGTATTCTCTAAAAGTGCATGCTGAAGAGTGCTTCACTGGGCAGTTGTCTCCTGGATGGGGGGGATTTCGCTAGACACTTTATGTCTTGGGCAATGAAGCAAGGGACATTAATCACCTTAAGGATAATGACTCCAGTGTTGTGCCTCTGGTCTAGAGAGCAAGCACTTTTGAGAGTTTGTTTTCAATCTCTATTTTGTACAAAATCTGATATTGAAGAACCCCAAAACCAACATTATGGTGCTCGAGGCTATCACTGACCGAAGGTCATTGAATGAATAGCTTAAGGTCTAACTCTTCTCCCCTCGATTTACAATACTTGCAGCTTCATTAATCCCCCATATGTTGGGACCTTGACTGTGGTACTCTTCTATTGTTTATAACAAAAAGGTATTGGGAAGGTTCATTCAATTGTTATTGGGTATAGTGCAAGAACAAGCCCACTTTCAGAGTATGTGGCCTGTTAAAGGAGATTAAAGGAAGCTGAACGAAGGATTATAACGGAGGCTGGTATGCATGATGGTGAGCTTCCCCCAGTATGTTGGTTTTGGGGTCCTTCGAAACTAGATTTTTTAGATTGTAGGGCTTGAAAACAAACTTAATGAAGTGTTTCTTCTCTGGGCTAGAGGTACCACACTAGGGCCATTGTCTTCAAGGTGGTCGATGCCCCTTGGTTGCTCAAGATGCAATGGGGTGCATGGGGAAATCACCCCCAAGATACAACCTCTCTGTGAACTACTATTATTCTCTATAGCTTCCACTCTTGGAGAGGGTCTAAATTGCCAAAATATTATATGATTTACCAGTTCTCCCAATGGAGGAAACCCACTAAAGCTAAACAACTCGGAATAAGGAGTATGAATTGGTTATGGGAGCAAACACACTTTTTAGAGAGAAAGGGAGCCCACTAATTATCAAAAGGATTTGCTTAGCAAGGAAGAGAAATGCAGAAGAAGATAAGTTTTGGTTGGCTTTTATATGAGCTTGTTCTCTCACTCCTTGATGTGATTCATAGCCCTTTGAAATTTGTTAATGCATGTACCTATGCTAACTAACGCAAATCTAGGTTGTTCAGGGCACTGGATGGGGTTAGGAGTTTCTATGGTGCTTCAAATGAAATCCTTTTTTGGAGAAGCCTCTGAGAATAATATCCTAAATAATCTCCAAACCACTTGTCACCCCAAAATCAGATTTGGGTTATCCATTTTGAATGGATGGTGAATCTTAGGAATATGGAGCTTTTTTTTGGGCTCCAATTTAAATCTTACTTGGAGAATCATAACTTGGAACATTTATGGGCTCCTCATTACTACCTCATAAATGTTTTTCAAGGTCGGGGAAAGCTATAGCCTATAATGTTTTTAAGGGATACAAATTCTACCCATTAGTGAATGCATTTGTTGGTGTTTGTATTTTTTACCTTAACTTGTTGATAGTATGACTTGCAGGGCATGATGTCTTTGAAAAATGAATGGCTATGATCTCGAATTACCCATTGAATAAAAAATGAGACCTTTGAATCTCCTTTAAAGGTTCCATAATGCGTGCGCAAATATAGGCACTAATAGGTATAGTGGGATGCTGAACACAATGGTTAGTGATTGTAGTTTATACATTAAGTTGTTGAATGAATGTTACATCTTCGGGATTCATGGAATCAACTAGTAGCTATACCTAAGATAAAATGCCATATTCTTATTGCTAAGTATTGAATTTAGTTTGCCTACAAAAAAGAGGTCTCGTTGGCGATTGTAGTTGGTAAGTTATTTTTTTATTATATATCGACAGTGTTACCTGTATAATTGAGTTATGTGTAGCTTGTTGGCCTGACATGCAATAAACATTGTTGTAAGCCTCTTGTTGTGTCTTTGTTACTTTTTGCATCTTGGGTTGATGATGAATTAAACTAGCAGTATTGTCTTGGGAAAAAATGGTTCAGAACTTGGAAATTATATGTATTTGACATGTTTGGAGTTTGGACAGATATGGGAAACAAATGGGAACTATATTGAAAGATGTGAGGAAAATGACGAATAATTTCAAGATTTTGCAATATTGGAAATTTCTTGCGGCTGCCATAGAACTCAACTTCCTATTAGTAAGTAATTATATTCAGGACCAAATGTACTGTGGTTTTAGGGAAATTTAAATCCAAGCTCCAGCATGCAACATTCCTCATGAAAAACGCTCAATCCTATTAGTGCAAACAGTCCATGTTGAAAAAAAAAAAAAAAACCCGCACCAGTGTTTCAAAAAACGGCAGGTGGCGCCTAAGCGGTTGGGTAGTAGGCCGCTTAGAACCTGGGTGGCAAAAAAATAAAAAATTTATTGGAAAGGTCATAAGTGAATGAGGAGAATTTAGATAGTCCATAATCCATATTTCAATACAAGTATACACACAAGAATTTGATAGTAGAAACTACAAATTGGAAAAAAAAAAATAAAAAAATATACAGTCTATGATTGAACAGTCAATACCAAGAGTCGAGTGTCTTCATTCTTTAGTCATCATCAGATGAAGCAGGGTAAGCCTCTTCATATGCATTAGATTCGAGACCATCATCATCAGAATCATCCCCCTTTTCAACATAACGTTTGTCCTCTTCTGTTTTTTTTTAATATGCCTCTTCCTTCTCTTCTTCTACCCCCCTTCTTACTCTGTGCAGATGAGTATTGGCTGCTTTACTTGGTGTGTCTTCACCCTTTTCTTTCTTTTTATGCTTTCATGAACTCAAATATTGTATAATCTCGTCCTTGGTAGCCTCATGAATATTTTTACATGTGGCAACATCCCCCTTAATACCGGCAAGGTGTTTCTTGAACCAATAAGTATCCCCATTAGTGTTCTTTCCACAATAATTACACATAATACGATTTTTGTCATTCGGATTCGGGTTATGATCATACTTCCAACGTGGAGCACCACTTTTAAAAGAATCTGGAGAAGATATTTTCATAGAACAAGGCTCATTTTCTTCCTTTTCTGGTTCTATTAAATTCAAATATTGTCTAATCTCATCCCTAAGGAACCTTTTTACAAGATGCAACATTCTTTTTAATATTGGCAAGGTGTTTCTTGAATCGGCTAATACCTATTGGTATCTTTTTCACAAAAATTACACCTTATACAATTTTTATCATTTGGTTTCGAGTTATAACTATACTTCCAACCCGGATCACCTCTTTTAGCAGAACCAAGAGTACATCTATCCAAATGACGAGGATTTTGTTCCTGTTTGTGTTTTACTGAACTCATATATTGGTTAATCTCCTCTCTGATAGCTTCATGACCATTTTTACAAAGGGCAACATTCTCCTTAATACCGTCAAGATGTTTCTTAAACTGGTTTATGCTCCCTTTTGTATCATTTTCACAATAATTGCATCTTATGCGATTTTTATCCAAAAGATTTGGGTTGTAGCCATGTTTCCAACCCGGATCATCACTTTGACTAGATCCCGAAGAAGATCTCTCAAAATAATACAAGGCTTACAAGCAATCTAACAAATCAAATCGTGCATTTATTTTGATTGCTTGATCTTCAAACTTCCACCTCTGAGATGTTTTTGAGTGCTAAAATCTTCAAAAACACCATCTAATAGCCCTAAAAAAACTCCCAAACCAAATCTAATCTCAATGGGTGATTTTGGATCCATTTTTCGTAACTTTGAGAAACCCTTTGACCTTATGAAAATCACAAAATTTAGTTTTTTTGAGGTTTTTCTCTCTCTAAAATGGGCTTTAATGGTATTTAGGTTTCAAATGAACCTCAAACCCACCCTTAAATTTTATTTAATCCAAAAAATCCAAAAATGCCCCTCAACTAGGGGCATTTCCGCCCCCTGGGCGGTGAGCTAGGCGTTAGGCGCTTGCCTAGGTGGGTGCCCTACCACCCAGAGGCAGACCGCCTAATTTGGCCTCCTAGGCTTGGGCGAGGCGCCCAGGCCCTCTAGACTGCTTAGGTTCTGGGCGGTCCGCCTTTTGAAACAATGATCCGTGCATAGCTTTCTCCATGTATTTGGGGCCAAAAAATGCCCTTTAGATGAGAATAATATCATCATCATCATCACCGCCTTTTCCAACTAATTGGGGTCGGCTACATGAATCTTGGTCGTCTGCCATTTTGCTCTATTAAAGGTCATACCCTCAGTGAGGCCAAAAGTCCCCATATCTTTTCGGACTACTTTCAATCACGTCATTTTGGGCATACCCCTTGACCTTTTCAATCTTTCCACTTGAACTGGGTCGGTGCCACACATGGCCCACCCATCTAAGTCTACTATCTCTCATCTTATTACCTATTGGTGGCACATCTAAATTTTTTCGAATGGGTTCATTTCGAATTCTATCTCTTCTTGTCTTGTCATTTATCCATCTCATATCCTCATCTCCGCTATACTCATTCTCTGGGTATTGTTTTTTTTCTGCCCAACATTCCCCCCCATAGAGCAAAGCTAGTCTCACAGCTGTCCTATAGAATTTGCCCTTCAGCATCATTAGTATGCGGCAATCAAATAGAATTCCTATTGCACATCTCCACTTCACCCACCTAGCTCTAGTTTTGTGTGTGACATCTTCCTCAATTTCTCCGTTTTCTTGGATTATCGACCCAAGATATCCGAAGTGCGGTTTTTTTTTGTACTTCCTGGCCATCAACTGTTTCCTCGTCTTTACTCCTATTATTACTAAACTTGTATCACATATACTCTGTCTTATTCCGGCTAATTTTAAAACCTTTGGATTCTAGAGCATTCCTCCAACGTTCTAACTTTGTGTTGACGTCGTTTCAGGTCTAACTAAGACAAAGAGGTGCATGCTCAATGCTAACCTTTGATGTAGACCTATTGTCACTGAAAACTCATTCGTCTCTCACTTGTTGTTTGTACACTAGTTAGCACTGCATTGTACATATCTCTCACCAAGTCAGTGTAGTTTCTGGAGATTCCTTTCTTTTCTAGCGCTTGCCAAATCAAATATCGAGGTACTCTATCATAACTTTCTCTAGATCAATAAAGACCATGTGGAGGTCGTTTCCCTTCACCCTGAACTTCTCAATCAGTGGCCTAAGTAGTAAAATAGCCTCCGGTTGTTGATCTTCCTAGCATTAAACCAAATTGATTTTCAGATACACTCATTTCATGCCTTAGTTGTTGTTCAATCACTTCTCAGAGCTTCATAGTATGGCTCATAAGCTTGATCTCTCGATAGTCCGCACAATTCTGTATGTCTCCTATGGTCTTGTAAATAGGTGCCACAATTCTTTTCCTCTATTCGTGTGGCATTTTTTTTGTTCTATTAAAAAAAAAGTTTTCTTTAGTTTACTTTCTCAAAAAAATAATATAAAAAAATGAAAGAACTTTCTCTCTCTCTCTCTCTCTCTCCTCTTCTGTCAAAAGCCCTTACGCCCTGCCCCCTCTCCCTCTCCCTCTCCGTGGCCCTGCCATCTCCACTCTACCATCCTTCACACTCCTCGTCTTTGCTCTACTCTCTCTCTCCTTCCTACCCACCGTCCCTTCTCTCTCTCTGAACTACATGCTACAGTCGCAAAACCCTACTACAAATGATGTAAACCGCCCTTTTTTTCTCTTCACCTCCATTCTTACCCCTAAAATGTCACTTTACTCCACCACAACTCTCAGCGCAAGTTCAACAAACATAGAATCCACAGTGCTAATTGCTCAAATTAGTCCAGCTCCACTCTCTCTCTCATGAAACTCAACTTCAATTTTCAAAAAGGAAAAAAACATCCAATCCTTGGTTAACATGAATTTAGCAGCAATTTTTTTCTTTTCTGAGAACAGTTAACTGTATTATACTGTAGCTAAATTACAAAAAGAATCCCTTAGGCAGTGCAAGAGATGGGTGCCCGATAACAAAAGTGGAGTTAGAGAAAAGAAAATAAAAGAAAAGCTTTCTGCTCACAAGATGTGGGTTAATACATAACTCAGAGGAGAAAAGAAGAGAAGAAGAATGAAAGAGGAGAGTGAGATTGAGAAAAAAAGAGACTGAAGAGATAGAGAAAAATAGAGTTAGGACCGAGAGGGAGAGGAGAGGAGAAGAGAGATGTCAAGATGCTGCTTCTGTTGTTGACTGTGGAGTTGCTGCTCCCTGTGTTGCTAGCTGGTCAGCTAAGGCGTTGGCCTCCTTGGTTATGTGGCTGAAGATGACTCGCAGTCACCTGCAAAGAGAACCAATAAGGTCAAAAAGATGGGCTAATCTCCATGGGGGGATTGTGTGTCCTTTTGCCCAAGATACTGTATTCAAATTCCACTAGAAGGCTTAAGGAGTTTGCTAGGTAAGGAATGATCTCTTAGGCCTTTCAGTAATGCAATAGCTTCGCCCTAAGTTGAATCAGTGTGCCCCATCCAACCTGAGAAGGGAAGGAGTATATGGCTTCATCTGCAAGGTGGCTCCCATATCCTGCAGGATCTGGGCTCCATAAAGAGTTACCATCCGTGTTGAACCATGGTTGGGAAGGCCCAAGTGGCCCCATGGTTGGGACCGCTTAGTTGAGAGGAGCAGCGTTCTCTGCCAATTGGAGATAAAGATGGAAGATCACAAATTGGTGCAATGAGTTAGTTTCCCTGCCCAGAAGGAGACAAGTGCTTTTTTTCGGTCAAGGAGTCAAGGAGAGAGGAAAGTGGCTGGGCTGGCTCCGAAATGTTCTATTATTCCTTACTAGACAAATTGTCCATTGTGCTGTCAAGATAGTTACTTTCCAGATGTTGCATCCCAGTTTTGGGAGGGGAGGGGATATGTAGGCCCCAAACGGCTTCTTGATGTCCCTAGGAATATCCCAAGGAATCTGAAAGAGGTTAATGATGTTGGTCCACATGGAAAGAACAGCTGGAGAGCGGAGCAAAAGGTGGCTTGCTGAGTCCTCTTCCCGTTGGCAAAGGATGCATCAGTTTGGTGGAGGAATCCCCATTCACTCTAATTGGTCAGCACTTAGGACTTTTCCATGTGCTAGAGTCCAACAGAAAGCCTGGATCTTTAGAGGCAACGGGGTTGACCATATTTTTCTGACGATGTGCTTGGGTTCCTATGTTGCTGCATGGAGTGATAGAAAGAAGGCACCAATTTGCCGGAGGATGTGGCAGCCCATAGATGCTGGTGCCCTCCTACTAGGAGAACAAAAAAAATAATTTAGAGAGGTCAACAGAGACAAGAATTGCGGTGTCACTTCTTTGAAGAGGAGGGCCTTAGCTGTGCGGACCATACCAGGCTGCCCTCTATGAATTTCACGTAGTCCCACACAAAAGCCATGGTGTTAGCATCCTAGGAGAAAGTTGGGGCCCATTGGCTGGCTAAGGATTTGGTGCCCATCCACAAATGCGTCCAGAGACCAAAATCTTACCCTCTCCCCTCTTATTTTGAAACTTATCTAGGGATGAAAAGATCCTCGCTTTTGCCTGTACTTGCCCCTGATGCCCAAGTCTAGGGCAGCTTGGGAACCAGCCCCCATCTTGGCATCCATATTTGCTTCACACAATTTCCTTCCATAACTGCTCCTCATCGAGGAGAACGTCCACACCACTTTCCAAGCAAAGCCATATTTGTTTCCCTTAGTTTTTGGCAGTGTTTCAAAAAGCGCTAGGCGGGTCCTAGGTGGCCCTCGAACGTACACACCACTTTCCAAGCAAAGCCATATTTGTTTCCCTTAGTTTTTGGCATTTTTTCAAAAAGCGCTAGGCAGGTCCTAGGCGGCCTGGGGGGTCCAAGCCTCCCAGTCGAATCCAAAAATGATGCCCAGTCAAAGATGCTTCTAAGGACTCAAAATGTTCAAAAAACCCCCCAATAGATTTATAAAACATCAAAAATTAAATCTAATATCAATGGGTGATGTTTTGATCAATTTTTGTCAACTTTAAAAAAAAAAAAAATTTCGTCTTTGGGCAGGGCGCTGGCCTAAGCAGGGCGCAGGCCATGGGCACCCTCCTAGGTGGGTTCTGTTCCGCTTAGGCGGCCGCCCAAGAACTGCCGCCCAGAGTGGCCGCTTAGGCCTGGGCGATGCGCCCAGGCCTTCTGGACCGCTTAGGCGGTCGCCTAGGTGTTAGGCGGTCCGCTTTTTGAATCACTGGTTTTTGGATACTATACCTAAGCCACCAGCCTCTTTTGGTTTGACACATCTTATTGCTAGCTATTAAATAGCACTTGCTTGCATTAGTACAGCCCCTCCAAAGGAAATTTCTTATTATTGATTTGAGCATGGAGGCCACATTGGCTGGGATCTGGAATAGTGACATCATGTTAATGGGGAATATTGGCGAGGGTTGCAAAGTTATAATTTGTTCTTTGGCTTGTCTCCTGAAAATTTCAAAAATTGGGGCCTTTTTTACTGCCATTTTATTAAGCAGTGAAACAAGGATTGAGATTCAGCGTGTTCTCTTGAGCAGTTCTCTAATGAGAATATGAGTGAGATTTCAAGAATCTCAGGGTATGAGAGGAGTGCCTATGTAGTAGTGTATGGTGGTGGTGTGGAAAGGGGCAGTGGGTACAGGGTGGAGAGAGAGAGAGAGAGAGAGGAGGGATCTGTTCTTTTAAAATATAACTTCCCAAATGAAGGTTGTTTTGGTCTGAGTACTTTTTCTATTATTAAATAAGCTATTTTGGTCTAAAATACATTAAACCTGAAGTACATTAAATAAACCATGTGGGGGATCCTTTGGCATGAAAGTTGGAGATTGGGGGCTATGAGTTTGTGCCATAAGGGTTCACTTTCTTTTATGGAAAGTTTTGGGTTTGAGGTGGGATGTAAATTTTCCTGATTTACTATTGCAACGTATAATAGGAGTAGAAACGAGGAATTAGTTAAGACTGGTGGCCAAAAAAGTACCCAAAAGATATTATTTTCTATACCTTGGGTCGATAATCCATGAGAATGGAGAGATGGATACAAATGTCGTGTATAGAGTTAGAGCTGGGTGGACGAAGTGGAGATGTGCTTTGGGAGTCTTATGTGATCGTTGCATACCAATGAAACTGAAGGGAAGTTCTATAGGACAGCTGTAAGACTGGCCATCCTTATGGGACAGAATATTGGACAGTCAAGAAACAATATATCCAGATAAAAAGTGTAGCTGAGATGAGGATGTTGAGATGGATCAGTGGCAAGACAAGAACGGCTAGAATTTAGAATAAATACATTTGAGAAAACTCAGGGATAGCTCCAATAGGTGTTAAGATGTGGGAATGTAGACTTAGGTGGTCAAAGATCAAACCATTAAGATATGCAATTGATGGTCAATTTACAAGAAGAATCCTAGAGAATCGGTGTTGATATGTGTATGTATGTTTGTCATTACATGCAACATCGAAATAGAAGAATCCATTTCACATAGTTTAAACTTCAAAATGCTTGATGTCAATAATTAAAAAAAAAACGTAAGTTTTTTCTTACAAGCCTTTTTCTTTCTTAAGAAAAATTCTATTACTAGTATTAAAAAAGATTTGCATTCTAGTACAGCACAAGGTTACCCTGAGGAGGCGGTTATATTTGAAGATAGTTATAGTTAGTAACTTTATAAACCAAAACCTGTCAGAGATTTCTTTTATTTCTGTGCTTTTTTGGGGAGGCAAGAATCAACACACGGTCTCCAAACTGAGCATACTGTAGATCATTCCATTTGCACTAGTGTTACTATGAGGACTTCTAATCATCATGGTCATACATTTGATAAATCAAGGCTCCTATCCCACCTTAAATGCGTGCTTGCTATTTTAATTCTGTCTTTGCAAGCAGACTGGACACGTGAATTGATTGCCTCTTGATACAGGATTAGCTCAAATCCTATATCATCACTTCACGCAATCATTGATTCTATTGCTTCTATATTAGCCAAAAGAATCATATCACTCTGAACAAATTGTTGACTGAGCTTGCAATGCTATTTAAGGGAGAGTGTTGTTTGACTACACACTGGAACTCCATTCCTTTGTGATCCACGTAGTTGTAGACTTGTAGTTGTTTTAAACTTGTTCTGTATTACGTGCAATGTTGTTAAGCAGCATTCCTAGTTGCTGCTGTCTCAGTTTGATTCTTCTACTTTTCTGCTTATTCGAGAGAATGAGCAAGTTTTCCTTGGTCTTATGCACGTTCAAATCTTTCATAGTGGCTGCTTTTTGTTTGGTTTTCACTAGGACAAATTTTTACCAGGATTTATTGCAGCCTATAGTAGCTTCTTTGGTTGATGTTCTCCCTAAGACTGGAGTGAACGATGAAGGACAATGGAAGGAAATGTGGTTTAATCAGTCTATTATTTTTTATGTGATGTCTGGATTCCCAAAAAAAAAAAAAAGATGAAATCTGTCTACTATTTTTCAGATATAACAGTCAAGGTGGAGGATTACATCAAGTTTCATTAAGAATGCAATCAATGGGGCATAACCCCAGAAAAGAAAAGTAAGAGTCGGGGGAAAACAAACATAAAGCTCCATAAAAGGTCAGGGCAGGAGATTAAAGACCCAAATAAAGAGTAAGACCCCTCTTAACTCCATCCTAAGCAAGGGAAGCAGCTCACAGTTAGCTTCTCGTAGCACATGGGAATAATAGATAGTCATTAGTTCTCATGATTATCTCTTGATTCTCCTCCATTTTATCAACCGATCTCCAAGTGTAATCCATATCTCAATGTGTCCATCTAGTGGTGCTACACAAATTGCTTTTCCCTTTCCACATTCTGGGGGTGTGAGGAAAAGCAAGTCAGCTTAGTAGTGTGTTGAAGGTGAACTTTTGATGTAGCTTGACCGGTAATAATTTTAATGATGAAGGGAGTTTGTTGTTCCAGTGTTCTCTGATCATTCTTTTTCTTTCATAAGTAACCGTAATTCCTTTTCTTTGGTCTTGGGGCATTATCTCATTTATTTTTATTCTCACTATGAAATTCTCACTAGAAAGTTGATTGTTTATATGGATATTTCTTTGCGCCTCCCTTATTTCTTGTGGTTTCATTGCTTTCCTTTGGTCTTGCAGCTCTCTGATTGGCTTGACGCAAACAAACCATTTGAATTGAATGAGAGAGATTATCCATCTCGTGTAGACCTAGTCGCTAAAGTGCATGGGATCCACAGAGCTGAGAAGTACATTGAGAAACTTCCCCAACCAGTGAGAGGAGAAGTTGTTTACCGAACTCTCCTGGCCAACTGCTCAACAACCACAAACGTCAAGAAAGCTGAAGAGGTTTTCAACAAGATGAAGGACTTGGGTTTCGAAATGACTGCATTCTCTTACAATCAGCTTATCTTGATCTACAAAAGGATAGACAAAAAGAAAATTGCAGATGTCCTATTGATGATGGAGAAGGATAATGTGAAGCCCTCGAGTTTTACTTACAGGCTCCTGGTTGACGTCAAAGGTCGCTCTAGTGACATAGAGGGAATGGAACAAATTATAACAAGCATGAAATCTGAGGGCCTTGTGCCTGACATTCCGTTTCAAGCCACAGTGGCCAAGTACTACATCTTTGGAGGATTCATAGATAAGGCGGAGGCTGTTTTGAAGGACTTAGAGGGAGAAGATATAGAGAGGAATCGGGATGCTTGCAAGGCCCTTCTCCCTCTATATGCTGCACTAGGCAAGGCTGATGAGGTGAGTAGGATATGGAAGGTTGTTGAGCCAAGCCCCCGCCTCGAGGAGTGCTTGGCAGTCATTGAGGCTTGGGGCAAGTTGGGTGACACAGAAAAGGCAGAGGCAGTGTTCGAAAGGATGCTCAAAACTTGGAAGAATATTTCCTCGAGGTATATGGCATTTCATATGTTCCTGTCAAATAGTTATCACTGTATTGATGTATGTAAGACTCAATGTAGTGCCACTTCTCAAATAAAAATAACAAATAGACTCAATATAGTGCCTTTGGAATTACTATCTTTTCTCTTATTTTATTCCGCATCTTTTTTAAGAACATATAGGGATTGACATACTCCTTTGTTATGGATTCGTTTCTGCATGTCATAAATTTCCCTTTGTGAAATGTTCCCTGAGATTCTCCCAAACAAATCAAACTTTCTGAAAACAATCTTGTGAAATAACAGCAGTGAGAAATTCTTTGTGAGGTTGATTTGCTATGATTAGTTACTTCTACCTAGTCATTATCGTTCCCTCATTGCAGTTTCCAATCCTTGCTTACCTAATGAAAAAATAATGATTTAATGTTTCCTTTTAATTGAAGGCAATTTAGGGAATGAATTTGCCTGCTCATTACTACATGGTCGATTCTTCTATCCATTTCCTCTTATAGCTTATTTGAAATTTTTTTTCAATTGTTTACCATTCAGATAAGCAACATATGTATTTGGATAGATGTAACCTGCATGAGTCATACATAATTGTTTTCTTGGATATCTTGTTTTATCATGTTTCCTTTCTTTTCTTTTTGTCATTTCTTGTTTGATATATTTCTGTATCTATATTCTTGTTATCTAAGTTAACCTTTTCATCAAAAAAATATATGTTCTTGTTCTCTCCTAAATTCTTGTTTGTTAATGCACAAATTCTTACCGCTTAGATAGTTTACCAACTCAATAAACAATATGTACATTTGAATTCATGTATATCAGGTATTACAGTGCCCTCATCAAGGTATATACGACCCACAAGCAGCTGAACAAGGGGAAGGACCTTGTGAAGCGAATGGCTGATAATGGGATCACGATCGGGCCTGTCACTTGGGATGCCCTAGTGAGGCTCTATGTGGAGGCTGGCGAGGTGGAAAAGGCAGATTCAATCTTGGCCAAGGCAGCAGCTCAGCAAAATAATTCGACAAGTCAATCTTCAAAGAATAGATTGAAGCCTTTGTATTCTTCATATATGGTCATCATGGAAAAGTATTGCGAGAGAGGTGATATTCATAATTCTGAAAAGATTTTCCATAGGTTGAGACAGGCTGGATATGAAGGGAGGATGTCCGATTATCAAACCCTCTTGCAAACCTATGTGAATGCAAATACCCCAGCATATGGGTTTAGAGAGAGACTGAAGGCCGACAATGTCTTCCCAAATAGGTTTATGGCCTCCATGCTAACTAAGGCTGATGCCTTCAGGAAGACTGCCATCTCAGATCTCTTGGACTAATGATAGGCCAATAGCCAAGGCCAATGAAAGGAGTAGATGGATGGGCAGTGTTCTTTGGGTCTGAGGTATGTTGGTTTTCTAAGTTATCAAAAGGACTTGTAGATCATGGTAATCCAAGTTTTATTGGACATAAGTTGGACTTATACTTCCTCATACAATGAAGCAGCATGCTGAGATAGGCTAGAATATATCTATTTAGTTATTTTTGTTCGAGGGTCATGTGCTGGTTATCATTTTGATGGATAACCCGAGTTCATTTTACATACATTATGATGCATGATCGTGATACATTCCTACGGTTGTTGGATGTTTTCGTATTTTGGTGAGGTTATATAACATGTTCTTCTTTCTTAGGGAGAGCCATTTAAGAAGGGGTGGGATTATTTTTCTTTCTTCTTTCTTAGGGAGAGCCATTTAAGAAGGGGTGGGATTATTTTTCTTTGGTCTGATAAGTACTGATAAGTAGCATGGGGGTTGTCTTTTTCTTTTTCTTAATAGTTGCATGGGCACTGTTTTATTAGTTGTTGAAAGTATTGCCTCAATGGCAAGCGTGTGAACTAGGGTAGCCCTCCCTCTTGCACCATATAATGGTGTTTATATGTATGACATTGAGTGTGAATGGCATCTGTTGATTCATACATGTGGGCTTTGATGGCTTCTCCTAGAACAAAAGGATGTTTAGGCTGTGTGTGTCTACACACGCACACGTCCTTGTATGGTTTTGTTCAAATGCTTTTATGGTTGCGTGTATGTGCGTGTTTTTATGAGCATAGATGTGAATCTTATTTATCATATGCTTGTGGGGGATCAGGCATATGCACACTTACTTTCATGAAAAATGTGTATGTACATAACATAGATTCTGGCCAGACACGGGTATAGCTTGGGAGGATGCTCTTGTGACGGTTTAATTGAGTTTGTTTTTTTTGGCTTTATTTTTCTTGTTATTTCTCTTGGTTGGGAATTTGGTGGGGAGAAGTTGTCTCTGCAATTCCAAGTTTAGGAAAATGAAAATGTTCTGATTTCCGGACAAAATACCATCAAATTGGGGGTTATTTTCTTCTCTGTGCTTATATGCCTATTTCCCTTCTCACGGGTCAGTTTGGAATGTGAGCCTCAAATCTCTTGGGACAAGTTGCAACTGAAGTGCCAGAACCCTGTATAATTTGAAGATGGGGCCTTTATGCATGGCCTAGAAATCATCTCTCTTTTTCTTTTTTAGGAAAATGGTTTGATAGGGCTGCAGCCCTATCAAAACAAGTAAAGAATACCTTTACATCTATCATCTTGGCTTGAATATTATGGTTATGGAAAAAAAAAGATTTCATGCTCTAAAAATAGTGTATATTGTAACAAATTATCTAGACTGTCAATTTTGCTTTAATAATAAGTGTTTACAGATCCGTAAGAATTGTATCATTTCTTTAGTTTCAAATTTTATTGTTAGTGTTGGAAATTGATTTTAGAGCTATTTTGGATATTATCTTTTCCGAAAGTGCTTTCCAAACAAAGATTTGAGTTGAGGTTTTATTTTGTTTTCATAAAGCTTGAGCCGTATAGAAACCTCATCCATAAGGGCCTGTTTGAATGGGGCTACTTGAAAGCATGACTACTGTGAAAATCCTCGGCTATTGTCGTTGAAAACTCTTCCCCTTGGTTGAAAATGAACTTATTGAAACATGCAAACATCCTGATAATAATATTCTTGTGCTCTATTTGGAAGAGCACTTTACTCTCAAATTAGGAATCGAGTTTGGGCTTGATAATATTCTTGTGCTCTATTTGGAAGAGCACTTTACTCTCAAATTAGGAATCGAGTTTGGGCTTGAGTGATTAGCAACTGACTATTAGCAAAATTACATTTGAAGATTGATTCCTACTGCTGAATTACCCGAAATATAAATAAATAATAAAATTTTCTTAAGCAATATTGCTTTATTTTCTTAGTTGAGGATTTTAGGTTTTCCCATAAGCAATATACCTTTTACTAAAAGGTAAGCCTTATGCAAGGCACGTACCTAGGCACACTTTTAAACTCGAAAACTTTATATAGAGCCAAGGCTCTAAACAATTAAATTAGAACCCGCCTCAACAATTTCACTAGAAGAGGTTGTTTTGATGTTTAAATATCCTCGAATTGATCAACTCGACACCAAGATGCATGAACATAAGAAAAAAAATGGATTATCAAGTTTTAGAAACAGTGTATCTTGAAACATATTTGTAGATCGTCAATTTTCAAGAATTTTAAGTTTTTATGGATCTGTTCGATCTACACTATTTTTGAAGCTTTAAATTTTATAATTAAAGATAAAAATATATTTTAAGGCTATCTCAAATATTTCAAGCATTGAAACCGTATTTCTCAACACTATGAAGGTGGGCTTTACTTTGATTGTTTAGAGCTTCGGCTCTATACAAACCGCAACTTTTAACTCTGCAGGAAAATGCAATTTTGATGCTGAAAACTCGACAATCGTTTGAAGATCTATTTCCAGCCCTAATTCTTATATATAATTTAAAATTTTAAAAATAGTGTAAATCAAACAAATCTATAAATATTTAAAAATCCTGAAAATGGTCGTTCCAGATAACGTGTGCCAAGATGTACATGGGAGGTTTTCTAGTATGGAAACAAGCATTCCAAAGGGATTTTTGAGGTTTACCTAAATTCTACATTGCAAGCTTGCCAACATAGGCCATGAGTTTGACAAGATTGAGAAAATATGGTGGTTGATAATTTAAGATGATGGAATAGAATCATATTAAACACAACAGAATAAAAGTTTTTATGATGAAAGAGATCATTTTTTGCTGACTTTGTTGGTGGATGGTTGTAAATGTTGATGCCACAATATGGAAGCCCATTGAAGTTACACCACTTACACTTGTTATCAAACACTTGCCTACTATTGGGAGATATGAGCTAAGAATGTGAGAAAATTAAAAGCAAAAATACATGCAAAACAGAGTTCCCACTGACTAGATCAAAATCACAAGAAGGATCAAACTTATCTTTGAGACTTAGCAACATCTCACAATAGAATGTCATGTTTATGATCATATAAAATATATTGCATATCCAAACTGCAATCAATAAACAGTCTCTAAATGACTCACAATTCCTAATCAAATCGTTAATTCCAGTGTTTAAAAAAACGCCAAGTCGAACCGGACTCGCCCGATTTGACTCGGGAATCGCCATGGACGGATAGAATCGGCGAAAAAAACGGGAATCGTCCGGTTCTAGAGAGAACCGGACGATTATGCATAGTGACTCGCCGATTCACTGTACAGAATCGACAAGTCCCGTACGGAATTTTTTTTTTTTTTTTTTTTAATCCATGATAGATTTTTTTGTAATACTTGATCGATTTTTTTGTAATCCATGATCGAATTTTTTTTTTTTGTAATCCATGATTGAATTTTTCGTTTTTTTTTTTTTTTGTAACCCATGATAGAATTTTTTGTAATCCATGATCGAATTTTTTTGTAATCCATGATCGAAATGTTTGTTTTTTTTTCTTGTAATCCATGATCGAATTTTTTGTTTTTTGTTTTTTTTTTGTAACACATGATAGAATTTTTTGTAATCCATGATCGAATGTTTTGTAATCCATGATCGAATGTTTTGTAATCCATGATCGAAATGTTTGTTTTTTTTTTTGTAATCCATGATCGAATTTTTTGTTTTTTGTTTTTATTGTAACCCATGATAGAGTTTTTTGTAATCCATGATTGAATTTTTTGTAATCCATGATCGAATTGTTTTTGTCTTTTTTTGTAATCCACGATCGAATTTTTTGTTTGTTTTTTTTTGTAATCCATGATCGAATTTTATGTAATCCATGAGCGAATTTTATGTAATCCATGATCGAATTTTTTGTAATCCATGATTGAATTTTTTGAAAATTTGTGATTTTTTTTTTTTAATCCATGATCGAATTTTTTTTTGTAATCCATGATAGAATTTTTTGAAAATTTGTGATTTTTTTTTTTTTAATCCATGATCGAATTTTTTTTTGTAATCCATGATAGAATTTTTTGAAAATTTGTGATTTTTTTTAATCCATGATTGATTTTTTTGAAAATTTGTTTTTTTTTTTTTTTAATCCATATTATTCAAAGAGAAAATGAGAGAGATGACGATTCTGAGGCCACCCTATTCCAGCCATATTATTCACATATCGAGTCCCAACAGCAACAGTGTAGGGATGAGCACAACAGTGCAGGTGAGCATGAAGGATGGACAATCTTTGGGGATTTTAGATTGGGAACACAACAAAATATTAATACTCAGGGATTTAGGAATAGTCAGACGCCTGCTAATATCGATGATTCGTTTTAGATCGAATCAATGAATTGTTAAACGAATTCAATCAATGGCATCAGCGTGACCAAGAAGAACAATAACGTCGTCTATCATTTTATTTTTAGATCATATGTTACTAATTTTATGCTTTATTGTAGTCCATGTATGTTGATATATTTATTCCATGATAATTCTATGTTTATCCTTTTGTGTGATGTAAATTAAATGCTGAATGGCGGTTCATACAGGGAAAGAACATATCAATATTCGCATATTCATTCAAAAACATGAAAATTATTAATGGAGTACCCTCATTTCTTATTGAATTCCTAAAAAACAATATTTATAATGAATTTTAATAATTTTTTCGGATTTTTTTTAAGCTTTATTCTGACCGATTCACCCGATTCCCGATTCTGATCGCCGATTCGCCGATCCGGATCGGTTTTTTGGGAGCTCGATCCGGGTCACCGATCCATTTTTTAAACCATTGGTTAATTCACACAAGAGAAGATACTTCTATATGGATTTGATATTAATTTGATAAGGTAATAAACAAATCCTATCTCAAAATCAATGATCTATGTTGTCTTGAATTAGGCATAAGTTTATGCATATATGAGGTAATATCAGAATCATTTTGATGCCACAATGTCTTCAAGTTTGTCTCAATCATTATGCAAAGTAGTGACAACAAAGTATTAATCAAGATCACAAGAAAACAGGCTAAATTACTATTGAAAATTTGAGGATCAAATATGATAAGCATGATGCACAAAGAAGATAGAAATTCAATAGTGTGTGGGTAAGGAATTTGTGCAATTGCATAATCAAATCAGCTCCATATAAGATCAAAATTGATTGTTAGTCATTACTCATTCATCTCATAAATTAGTCGAAGTAATTTGATCAACAAAAAGAGGTTGGACCAAAGATTTGCCAATAAAGATGATCATTCATCACTCAATAGATTATTTTCCCAACAAAAGAGGTTGGACAACCATATCTTAAATGGTTTCTCTCAATATTAATTTTCTCAATGGAAATTCATAGCAGTCCGACACTCATAAAGAGCACTCCGGCACTTCATGAAGGCACTCCGGCACTTCATAAACGCGCTTCAGCACTTCATGAAGAGCGCTTCGGAATTTCATGAAGAGCGGTCCGGAGAAACTTTCAATAGATTCACGCCTGCTCCGACAATTTAACAGTAGCGGTCCGGCGATTTTATTCCTGGATTCATGGGCACTCCGACATAATCACACGGTAATCCGGCGATTTCATTCTTGGATTCATGGGCACTTCGGCACAATCTCGCGGCAATCCGATGATTTCATTCCTGAGTTCATGGGCACTCCGACACACTCACTGCGGCAGTCCGACAATTTGGTTCCTAGATTCATGGGCACTCCGACATAGTCACCGTGGGAGTCTGGCGATTTGCTTCCTGGATTCATGGCACCCCGGCACCATCACGTGGTAGTCCGACGATGTCATTCCTGGATTCATCGGCACTCCGGCGCAATCACCACAACGGTCCGACGATTTGGTTCCTAAAATCATGGCACTCCAGGAGAGTCACCGCGGCAGTCTGACGGCATTCACTCTGGCAAAGGTCAATCCGGTTTTAGTTTTGAGCCGTCCGGAAATCTCGTCGAATAGTCCGGCATTTCACTATCGTAGTTCGGTGATTCCTTACTGAGATCGTCGGTCCGGCTTTTCTAAGTTTCGATTCGGTGATTTCATAGGGCATTCCGTTGTTTTATGGGCACGGTTCGGCGTCTTTGGTACTGTAAAAGAAGCAATCAGGTGTTTTGAAGCAGTTGTCTGGCAACTAACATTATGCAGTCCGGCGTTTACATTGCGCGGTTCGGCGATTTGAATTAGTGCTTCAGTGGGGTCAGTTCGGCGTTTGTAATGTGCGGTCCGGAGTGTGTTTCTGGCATATTTTACTCGCTGTCTGGCGTTGTAGAGCTTCGCTCCGGTGGTTTTATTACTGAACATGTAAGTCCGCATTTCATTGTCTCAGTCCGACGTTTTAGATACAAGAGTAAAGTTGTCCGGCGTTAGTAATCTACGGTCCGGCGTATCACTGTCTAAATAAGAAGTCCAGTATTGCAGAAAATTTAGTCTAGCATATGTCATGAGTCTGGCAAATAAGAACCACGGTTTGGAAAAAGTATTATTGGGGTCCATCCAAATGATTTGTTCGTACGGTGAAGGTACGGGAAGGGGTATTTTCGTCAAAAAAATTACAACTTTTTTAGTTAGGTAGTTAGAAAAGATGGTTTTTAAGAAAAAAAAGTGAGGAAGTTTAGGGTGGGGGTAGAGTGTCTAGAAAATATGTTTTAGGGGGTTTTAAGCAATTTTCCCTAAAATTTAAATTTTGTGTCCATAAAAGTAAACTCTCCATAAATGTTTTTCTTCAAATTCATTATAAAGGATGAAGTTTCTATAGGGCCTAGGCTTTATGAAAGCAAAATAAAGCCTTAACTCAAATCCTCATCTAGAAAACACTTTGGGCGTTGGAAATATTTATTATGAATGTAAAATCAATTTTTAACAATGACAATAAAATTTGAAATCCAAAAAATTGTACAGATATTGCGGATCTATTACTTACTTTTAGGGGAAATGGGTGGTCTAGACGATTTGTTGCAATGTACACTATTTTTAGAATTTAAAATCCTAATTATTTTTCACAACCATAATGTTCAAGTTGAGATGACTGATTTAAAGGTTTTTCAACACTTCAATTGTAATTTTTGATGAGTTATGAAATCCTATCAAACCATTTTCCAGTTCTAAAAGACCACACCCATAAGTTTTGACTCCCTTCTAGAGACTCATTACTATCAACCATACATATAAAGATAACCTAAAGTAACATTTCAAAATCGTCCATATACAAAGAAACAAGATTCTAAAAATAATAAACAACCCAAGATCCCTAGCCAATGTAAAAATAGGAAAACACATTAACCATATAAGAAGAAAGGAGGAAATCTCATGAATGATTTATCGTTGTGGTTTCTATAAGGTTGCAACCTTAAACAATCTAAACAATCTCGTTAAGGCGTACCTCCAAATTTTATCATAACGTCTAATTTTGGTGTACAAAATATTAGGATTATCTGAAAATCTATTTTAACATCTAATTATAAAATTTTAAACTCAAATGATGGTTAAAATCGAGTAGATTTATAAGCATATGAAAATCTTGAAAATGGACGGTCTAGATAATGTGTTGCAAGATGCACTATTTCTAGGATTCAAAATCTTTTCTCTTTTTTTTCATATTCATACATCTTGATGTCAAGATGATCAATTAGCGGGTTTTCTAGCATTAAAAGAACTTTTCCGATGGATTTTTGAGGTACATCTTTAATTCTACTTTTTATGGATGCAACCTTATATAAACTTTTTTCATGATTTATTGTGCGATCAATGAAAAGATGGCAAAAAACCACTGTCATGAATATTTGCCTATGATATAATAAAAAAAAGTGGGCCAATTACAAGATCAGTTTATTGATACATTGAAAGATTCAAACACTTTACAATTATAGGTGAATGGGGTAATATACACTTTCTTATCTTGTTACATGCTCCTCTCAAAAGAAAAGAGTAATACGCTTTCTTATCTTGTTTCAATTTTGTTTCTATTAGGGGGCACTATATCTTACCCAACTTGGGAGTTTGAAAAGCTATTTGTTAAATCTCATACTATGATTAATTGTGATTATGCTTCTAATAACCCAATAATATTTGGATTTATGAACATGACACTTTTTCATGCCAATACAATGATAATTTTCTTATAAGCCAGTATGGTTGTGCCCAATATAGTTGGAGTTCTTGAATAAAAAATGGCCTGAAACATCATAATTTCCAACACTTTCTACTTTGCCTGATGGTCTTTTAGTAACTAGTATGTTATATGAACCATGCATCTTTATGGCATTGCGTCATGCCTCCCATCGGATATCACATAGAGTGAAACAACAATATTCATGCACATCACAATTTGATTTCCTCTCATGTATAGCATTTGATAATTTTGAAGTGAATAATGGCCAAAATGATAACAGTTAAAGGTGGCAATGGGCCGGGTGGCCCGCCCGGCTCCTAAAAAACTAGGGCCCGGACCACATTTGACAAATGCTATGCGACAAATGCATAGCATTTGTCAAATGTTAATTGAATAATATTTCAAATGTAACTTACCAATTTGGTCTTACGACTCAATTGAATTTCTTGGCTTGAATGACCTTTAATATGATATTGTCTTAAGCAACCCACATGCTAATTGGATTTCCGAACCATAATGGACAGTATGCTCCACCAAGAGCACAAAATCTTTTGGCACGACATTTTAGTGTGACCCAGAGGTTCCGATCTACACTCTTTGTTGCTAGATAGAAGTTGGGCTATCCAGCCGGCGCAATATGGGGAGCATTATTCTATATCCTTGTTATTAATTTGTTTGAAAATAATATAAAAGGGATTATATATTACTGAGACTATTTATCTTTGTTACAATCAGGTTATAATTATTTTTAGTCATTAGACATCAAATTGGCTGGCTTGGGGTGTCTTCGAGAAATTGTATCTAGATACGACCCAAACAGTAACAATGTATTTCTCAAGTTACATCTAGATACGACCCAAACAATAACAATCCATTTGCAGGTAATACATTAGTAATATTATGCCAATAATATATTTCCTAGACAATATATTTCCTGGTACCTAAACGACCCGTTGGAGTATTTGGATGTTTTCCCATTTTAGAGCAATGTTGGAAACTACTACTCAAACCGAGTATTCACATTGTGCACCGAGTACTCTGCCCATGCATGATCTGAGTACACAAACAGAATCTGAGTAATTCAGCCAAAGAAATTGTAGAGTATTGTAGCAACAAAGAAAAAGTTAAAAAAATTTAAGATTGATATTCTGCTTCTGATGGCTGGTCTAAGGCCCCTTTCAAATTTTTTCACCTTTCTTGTCTCATTGTTGATTATATATGATGCAAACCTGGCCAATTCAGTAAACTTGACCTCATACTGTGCTACCGTCCTGTTCCCTTGGACTAATTCCAGAAATTCCATTTCATTTTGATCTCGAACAAAATCTGGGAAGTACTTTTCATTAAATATCTCTAGAAATACTTCCCAAGTCAAAGGGTTTATTTTCTAAGACCAATACTCCTTTTGCCATCCGCCACCAATGTTGGGCTTCACCTTTTAACATAAAGACTTATCAGGACATTCCATCACCTCGAATATTTTCTCCAATTGCAAAATCCATCCCTCAGCTTTTAGTGGGTCAGCAGCACCTTTAAAAGAAGGTGTGTTTAATTTCTTAAATTTTTCGATATTACACTCACCATTTCCCGTAGCTGACTGCCTTGGTGTATTATTGTTTTTCATCTGATTTGCAGAAGGGCAACCATATTTTCCAAGGCTTTATGAATTCCCTCCATATTATCTTCAGCCATTCTGGATCTTGACCTTGTACTAATCTGTACATACAATAAATATGACTTAGAATATATTCTTTTCAAATTTCCGAAGAATCTGAAACCTATTGCTCTGATACCATAATTGTCACACCCCAAGATTTATAATACTGGAATCCTTGAGATGTAACAGTCTATCTTTAATAAAACGAAATTTTTCTACTTCACCATTAATTGCACTAAAACAGATTTTTTCCTTTCTAAGAGTCTGTACAAAATCTACTCATGACTAGTATTAACATGAAGGTTTAGATATACATCTGTTGATAGGACAAAATTTACAATAGTAAATTTGAACGAAAGTCACAAAGAGAAAATTTCATCATAACTATGACTTCTTCCAATTGATCATGTTGTGCCTTCAACTAGGGAGGCTGCAATTACGTTGAAATTTTTTTACCATAGTTTAATGAGTTTGGCTACTCAGTAAGTGATCATCATAGTGCTACAAAATAATCATAGTCGGAAGATGTAAGCATTTTTAAAAAGGGAGGTCTATTAGAAACAATGCGAGCCAAAAAACATTTATGGATAACAATTTCACTTCCAGAAATACATAATTAAACATAATCCCAATGATTAAAATGCATATAAATATTTTAACCGCAATGCATAACTCAAAGGATTTCACAAAATACCTTACAAGTGTCTCAAGTAGGTCACCTATATACCCCACCAGTGGCTTGGATGTGTCCAAACAATCCCTACAGGTCCAAACATACATCACCGATGTCTCGGATGTGTCCAAATAGTCCCTACCGGCGTAACCAGATAGGTCCAAACAATCCCTGCAGGTCCAAACATACCTCACCGGCGTCCCGATGAGTCCAAATAGTCCCTAGCGACATAACCAGATAGGTCCAAACAATCCCTGCAGGTCCAAACGTACCTCACCGGCGTACCGGATGAGTTCAAATAGTCCCTATCGACGTCCCGGATACGTCTACACATGCTTAAATTATCTCAGAAAGTCTTTAACATAAAAAAGCATCAACATCGTATATTCAAAGTATCATTAAAATCATTAACAGGAATTCACTTGAAACAATTTAAACAATTACTTTCATTGAAATATTTGTAAGTAACCAATCAAACAATTTGGATAAAAATTGGCGAAAGGTAGCAGATCGAACATGTATATTTGAAATGGAATTCAATAGGCAGTCGATTATGAATTTAAGAGCTTTTATAGAAATCCAAGGTTAAACACATAAATATCACAATTTTATGGAATGTAATTTCATAATTAGTTATTTTACAGGAATAGGTAAAACTTATAGTATATAAAATTCATAGACAAACAAAAATACAATTAAATGCAGAAATGCGTAAATCTCATAGTATTGGCGATATTATAATTAATTGCAGAAATATCAATTTTTCACATAATGATTTTACCAGAAATGACATCACTTACACATAAATTTTACAGTCTCTAAAAGTCATAATAATAGGCAAAAATTTTATTTTTAATAATTTACAATGTCTAAATTTCTAATAGTAATAATTTTAACAGAAAAAAAATGATACCATATGCACATAAAATTACAGTATAAAAATGATGAACAGACTATTTTTCAGGATAATGAGATCATTTACCTATAATATTTGAGAGGAAACTTTCGGTAAAATTCGGCTAGAGAGAAGGAGTTCACTACATTCTCTAATTCACAAAGAGGGCTCAACGTTACTGAGAGGGAGGGGCGTAAGAGAGAGTGTTTTTGGTGAGATAGAGAATCCAACTCGTTCTCCTCTTTTTAAACACAAAAAAATATTATTATAATATATTATTAACCCATCTCATACATGAGGTGTTTAGAAGGTGTTACATTAACACTTAAAGCCCACGTCCCTAGAGGACGTGGCACAATAAACCAAAGGTGAAGGTAAAAAGAGAAAAAAATGATGGTCCCTAAGAACCAAATTATTTGTATGGACCATCAAAGGTAAAATGCTTTTTTTTCTTCTTTTCTTTTTTTTTTCTTTTTTTTTTTTTTAAAGTTTGGGATTGTTATATTCTCCCCCCCTTAAAGAAATTTAGTCCTCTAAATTTTTGTACCTGATTGCTGAAAAAGATAGGGGTATTTTTCTCTGATTTCGTCTTCTCGTTCCAAAGTTGACTCTTCTCTCGAATGATGCTGCCACAATACGTAGATCAAAGAAATCTCTTTGTTACGCAATACCTGCTCCCTCCTATCTAGTATCAAGCTTGGCTGCTCAATAAAGGTCAGGTCCTCTCTGATCAATAAAGGTTCATATTTAAGGACATGGGATGAGTCGGGCTTATATTTTCGTAATGAGGATACATGGAAGACATTATAGATGTTTGCTAATTAATGAGGTAGGCAAGTCTATATGCGATGCATCCGACTCTCTCCAGGATTTCAAAGGGTACGATGTAACGGGGGCTCAACTTTCCTTTCTTACCGAATCTCATGATGCCCTTTATTGGCAACCCCTTTAAGAAGACCCGATCACCTTCCTCAAATTCAAGGTCTCTCTTTCGGTTATCGACATAACTCTTCTGCCGACTCTAAGCGGTTTTGAGCCTTTCTTGAATTAATATTATCTTATCTGAGGTTACCTGGATGATTTCTAGCCCCAAAAGCCTTCTTTCACCAACCTCATCCCACTGACGGGTGACCTGCATCTCCTTCCATATAGAGCTTCATATGGTACCATTTGAATACTGGTTTGGAAGCTATTGTTATATGTAAATTTAATCAGGGATAAATGGGCATCCCAACTTCCTTTAAAGTCAATGACACAGGCCCTTAGCATATCTTCCAAGGTCAGGATGGTCCTCTTTGATCGTCCATCAGTTTGGGAATGAAAGGCGGTACTAAAAGTAATTTTCGTCCCCATGGCTGACTGTAGCCTAGCAAAAAATTTAGATATAAATCGAGTGTCCAGTCCAATATAATGCTGATCGGAACTCCTTGTACTGCACTATTTCCTTAATGTACAATTGGGCTAGTCGATCCAAAGTGTAAGTCGTGCGGATCGGTAGGAAGTGAGTAGCTTTAGTCAGTCGGTCCACAATGACCCAAATGTTGTGTCACACCCCAAGAATTTACAATACTGTTATTTCTGAGATGTGACAGACAAAACATATATACATCTATTGATAGGACAAATTTACAGTGGCGAGGTCTTACAAAGTAAATAAAGAAAGCTAGCACAACAACAGTATCTTCCAAGGTTGATCTTGACTAGCACTCAAAATGAATCCGCAGTTATCCTGAAAAAATGTTTACCATAGTTTGATGAGTTTGGCTACTCAGTAAGTGATCATCATAATCCTAAAAAATAATTATGGTTGAAAGATATCAATATTTTCAAAAAGAAAATCTATTAACAGAAATGCATAATTAAGTATAATCTGAATAATCGAAATGCATATAACACTTTAACGGTAGTGCATAATTCAAAGGATTTCACAAAATACCTTACTGGCGTCCCAATGAGGTCACCTATATACCCCATCAGCGTCCTGATGGGTCCACTTAATCCCTATCGGCATCCCAGATAGGTCCACTTAATCCCTGCAGGTCCACTTATACCTCACCGGCGTACCGGATGAGTCAACTTAATCCCTACCGGCGCCCCGGGTAGGTCCACTTATACCTCACCAGCGAACCGGATGAGTCCACTTGCATACTTAAATTATTTCTAAATCTCTTTAAACATTCGAAAGCAGCAAATATCATGTACTCAACATATCACTGAAATCATTAATATGAATCTCACTGACACCATTAATAACAGTCACTTTCAATAACATTTCAAAAATAACCAATCAAATATTTTGGGCCCAAATTTAGAAAGGTAGCAGTTCGTAAAGACATTCTAGCATAATTGCCAATCTAATATGTATAGAAAAACTCCTATAGAAATTCAAGAATACGAAATTATCACAATTTATGGAATGTTAATTTGCAATTGAACATTTCACAACAATACTATAATCAAAAGCAAAATATCATTTTTCAGATAATAAGGCAGTCATTTGCACATGAAATTCACAATGTCTAAATATTTTAAAACAGTAGAAAGAAATCTCACAATTTTACTAAAAGCAGAAATATCACATTTATTTCTAATAATTTAATAGTATATAAAATTTTCTAACAATAGACAAGAAAAATAAATAAATTTGTTTTTCTAAGAATTTACAGTATTTAAAATTTCTAACATAGATAAAATATCACAATTTTTATTAAAAAGATTATTTTTCAAGATAATGAGGTCGTGTGCACATAAAATTTATCGCGCCTAAAATTCCTGATAATAAGCAGAAATAATTATTTCATTTTATTTTTAAAAAAAATGGATTATTTTTCGAGACAATAAGGTCACTTACACACAAAACTTATAAAATAAAGATCCTAGACGGAAATATCACTATTTATTAAAAACAGAGTATTTTTCAGGAAAACGATGTCACTTACATTAACTCCGAAATTGGGA
This sequence comes from Amborella trichopoda, assembly GCF_054954075.1. NCBI lineage: Eukaryota > Viridiplantae > Streptophyta > Magnoliopsida > Amborellales > Amborellaceae > Amborella > Amborella trichopoda. The sequence continues at coordinate 4,927,085 of NC_142336.1, forward strand.
GAGCATCAGTTCCATCTCACACAAAAACATCGGTACTTTCTTCAGAGACTCGATGTGAATGAAAAATCTTTTTCAGGGAAAGAAAGCATATAAAATCAACTTAACCACGATTGTGACCTTATACAAATCGTCTGTTTGTAATAGGCTCTTGTGGCCCAACAGCCTTATAGGCTCAAAAGCAAAAGGTAGATTTTAAGGGATGCAAAACAAATTTCGCAAAGGGACGAAATTTGGAAGAGAAATTTGGACGAGATGTAAATTTTGCTGTGCTAGAATCAATGAGATGGGTAATGATTTGTGCAAATTTGGAGGACAAACTTGCAAAGAGGATTTTTGCTACACATCATGCAAGCTTTGCTGTGTAGGACGGAGATACAAATTCCGAAGAGAAACTTGGACGGGATCAATGTGAAGGGAATTTGCAAAGAGGATTTTGACAAATATGAAATGAGAAAATAGGATATGTAATGAAAGGGAGACTTTAGTGTTTCTAGAGAGAGAGAGAGAAAGGCGTATAAAAAAGAAATACCTCAGAGCAAGGTGTCGATTAAAGGAGTGTTATTGTAAAACTTTGAGGTGGTGGACCTAAGGTCCACCCAAGTAAAATTGAACCCTCAAATATATTAACAATAATATTTTTTATTTATTGTTAATATAAAAGCAACAATGTCCTAATGTTATATTATTATTAGCATTATTATTATTATCATTACTAATATATAATTATTAATCAATTAATTTATTTATTTTAGTTAATATTGTTACATTCTTTCCCACTTAAAGAAATTTAGCCCTCTAAATTTGTGTACCTGATTGCTGAAAAAGATAGGGATATTTTTCTCTGATATCGTCTTCTCGTTCCCAAGTCGACTCTTCTCTTGAATAGTACTGCCATAATACACGGACCAAAGGAATCTCCTTCTTGCGCAACACGTGCACCTTTCTATCCAGTATCAAAATTGGCTGCTCAATGAAGGATAGGTCCTTCCTGATCGGTAAAGGTTCATATTTCAAGATATGGGATGGGTCGGGGTTATATTTTTGTAGTGAAGATACATGAAAGACATTATGGACGTTTGCCAATTCGGGTGGTAAGGCAAGTCTATAAGCGACACCTCCGATTCTTTTCAGGATTTCAAATGGTTCGATGTAACGTGGGCTCAACTTTCCTTTCTTGCCGAATCTCATAATGCCCTTTATTGGTGAGATTTTTAGGAAAACTCGATCACTTTCATCAAATTCAAGATCTCTCCTTCGGTTATCGGCATAACTCTTTTGCCGATACTGAGTTGTCCTGAGCCTTTCACGAATTAATGCTATTTTATTTGTGGTTATCTGGACAATTTCTGGCCCCAAAAGCTTTCTTTCACCAACCTCGTCCCAACATATGGGTGACCTGCATTTCCTTCCATACAGGGCTTCATATGGTGCCATCTGAATACTGGCTTGGAAGCTATTATTATAAGCAAACTCAATCAGGGGTAAATGGTCATCCCAGCTTCCTGTAAAGTCAATAACACAGGCCCTCAACATATCTTCCAAGGTTTGGATGGTCCTCTCCGATTGTCCATCAGTTTGGGGGTGAAAGGCAGTACTAAAGGTGAGTCTTGTCCCCACGGCTGACTGTAGTCTAGCCCAAAATTTAGAAGTAAACCGAGTATCCCTGTCCGATATAATACTGACAGGAACTCCATGCAACCGCACTATTTCCTTAATGTACAACTGGGCCAGTCGATCTAAAGTGTACGTTATACGAATCGGTAGAAAGTGGGCAGCTTTGGTCAACCGGTCCACAATGACCCAAATGGTATCATGTCCTGAATTTGTTCTAGGCAAGCCAGAAACAAAATCCATAGAGATGTGCTCCCACTTCCATTCTGGCACGGGTAAAGGCTGCAACAACCCAGCGGGCCTTTGATGTTCATCTTTTACTTGCTGGCATGTTAGGCATTTAGACACAAATAGTGCTACCTCTTTTTTCTTATTATTCCACCAAAAAGTTTTCTTCAGGTCCTGATACATTTTAATACTTTCGGGATGTATCGTATAACGAGAATGATGTGCTTCTTCTAAGATAGCTTTCTTCACACTCTCATCATTCGGGACACAAACCCGACCTTTGAATCTTAGCAAATCCTCACTACATATAGAGAATTCATCTGTCTTTCCTTGCTTCACCTCTTCTATGATTGTTATAAGCTGAGGGTCTTTCTTTTGTGCTAATCGAATCTGTTGGATTAGTTGGGGTTCCGCCTTAATGTTGACAATCATACTTACCACACCATTAATGGATGGAGTTGGATGCCAATCCACTATTTCCTCTAACAATCTCATTTCTTGGATCATTAGATGAGCTAAGACTCCCGTAGATTTTCTACTTAGAGCGTCGGCCACAACGTTAGCTTTTCCTGAATGATAATGGATTGTACAATCATAATCTTTTAAGAAATCCATCCATCTTATCTGTCGCATATTTAAATCCTTTTGAGAGAAGAGGTATTTCAAACTCTTATGATCCGTGTATATTTTGAATTGCTCACCATATAGATAATGCCTCCATATTTTCAAAGCGAATACTATTACTGCTAGCTCCAAGTCATGAATTGGATATTTTTTCTCATATTCTTTCAACTGTCTGGATGCATATGCCACTATTTTCCCATATTGCATTAATACACAGCCCAAACCTTTATGTGAAGCATCACTATAAATCACAAATCCCCCACTCGCATCAGGAATAGTTAAAATAGGTGCTGAAGTTAATCAAACTTTTAGTTCTTGAAAACTCTCCTCACATTCACTTGTCCACTCAAATTTGACATTTTTCTGTGTCAATCGAGTCAATGGGGTTGCGATTCGAGAAAATCCTTCTACAAATTTTTTGTAATATCCTGCCAATCCCAAAAAGCTTCGAACTTCAGTCACATTACTTGGTTGTTTCCAATTAACAACAGCTTCAACCTTTGAAGGATCAACTGATAGACCTTCCTTTGATATAACATGCCCTAAAAATGTCACTTGTTCAAGCCAAAATTCACATTTACTAAGTTTGGAATACAATTTCTTTTCTCTTAATATTTGCAATACCATTCTTACATGCTGCTCATGTTCCTTCTGATTCTTGGAATAAATTAAAATATCATCGATGAATACCACAATAAATTTATCCAAAAAGGGCCTAAATATCTGATTCATCAAATCCATAAATGTAGCCGGTGCATTGGTTAATCCAAAAGGCATGACTAAAAATTCATAATAGCCATACCTTGTTCTGAAAGCTATCTTGGGAACATCTTCACTTTTAATCTTAAGCTGATGGTATCCAGATCTAAGATCAATTTTTGAAAACACTTGCGATCCTTGTAATTGATCAAATAAATCATCAATTCTAGGTAATGGATACTTATTTTTCACTGTCACTTGGTTCAACTGTCTATAATCAATACACAATCTCATAGTCCCATCTTTCTTTTTGACAAACAGTACTGGAGTACCCCAAGGTGACACACTGGGCCTGATAAAACCTTTATCTAATAATTCTTACAATTGCTGTTTCAGTTCTTTAAGTTTTGCAGGCGCCATTCTGTAAGGTGCCTTAGAAATTGGTGCTACCCCTGACATTAATTCAATGGAGAATTCTATTTCCTTGTCAGGCGGTAATCCTGACAATTCTTCTGAAAAAACGTCGGGAAATTCTCGGATAACCGAAGTGGTATCCAAATTTATTTCTTCCTTCCTATCTTCTTTGATATAGGCAAGAAAGCCTTGACGCCCTTTTCGAAGGAGGCGATTAGCTCGAATACAAGAGATTAAATATGATGGAGAGTCTTCTTTGACACCATTGAAGTAAAATACTGGTTGATTCGGAATACTAAAGGTAACAATTTTCTTATAACAATCAATACTTGCATGGTATGCAGAAAGCCAATCCATGCCTAAGATTACATCAAAATCTTGAATTTCCACGAGTATTAAATCAACCAACAGTTCCTTTTCTTCTATCTTTATTATACATGATTTGTACACAATATTGATGTTAATTGAATTTCCCATCGGTGTGGCTACCTCTAGAATATATTCTAACTGTTCTGGTTCTACCTTTAAGTGGCATGCAAAGTGTTGTGACACAAATGAATGAGTAGATCCAGGATCAATCAAAACATGAGCTACTTTTTGGAAGCTAGTAAGAGTACCTTGGATCACTGATTTTGAGGCCTGAGAGTCTTGCTCGGTAATCGCAAATACTCTTCCCTTCATTAGAGGCTTTGGAGCTATCTCTCCCTGCTTTGGAAGTTGTTGTGTCTGTAAGCTAGGACATTGTCTAATCTGGTGTCCCAATTTTCCACATTTAAAACAGGCTCCGGTATTCCAATAACAAGGGCTTGATCCATAGTTTTTCCCACATTTTCTACATGGTTCTATTGGGCTTTGAAATGGCGAGGGCCTTGGCTTCTTGTTTGGCCTTTTAAACTAATGTCGATTAGATGACGTAGGTCTAACATGACTTTTCTGATTTTTTGTCTTTTGGTAATCTTCAAAATCTTTTTCGACAATTTGGGCTCGATCCACTATTTCAGCATAAGTTCTTAATTTCAAGACTGATATTCTACTTCTAATAGCTGGCCTGAGACCCCTTTCAAATTTCTTCACCTTTTTTGCCTCATTGTTAATCATATGTGGTGCAAACCTGGCCAATTCAGTAAACTTGGCCTCGTACTGTGCTACTGTCCTATTTCCTTGGACTAATTCTAGAAATTCCATTTCTTTTTGGTCTCGAATAAAATCTGGGAAATACTTTTCATTAAATGCCTCTAGAAATACTTCCCAAGTTAAGGGTTTATTTTCTTTGACCAATACTCTTTTTGCCATTTGCCACCAGTGTTGTGCCTCACCTTCTAACATAAAAACTGCCAAGGCCACCTTCCTATCATCAGGACATTCCTTAACCTCGAATACTTTTTCCAATTGCATAGTCCATCCCTCGGCTTCCAGTGGGTTTACAGCACCCTTAAAAGAAGGTGGGTTTAATTTCTTAAATTGTTCGATATTACTCCCACCATTTTCCTGTAACTGGCTGCCTGGGTGGATTGTTGTTTTCCATCTGATGTTGCATTAAAGTAACCATATTTTCCAAAGCTTTGTGAATTCCTTCCATATTAGGCTTAGCTATTCTGGATCTTGACTTTGTTCTGTACACACAATAAATGTGATTTTAAGTACATTCTTTTTAAATTTCCATTCCTAAGAATCTTAAACCTATTGCTCTGATACCATAATTGTCACACCCCAAGAAGTTACAATACTATTATTCCTGAGATGTGACAGACAAAACATATATACATCTATTGATAGGACAAACTTACAGTGGCGAGGTCTTACAAACTAAATAAAGAAAGCTAGCACAACAACAGTATCTTCCAAGGTTGATCTTGACTAGCACTCAAAATGAATCCGCAGTTATCCTGAAAAAATGTTTACCATAGTTTGATGAGTTTGGCTACTTAGTAAGTGATCATCATAATCCTAAAAAATAATCATGGTTGAAAGATATCAATATTTTCAAAAAGAAAATCTATTAACAGAAATACATAATTAAGTATAATCCGAATAATTGAAATGCACATAACACTTTAACGGCATTGCATAATTCAAAGGATTTCACAAAATACCCTACTGACGTCCCAAGTAAGTCACCTATATACCCCATCAGCGTCCTGATGGGTCCACTTAATCCCTATCGGCGTCCCAGATAGGTCCACTTAATCCCTGCAGGTCCACTTATACCTCACCGGCGTATCGGATGAGTCCACTTAATCCCTACCGACGTCTCGGGTAGGTCCACTTATACTTCACCGGCGAACCGGATGAGTCCACTTGCATACTTAAATTATTTCTAAATCTCTTTAAACATTCGAAAGCAGCAAATATCATGTACTCAACATATCACTGAAATCATTAATATGAATCTCACTGACACCATTAATAACAGTCACTTTCAATAACATTTCAAAAATAACCAATCAAATATTTTGGGCCCAAATTTAGAAAGGTAGTAGTTCGTAAAGACATTCTAGCATAATTGCCAATCTAATATGTGTAGAAAAACTCTTACAGAAATTCAAGAATACGGAATTATCACAATTTATGGAATGTTAATTTGCAATTGAACATTTCACAACAATACTATAATCAAAAGCAAAAATATCATTTTTCAGATAATAAGGCAGTCATTTGCACATGAAATTCACAATGTCTAAATATTTTAAAACAGTAGAAAGAAATCTCACAATTTTACTAAAAGCAGAAATATCACATTTATTTCTAATAATTTGATAGTATCTAAAATTTTCTAACAATAGACAAGAAAAATAAATAAATTTGTTTTTCTAAGAATTTACAGTATTTAAAATTTCTAACATAGATAAAATATCACAATTTTTATTAAAACATTATTTTTCAAGATAATGAGGTCGTGTGCACATAAAATTTATCGCGCCTAAAATTCATGATAATAAGCAGAAATAATTATTTCATTTTATTTTTAAAAAGAATGGATTATTTTTCGAGACAATAAGGTCACTTACACACAAAACTTATAAAATAAAGATCCTGGACGGAAATATCACTATTTATTAAAAACAGACTATTTTTCAGGAAGACGATGTCACTTATATTAACTCCGAAATTGGGGGAGCATCAGTTCCATCTCACACAAAAACGTCGGTACTTTCTTCAAAGACTCGATGTGAATGAAAAATCTTTTTCAGGGAAAGAAAGCATATAAAATCAACTTAACCAGGATTGTGACCTTATACAAATCGTCTGTTTGTAATAGGCTCTTGTGGCCCAAGGGCCTTATAGGCTCAAAAGCAAAAGGTAGATTTTAAGGGATGCAAAGCAAATTTCGCAAAGGGACGAAATTTGGAAGAGAAATTTGGACGATGTAAATTTTGCTGTGCTAGAATCAATGAGATGGGTAATGATTTGTGCAAATTTGGAGGACAAACTTGCAAAGAGGATTTTTGCTACGCATCATGCAAGCTTTGTTGTGTAAGACGGAGATACAGATTCGGAAGAGAAACTTGGACGGGATCAATGTGAAAGGAATTTGCAAAGAGGATTTTGCAATGAAGGTTGACAAATATGAAATGAGAAAACAGGATATGTAATGCAAGGGAGAGTTTAGTGTTTCTAGAGAGAGAGGGAGAAAGGCGTATAAAAAAGAAACACCTCAGAGCAAGGTGTCAATTAAAGGAGTGTTATTGTAAAACTTTAAGGTGGTGGACCTAAGGTCCACCCAAGTAAAATTGAACCCTCAAATATATTAACAATAATATCTTTTATTAATTGTTAATATAAAAGCAACAATGTCCTAACGTTATATTATTATTAGCATTATTATTATTATCATTACTAATATATAATTATTAATTAATTAATTTATTTATTTTAGTTAATATTGTTACATGTTGTCATGCCCTGAACTTGTTCCAGGCAAACCAGAGACAAAATCTATAAAATTGTGCTCCCACTTCTACTCTGGCACGGGTAAAGGCTGTAACAACCCAGCAGGCTTTTGATGCTATTCTTTTACTTGCTAGCATGTTAATCACTTGGATACAAATAGTGCTATCTCCTTTTTCATGTCATTCCACTAGTAAGTTTTCTTCAGGTTCTGATACATTTTAGTACTTTCGGGATATATAGTATAACGGGAGTGATGTGCTTTTTTCAAGATAGATTTCTTTATATTCTCATCATTCGGGACACATATCCGACCTCTAAATCTCAATATATGCTCATTGCATATAGAGAATTCGTTTCTCTTTCCCAACTTCACTTATTCTACAATTTTTATAAGCTGAGGGTCATTTTTTTGTGTCAATCGCATCTGTTGAATTAATTGAGGCTCTGCTTTAATATTCGCAATCATACCTACCACACCATTAAAAGACGAAGCAGGATGCCACTCCACTATTTCTTCTAAGAATTTCATTTCTTGAATCATTAGATAAGCTAAAACTCCTGCAGATTTCCTACTTAGAGCATCGGCAACAAAATTAGCCTTTCTTGAATGATAATGGATTGTACAATCATAGTCTTTTAGGAAATCCATCCATCTTATTTGTCGCATATTCAAATCTTTTTGGGAAAAGAGGTATTTCAGGCTCTTATGATTTGTGTATATTTCGAATTGCTCACTATATAGATAATGCCTCCAAATTTTCAAAGCAAATACTATTGCAGCTAGCTCCAAGTCATGAATTGGATATTTCTTCTCATATTATTTCAACTGTCTGGATGCATATGCCACTACCTTCCCGTGTTGCATTAATACACAGCCCAAGCCTTTATGTGAAGCATCACTATAAATCACAAATCCCCAACTCCCCTCAGGAATAGTTAAAATAGGCGCTGAAGTCAATCGAGCTTTTAGTTATTGAAAACTCTCTTCACATTCCTTTGTTCACTCAAATTTGACATTTTTCTGTGTTAATCGAGTTAATGAAGTTGCAATTCGAGAGAATGCTTCTACAAATCTTTTGTAATATCTTACCAATCCCAAAAAGCTTCAAATTTCAGTTACATTGCTTGGTTGTTTCCAATTAACTACGGTTTCAACTTTTGAAGGATTAACTGATAAGCCTTCCTTTGATATCACATGTCTTAAAAATGTCGCTTGTTCAAGCAAAAATTCACATGTACTTAGTTTGGCATACGACTTCTTTTCTCTTAGTGTTTGCAATAACATTCTTAGAATATCATCGATGAATACCACAATAAACCTGTCCAGAAAAGGCTTAAAAATTCGATTCATCAAATCCATAAATGCAGCTGGTGCATTAGTTAATCCAAAAAACATGACTAAAAATACATAATGACCATACCTTGTTCTTAAAGCCATCTTGGGGACATCATCACTTTTAATCTTAGGCTGATGGTAACCAAATCTAAAATCAACTTTTGAAAATACTTGTGATCCTTGTAATTGATCGAATAAATCGTCAATTCTAAGTAGTGGATACTTATTTTTCACTATCACTTGGTTTAGCTGTCTACAATCGATGCACAACTTCATGGTCTCATCTTTCTTTTTAACAAACAATACCGAAGCACCCCAAGGTGACACACTAGGTCTGATAAAACTTTACTCTAGTAATTCTTTCAATTGTTGTTTAGGTTCCTTAAGTTTTGCTGGTGCCATTCGGTAAGGGGCCTTAAAATTGGGGTTGTCCCGAGAAGCAACTCAATAGAGAATTCAATTTCCTTGTCAGGTGGTAACCCTGGCAATTCCTCAGGGAATACGTAAGGAAATTCTCGGACGATCGGAATGGTGTCCAAGTTTATCTTTTCCTTTCTATCTTCTTTAATATAGGCAAGAAAACCTTGACATCCTTTTCGAATGAGACGATTAGCCCAAATGGAGGAGATTAAAAATGGTGGGGAGGCTTCTTTGATACCTTTGAGGTAAAATATTGGTTGATTTGGAATACAAAAGGTAACCATTTTCTTGTAACAATCAATACTTGCATGGTATGCAGAGAGCCAATCCATGCCTATGATCACATCAAAGTCTTGAATTTCTACGAGTATTAAATCCACTAGAAGTTCCTTTTCTTCAATCCTTATCACACAAGATTTGTAGACTAGATTGGAATTAATTAAATTTCCCATAGGTGTGGCTACCTCTAAAATGTATTCCAATTATTCTGGTTCTACCCTTAAATGGCATGTAAAGTGTGGTGACACAAATGAATGAGTAGATCCAGGACATGAGCTGCTTTTTGAAAAATAGTAAGAGTACCTTGGATCACCGATTTTGAGGCCTGAGTGTCTTGCTGAGTGATCGCGAATACTCTGCCTTTTGTCTGAGGTTTTTGGGCTGCCTCTTCAGGCTTCGAATGTTGCTGCATTTTTTAAGGCAGGACAATCTTTGATCTTATGCTCCAACTTCCCACATTGGAAACAAGCTCTAGTTTCCCAATAACAAGGTCTCATCCCATGTTTTTTCCCACATTTTTTACAGGGCTCTAGTGGGCTTTGAAATGGCGCGGGCCTTGCCCTTTTGTTTGCTCTTTCAAATTGGTGTCAATTAGATGGTATTGGCCTATTCTGACTTCTTTAGTTTTTCCGCTTTTGGTAATCTTCACAATCTTTTTCAACAATTTGGGGTCGATCTACCATTTCAGCATAAGTTCCTAATTTTAAGATTGATATTCTGCTTCTGATGGCTGGTCTAGGGCCCCTTTCAAATTTTTTCACCTTTCTTGCCTCATTGTTGACCATATGTGGTGTAAACCTGGCCAATACAGTAAACTTGACCTCATACTGTACTACTGTCTTGTTCCCTTGGACTAATTCCAGAAATTCCATTTCCTTTTGATCTCGAACAAAATCTGGGAAGTACTTTTCATTAAATGTCACTACAAATACTTCCCAAGTCAATGGTTTATTTTCTAGGACCAATACTCCTTTTGCCATATGCCACCAATGTTGGGCTTCAGCATAAAGACTGCCAAAGTGACTTTCCTATCATCAGGACATTTCATACCTCGAATATTTTCTCCAATTGCATAATCCATCCCGCAGCTTCTAGTGGGTCTGCAGCACCTTCAAAAGAATGTGTGTTCAATTTCTTAAATTTTTCGATATAACAGTCACCATTTCCCATAGCTGATTGCCTTAGTGTATTATTGTTTTCCATCTGATGTTGCATAAGGGCAACCATATTTTCCAAGGCTTTATGAATTCCCTACATATTAGCTTCAGCCATTCAGGATCTTGACCTTGTACTAATCTGTACATACAATAAATATGACTTAGAGTACATTCTTTTCAAATTTCCTAAGAATCCGAAACCTATTGCTCTGATACCATAATTATCACACCCCAAGATTTATAATACTGGAATCCCTGAGATGTAACAGTCTATCTTTAATAAAACAAAATTTTTCTACTTCACCATTAATTGCACTAAAGCAGATTTTTCTACTTCTAAGAGTCTATCCAAAGTTTACTCATAACTAGTATTAACATGAAGGTTTAGATATACATCTGTTGATAGGAAAAAATTTACAATAGTGAATTTGAAAAAAAGTCACAAAGAAAAAATTTCATCATAACTATGGCTTCTTCCAATTGGTCCTGTTGTGCCTTCAACTAGGGAGGCCGCAATTACCCTAAAATTTTTTGACCATAATTTGATGAGTTTGGCTACTCAGTAAGTGATCATCATAGTGCTCGAAAATAATCATAATCGGAAGATGTAAGCATTTTCAAAAAGGGAGGTCTATTAGAAACAATGCGAGCCAAAAAGCATTTATGGATAACAATTTCACTTTTAGAAATACATAATTAAACATAATCCAAATGATTGAAATGCATATAAATATTTTAACAGCAATGTATAACTCAAAGGATTTCACAAAATACCCTACAGGCGTCCCAAGTAGGTCACCTATGTCCCCCAAAAGGTAGGCTTATTACTGATAATATTATCATGGCAAGCAAACTTCTGTCTCTTTGCCATCTGAATTCAGCTTGGCCTAAACTATGTCTGCAAGTCGATTTGAGCAGTGCCTATGACAAGGTGTCATGGGAATTTATTGTGGGTAGGATGCATACAGGGTGTCATGGGAATTTATTATCGGTAGGATGCATGCTTTGAGTTTTTCAGAGTTATTTGTTTCTCAGGTTCACTAATGTATTTCCACTACTTTCTTCTTTGTTTTGAGGAATGGCTCACCCAAGGGTTTTTTTAAAGGGAAAAGAGGTTTGAGGCAAGGGGATCCTCTATCTCCTTATCTGTTTTTGCTGGTCATAGATTTTTTTAGTAGACAACTTGATTGTGCTATGTTGCAAGGTGTGGTTCCTAAGGCGTTTCCTTCAGGGTGTGACTATGGGGTCTCTCATTTTTTTTATGCTGATGATGTGTTTATTTTCTGTGAAGCATCCATCTCTTCTGCCATAACTATGCGTGAACTTATTCATAAGTTTGAAAGGGGTACTGGTCATATTCTAAATTCATCTAAAAACAATGTTTTTTTCTTTAGTGCACCATGGGGAGAACGTGAGAGAGATCTAAGGGAGATAAAGTTTGTTGAATAAGTCATTCCAGTCTGCTATTTGGGCCTACCATTATTTCGTAGACATCTGAGGCACAGTTATTGCCAAGTTTAGTGGGTAAGGTGTTTGGTAAGATTGGGTCTTGGTAGCCTTTATGTCTCTCATATGAGCAATATACAGTGGAATATTGGTAATGGTCAAATGTGGATTTCTGGATGGACCCATGGTTAACAGGTCAGTCACTTTCAGATTTCCATGATACTGACATTCAGGAATATTTGGGGGATGCTGTCGGAAGGAGGGTGTCAGACTTTATCAGAGGTGCACCGCAATCTTGGGCTCTGCCACATCTCACATTTGATTTTTTGAGGTATATATGGAGAGAGGTTGATAATTATACTCTCTCTCTACAGCCCAAGAAGGATTCACTGGTTTGGATTCATTATACTGATGGATTATTCTCTATTAAAAGGGCATGGGATTTTATTAGGCATTAAGGTTCCTCACAACCTATTTTCCGGGCACTTTGGTCCTCTAAATGCTACCCAAAGATGAAATGGCTTTCATGGCTAGCGTTGCATAATTGATTGCCCACCTCATTTTTATTACAGTAGCGGGGCATGCAATTGGATTCTTTATGTCCATTTTGTAGTAACCATGATGATAACTTTTTTCATCTATTATTCCAATATGCCTTTGTGCAGGGTGTATGGAGATCACTAGCTTGGGGATGTGGATAACAGTTCGTCCTCGGTACCTCTGTCCCTGATTTATATAGGTGGTGGTTACTTTTCAGGTTTAAATCACATGGACTTCGTAATATTTGGTCTTCCATCTTTTTTTACTGCTATTTGGTTACTATGGGAAGAGCGCAACATAATAGTATTTGAGTCAAGACCTACCAAGAGAGAGATTATTGTGAAAATGACTGCCTTACATGTTCAGGCACTAGCAGAAGTTAAGAAATGGTCTTTTCATTTATCAAAAAAGGCCATCATTGGTAGTCTTCGGATAACTTGAGAGCAGCACAGGTCAGAATCCTTTATTCCGGTACCATGGTTTTTTCCTGAGGCTCATAATTACAAGCTCAATATTGATGATGCTTCCTTGAGAAATACAAGTTTAGCAGATGGTGGTGGAGTTTTCAGGAACAGAGCGAGAGGTTTTATTGCTGCTTTCGCAAAACATTTTGGTTTTCTTCTAATAACCATGCCGAATTCTTGGCACTTGAGAAAGGAGTTCAATTGGTTATTCAAAAGAATTGCTTTCCAATTCAGATAAAAAGTGACTCAACCCTGGTTGTGAATGTCATTCAGATTAGATGACGTGCTCCATGAAGGCTAAATATGATTGTAGACAATTGTTGCACTAGGCTTTCTTCTCATCGATGGTCCATTACACATATCATTCGGGAGGCTAACATGGTTGCTGATGCCCTAGCTAAGAGGGCAGCTGCTGGCCCTGATGCTATTGTGTGGTGCCATAGACCACCAGATTTCCTTTCATCTCTTTTATATCATGATCTGGCACAATTTCCTTATCATAGGGCTGTATGTTAATTATTTTTCTTTGCTCTTTTATTAACGATAAAACGGGTAGGGGGCCTTCTCCCCCACTGACTTACCCAAAAAAAAGGGACGGTTTTGGTCTCTTCATCATCTTCGAACTTACTATTTGGATGGTGGTGTTAAACCCTTTGTAACAACATAATTGAAGTCTCTTTGCTGTACTCTCTCCACACTTTCTTTCCTTCTTTCCTCTATCAATATATATTTGGATATTTTATTTGCCAAATAACTTTTTTCTGCCGAAGGAGTAAACTGTCCATTTACTCCAGCACAAAAATTAAAATGAGCCTATTGTTAGTACCCCAAATTTTGGGAATGTACCATATAAAAACCAAGTCTATAAAACAAAATGGGAAAAGTTTATACAGAGCCTAGGCTCTAAACAATTAAATTAGAGCCTAATCTAAAAATTTCACTAGAAGAGGTTGTTTTGATGCCCAAATATCCTCAAATTGATCATCTTGATATCAAGATGCATGGACTTGAGAAAAAAAATGGATTGCAAGTTATTTGGAATAGTGCATCTTGTAACACATTTTTGGACCGTCAAATTTTAAGTTATTCAAATTTCCATAGATCTACTAGATCTACACTATTTTTGAAGCTTTATGTCTTATAATTAAAGGTGAAAATATATTTTAAGGCTAGTTAATGATTTCCAGTATCGAAACCATATTTCTCGACACTATTTGAAGGTGGGTTCTAACTTGGTTGTTTAGAGCCTTGGCTCTGTAGAAACCGCACCCTTTCTGAAAATCGGCAATCCCTTTAAATATCATAAGGTGATTACTTCCAAACCGCACCCAAACAAAATTGAGAGAACGAAAAAGAAAAAGAGGGATAATCCCAATGCCGTTATTGCCGATATTTTTGAAATTAGAGGCAATCAGATTGCATGGAATATTTTTCTCCCCTATAATAGAATTTTGGAATAGATTTTTCGAGAGTATGTTGCACTGTTAACACTTCTTTAGAAAGTTTATATTTCACAGAATGCATCCGATGAGGTTGTTTAGGAGATTGACTCAAATGGCTTATACTCGGTGAAGTAAATGTATAAGCTACTTTTCCATGATCGTTGGAGATGGTCAATACCTGAAATTGCCATTATTTGAAAGTGACCTTTGCCGCTTAAGATTTAAGTCATTTTATGGTTGGTAGTGCAAGATAAGATTCTCACTGTTGATAATCATATTAAGAAAGGTAAGATTTTGCCTAATATATGCCTATTGTGTAAGAATGATGCTAAAACATGTACTCATCTGTTTCTCCATTGTTCTTTTGCTTTTTAAAATTTGGCGATAGGTTTTTTATCAACTTGGAATTGCAATGGTTATGCTTTTGGAAGTCAAAGGGATAATGTCAAACTTAGTGTTTTCTATGCTTCCACAAACAAGCATGGTGATTTGGCAAATTGCGAGAGGACTGATAATATGAGAAGTTTGGAATAAAAGAAATAGAAGTGTTTGATGGAATTTGTATGTTTATTGAGAGAATTATGGAGAAAATGTTACACTCTATTTGGCTTTCATGTTCAATTACAAAAGTTGGGAAAGATATTCTGGAAGCGGATGATAGGAGAAACCTATCGAATCTTTTCCAATTTGGCTCTTTTACATGCAGGCCTAAGGGGAGATAGGTACCTCCTTTGGAAGGGATTTTTAAACTTAATTTTGATGGTAGCTCATTAGGAAACCCAGGTCTAACTGGTTTTGGAGGAGTGGTGACGGATTGAAATGGATCATTTATCTTTGCTTATGCAGGCCCTCTGGGAGAGAAAACTGCAAACTGTGCAAAACTCTTTGCTCTCTTTAATAGTTTAAAACTTTTTGTGGTAAGGAATTTAGGGTTTGGGGAAGGTGATTCATTGAATGTCATCAAGTTGTGTAATAGGGAGCAAAAATCCCATTGAGGATTTCGGTCCATTTTGCTACAAATTTGGGACATATCTAGGCCTTTTCTCTTCTCCTTTGTGTATGTTTTCCGTGACGCTAATGTATTGGCGGATTTCCTTGCCAAAGGAGGCACTACTTTAACTGAAACTTTGGTATCGAATTATGTAATTTCCTTTTAATTGTTGATTAATAAAGCTCTGAATTTCTCTAAACAAGAAAAAGAAAAAGAGGGAGAAATCAAGCAAACATTCTACAAGACTAAAGCAATGTCCCAAATTGAACAAACACCGCCAGATTATTGCAAAGAAAAATCTAAATCCAACTTTTTTATTTGGAAGTAATCACCTTATGATATTTAAATGGATTGCAGATTTTCAGATCGAAAAAGTATTTAGTACATGTTTTTGCGCCAAGAAGCAAATGAATAGTTTGATCCCGCCCGAGCGTAGTATGCTCGCCCTCTTTTTTGGGCGTGCATGCAATTTTCCGCTATGCATCCGTGACCTATGGTTTAGGGTTTATGCACCCCTGCTCGTCTCTAACAAACTTCGGAACTGAAGGTCGAAGTACCTGTGGTTTAGGGTTTATGCACCCCTGCGCGTCGCTATGCATCCGTGACCTATGGTTTAGGGTTAATGCACCCCTGCGCGTCACTAACAAACTTCAGAACTGAAGGTCGAAGTACCAGTGGTTTAGGGTTTATGCACCCCTGCGCGTCTCTCTCTAACAGTACTTCCAAACTACAACTATCTTCCCCTTTCTCTCTCTAACATTTGACGTATTCTCTCTCTGTATTTGATCTCACGCCTCTTTCTCTCTCTTTTCTCCCTTCTCCCACCAACTGTTGTCATGTGGGCACTTCGCAGAGGAGCCAATCCATTCAGGTAATGCTTCTTTCTCTCTCTAAAATTCCTTCGCTCGGTCTTTTTTTTTTCGCCCTGGTTTTTACCTACTTCTGAGCCATACTTCTCCGTGTTCTTCAGCGAGTGTAAGTTATTTGTTTCTCTCTCTAATAGTTTATCCATCTCTATTGGTCTATCAGTAGAAGTCCAAGCTTATATAGGGAAGTTCTGTTGCTTTTGTTTTTTAGTGCAATATGAACATCTTTGCTTTTGCATTTGCTTATCCCATAAAACATTTTGTTTTGCATTTGCAAGCTGTGAATCTGTTATCATTCACGTTATCTTCCATTTTTTTTTGGGATTCTTTTGTAGCTGTACCGGTTTTGTTTTACTTCGCCTGTATATTTTTTGTCCCACCTTAATATGCAGGTAGGAATTCAGATAGGATTTATAATATTTTAAACTTAGAATAATTGCTCCTGTTTTATTTAGAATGTGAAATTTTTATGTCCAAGGATCATTCCCATTTGTTTTTGTTCAGTTCATTTCATTCGGACAGCATTATCTTCAGGGATCGTATGAAACCAGATTGGACTCCAACTTTCAAGTAGTTGTAAATAATACTTATGTGATTGCACTATCTGCTTTGTGAGTCCCCCTCTTTATTTCTATATTTTTTTGTTTTATTGGTTTGTGCTATTGTTGCTCTCACATTGGGGATTATTAGATTTTATATTGAGGTCTCTTCATTGACCCAAAGACAATTGCAAATTCCCTTCAACTACTTACATGTTGAATGTATATGAGACTATTGCATGTTTTCTCTTTCAGTTCATTGTTGAGTTAATTCCTCTAAGTTAATTTGACATGCATAATCTGATGTTTATCAGGAACAATGGATATCTTTTGTGTGTGTCTCGAGCTTCATTTAGCAAGCTAGAATTTCCAAATGAAACAGAAGCAAATGTCTTGCAATACTGGCAAAGGACTGTAAATAACATTGAATGCCATCAGTGTCGCTCGACCAAGAGGTTTTTCCACTGTCCATCTTTCAAAAATAAATTCATGGTGGAGGGTCGCTCTCTCTCTTCACAAGCTGGCACTGAGTCTGGTAAGGATGATGAAGAATTAGAAGATGGGTTTTCAGAGCTGGAAACTGCCCAAGACACTGATGACTCAGGAGAGGAAGTTGGAGAATCAAAGGTTTCAGAACCTGAGTTATCTGATGACGATTCAACTGAAAATATTTCGGAAAATTCACAAGTTGAGCCTTGTCTTTCAGAAGAAGAAGGAGGATCATGTGTTGAGAAGGAGGCCCCAAAAAAGAGTGGCGAATCTCGTTTGTTCAAGGTTATCTTGAATGCTCAGCACCAATCGATCCATAGTGCTATTGATAAGTGGGTGGCAGATGGTAATGTTGTCAACAGGGAGGGTGTTTTGGGAGCCATGTTCACTCTTCGGAAGCGTCGGATGTTTGCAAGGGCTCTACAGGTAAGCAACATGTTTTAAACTTGATTGATGCCAAGCTGTATCTGCTTTCTCTCTCTCTCTCTCTCTCTCTCATCCGCATTGATGCATGCCTTCTCCTGGTGCAACTTGATGTGTACCGCTTGTCGTTGGTGAATATCATTTACCTGTCATAGAAAAAAAACTTTTAGGGGCATGCATCCATAATTGAATGTTAACAGATTCTTTGTTTGTTAGCTTTGAATAAGATGATAGGAAAGCTGTTTCTGTTTTGGTAGGATGATAACTTCAGTTTTTTCTTAGTAATAACATGGTGTCATAGTCTGAAGTTTAATTGTGGATATTTTACGTTTGAAACATGTGTTATCATATTGAAATTGGATTATTTTTAGCGTGGTTTTGAAAACCATGTACAATGTATGCACTGGATGGATGGTCATGCTCCCATGACCGTAGACATCATCTCTTTGACAAAGTATAAAAACTAAATTTTAGGGATTAGGGTAGGGAATAAATCTTGGATTCATGGTTATCTTAACTATTAAATGGAACACTTACGGCTGAAGAGCTTCCTTGGCAAGTTTTTCTCGTATATGTTAGCCTAGAAAGAACCAATTGTTGGATTGTGAGAACACATGTTTGAAGGTGCTAGGTGGCTCCTAACATTGTGTTGGCTGCCTGCCATTACGGGATGTTTGGATTGTGCGATGATATGATTGGTAGAACTTGGTGTCTCTTGATAATATTTGGGCTGCCGTGGTTGGGATGCCTAAGTGGAATAAATGCGCATGCACATTTGTCTGTATATGTGTCTAATACATTTATATGTGCATGTATTCAAATCGATTCACAACATACAACATACATATGTAAGTGTGTTTGTGCGTGTGGCGTCTCATGGAGATGGCTCTTGGGTACCCACTTTTAATACTTTAATTGCATAAAAATGCTTGCATGCTGCATTGGAAGTATTTCTGAGCTATGCTAGTTAAGATTGTTCTTTCTTAATGACATCTTCTTTTATTTTCATGGGAATTTGGAGCAACCAGTTTGTTTGTTATGACTCATGAGAGCTGTCTTTTCATGAAGTTCAAAGTCATCTTTTCAGTAGCATGTGATTGTTGCATTTTTATTTTGTTTTTTCCTTCCTTTTAATTTTAAGCCATTATATGACTCTAGGGCATTGTGTTCAAAACTAAAGGCTGTAATCTTTGAATCGTCCATTTGAGAAAACATGCAACCTTTGAATCTAATATAAATACTTCATAATGCAAATAATTTTCATTGCAAGATTTATGCTTTAGAGGAAAATAGTTGAAGGGTGAACTTTCTTCTGTCCCTTGGAACATTAGATTTCTATGTTAACTTACCTCAAACCGCTTTGGAGTTTAGACCTAATAGAATTATCAATCTCCTGTCCAAAAACAATCTCCTTAAAACAAAATTGATTTGGAGCTCAAAAAATTGTTCCACTATGTGAGATAGTTGCAACTAGGTATGTTCCACAAACTGCAGTGAACTGTAAACCGCAGTGTGTACGTACTGCTGTATATGCATGAGAGAGTGGCATTTTTGGGCTGTGCATGCCCTTAAAGTACCCAACATGCTCTCCCTCCCTCCCTTCCACCCTCTCTCTCTCTCTCTCTCTCTCTCTCTCTCTCTCTACCCCCCCCCCTTCCCCCTTTCCCCTCTATGTGATTTATAGCTATTTGAAATCCACCAACCATGTCGTTTAAAACCGTAATCATAAATTCTTAAAGGAGCCCATAAAAAACTTAAAACTGGAGAGAGAAGTTCTCATAGTAAACCCACCTGAAACTCATCTTCTGCTTCTTTTATCTGCTAAATAGTTCTATTTTGTTACCAATTGCTTGCTTCGATAAATAGTATGTTTTCTCTCATAACCAACTGTGTTTTTCGCACTCCATATTTGGAGCTCTCTCTCTTTCTCTCTCAGAGCAGTGCCCTTTTACTGGGTTTCCTCATTTGGTAGAAGTGGCAAAATATGCTAGTGTGATACCTGGGGTATTCTCTAAAAGTGCATGCTGGAGAGTGCTTCACTGGGCAGTTGTCTCCTGTAGGGGGGCGGGGATTTCACTAGACACTTTATGTCTTGGGCAATGAAGCAAGGGACATTAATCACCTTAAGGATAATGACTCCAGTGTTGTGCCGCTGGTCTAGAGAGCTAGCACTTTTGAGAGTTTGTTTTCAAGCTCTATTTTGTACAAAAATCTTATATTGAAGAACCCCAAAACCAACATTATGGTGCTCGAGGCTATCACTGATCGAAGGTCATTGAATGAATAGCTTATGGTCTAACTCTTCTCCCCTCGATTTACAATACTTGCAGCTTCATTAATCCCCCATATGTTGGGACTTTGATTGTGGTACTCTTCTATTGTTAATAACAAAAAGTTATTGGGAAGGTTCATTTAATTGTTATTGGGTATAGTGCAAGAACAAGCCCACTTTCGGGAGTATGTGGCTTGCTAAAGGAGATTTAAGGAAGCTGAATGAAGGATTATAACGGACGCTGGTATGCATGATGGTGAGCTTCCCCTAGTATGTTGGTTTTGGGGTCCGTCGAAGCTAGATTTTTTTGATGGTAGGGCTTGAAAACAAACTTAAAGAAGTGTTTCTTCTCTGGGTTAGAGCTACAACACTAGGGCCATTGTCTTCAAGGTGGTCCATGCCCCTTGGTTGCCCAAGATGCAATGGGGTGCATGGGGAAATCACCCCCAAGATACAACCTCTCTGTGAACTACTATTATTCTCTATAGCTTCCACTCTTGGAGAGGGTCTAATTTACCAAAATATTATATGATTTGCCAGTTCTCCCAATGGAGGAAACCCACTAAAGCTAAACAACTCGGAATAAGGAGTATGAAACCCTTGGTTATGGGAGCAAACACACTTTTTAGAGAGAAAGGGAGCACACTAATTATCAAAAGGATTTGCTTAGCCAGGAAGGGAGATGCAAAAGAAGATAAGTTTTGGTTGGCTTTTATATGAGCTTGTTCTCTCACTCCTTGATGTGATTCATAGCCCTTTGAAATTTGTTAATGGATGTACATATGCTAACTAACGCAAATCTAGGTTGTTCAGGGCATTGGATGGGGTTAGTGATTGTAGTTTATACATTAAGTTGTTGAATGAATGTTACATCTTCGGGATTCATGGAATCAACTAGTAGCTATACCTAAGATAAAATGCCATATTCTTATTGCTAAGTATTGAATTTAGGTTGCCTACAAAAAAGAGGTCTCGTTGGCGATTGTAGTTGGTAAGTTATTTTTTTTTATATATCGCCAGTGTTACCTGTATAATTGAGTTATTTGTAGCTTGTTGGCCTGACATGCAATAAACATTGTTGTAAGCCTCTTGTTGTGTCTTTGTTACTTTTTGCATCTTGGGTAGATGATGAATTAAAACAGCAGTATTGTCTTGGGAAAAAATGGTTTAGAACTTGGAAATTATATGTATTTGACATGTTTGGAGTTTGGGCAAATATGGGAAACAAATGGGAACTATATTGAAAGATGTGAGGAAAATGACGAATAATTTCAAGAATTTTGTAATATTGGAAATTTCTTATGGCTGCCATAGAACTCAACTTCCTATTAGTAAGTAATTATATTCAAGACCAAATGTACTTTGGTTTTAGGGAAATTTAAATCCAAGCTCCAGCATGCAACATTCCTCATGAAAAACGCTCAATCCTATTAGTGCAAACAGTGCATGTTTAAAAAAAAAAAAAAACCCCGCACCAGTGTTTCAAAAAACGCCTGGTGGCGCTTAAGCGGCTGGGTAGTAGGCCGCTTAGAACCTGGGTGGCAAAAAAATAAAAAAATTATTGGAAACGTCATAAGTGAATGAGGAGAATTTAGATAGTCCATAATCCATATTTCCATACAAGTATACACACAAGAATTGGATAGTAGAAACTACAAATTGGAAAAAAAAATATACAGTCTATGACTGACCAGTCAATACCAAGAGTCGAGTGTCTTCATTCTTTAGTCATCATCAGATGAAGCAGGGTAAGCCTCATCATATGCATCAGATTCGATACCATCATCATCAGACTCATCCCCCTCTTCAACATAACGTTCGTCCTCCTCTGTTTTTCTAAATCTGCCTCTTTCTTCTCTTCCTCTACCCCCCTTCTTACTCTTTGCAGATGAGTATTGGCTGCTTTACCTGGTGCGTCTTCACCCTTTTCTTTCTTTTTATGCTTTTATGAACTCAAATATTATATTATTTCCTCCCTGGTAGCCTCTTGAATATTTTTACTTGAGGCAACATCTCCCTTAATATCGGCAAGGTGTTTCTTGAACAGGTAAGTATCCCCATTAGTGTCCTTTCCACAATAATTACACTTAATCCGATTTTTGTCATTTGGATTCGGGTTATGACCTTACTTCCAACCTGGATCACCACTTTTAAAAGAATCTGGAGAAGATATTTTCATAGAACAAGGCTCATTTTCTTCCTTTTCTGGTTCTATTAAATTCAAATATTGTCTAATCTCATCCTTAAGGAACCTTTTTACAAGATGCAACATTCTCTTTAATACTGGCAAGGTGTTTCTTGAATCGTTTAATACCTATTGGTATCTTTTTCACAAAAATTACACCTTATACAATTTTTATCATTTGGTTTCGAGTTATAACTATACTTCCAACCTGGATCACCTCTTCTAGTAGAACCAAGAGTAGATCTATCCAAATGACGAGGATTTTGTTCCTGTTTGTGTTTTACTGAACTCATATATTGGTTAATCTCGTCTCTGATAGCTTCATGACCATTTTTACAAAGGGCAACATTCCCCTTAATACCGTCAATATGTTTCTTAAACTGGTTTATGCTCCCTTTTGTATCATTTTCACAATAATTGCATCTTATGCAATTTTTATCCAAAAGATTTGGTTTGTAGCCATCTTTCTAACCCGGATTATCACTTTGACTAGATCTCGAAGATCTCTCAAAATAATACAAGGCTTACCAGCATTCTAACACATCAAATCGTGCACTTATTTTGATTGCTTGATCTCCAAACTTCCACCTCTGAGATGTTTTTGAGTGCTAAAATCTTCAAAAACACCATCTAATAGCCCTAAGAAAACTCCCAAGCCAAATCTAATCTCAATGGGTGATTTTGGATCCATTTTTCGTAACTTTGAGAAACCCTTTGATCCTATGAAAATCACAAAATTTAGTTTTTTTGAGGTTTTTCTCTCTTTAAAATGGGCTTTAATGGTATTTAGGTTTCAAATGAACCTCAAACCCACTTTTAAATTTTATTGAATCCAAAATATCAAAAAATGCCCCTCAACTGGGGGCATTTCCTCCCCCCGGGCTGTGCGCTAGGCATTAGGCGCTTGCCTAGGTTGGTGCCCTACCACCCAGAGGCAGACCGCCTAATTTAGCCTTTTAGGATTGAGCGAGGCGCCCAGGTCCTCTAGACTGCCTAGGTTCTGGGCGGTTCGCCTTTTGAAACGATGATCCGTACATAGCTTTCTCCATGTATTTGGGGCCAAAACATGCCCTTCAGATGAGAATAATATCATCATCATCATCACAGCTTTTTTTCAACTAATTGGGGTCGGCTACCTGCATCTTGGTCGTCTGCCATTCTGCTCTATTAAAGGTCATACCCTCAGTGAGGCCAAAAGTTTCCATATCTTTTCGGATTACTTTCAACCACGTCATTTTGGGCCTACCCCTTGACCTTTTCAATCTTTCCACTTGAACTAACTCGTACTTCCTAACTAGTGTTGTACTAGGTCGGTGCCACACATGGCCTACCCATCTAAGTCTACTATCTCTCATCTTATTGCCTATTGGTGGCACACCTAAATATTTCCGAATGGGTTCATTTCAAATTCTATCTCTTCGTCTTGCCATTTGTCCATCTCATATCCTCATCTCCGCTACACTCATTCTATGGGTATTGGTTTTTGTCCGCCCAACATTCCTCCCCATAGAGTAAAGCTGGTCTCACAGCTGTCCTATAGAATTTGCCCTTCAGCATCATTTGTATGCGGCAATCACATAGAATTCCTGTTGCACATCTCCACTTCACCCACCTAGCTCTAGTTTTGTGTGTGACATCTTCCTCAATCTCTCCGTTTTCTTGGATTATCCACCCAAGATATCGAAAGTGCGGTTTCTTTTTGTACTTCCTGGCCATCAACTGTTTCCTCGTCTTTACCCCTATTATTACTAAACTTGTATCACATATAATTTGTCTTAGTCCAGCTAATTTTAAAACCTTTGGATTCTAGAGCATCCCTCCAAAGTTCTAACTTTGTGTTGACGTCGTTTCAGTTCTCATCGATCAAAACTATGTAATTTGTAACAACATGCACCACGGTACTTCATCTTGTAGGTATCCAGTTAAGTCATCCATAACTAAGATTAAGAGGTACATGCTCAATGCTAACCTTTGATGTTGACCTATTGTCACTGAAAACTCATTCGTCTCTCACTTGTTGTTTGTACACTAGTTAGCACTCCATTGTACATATCTATCACCAAGTCGGTGTAGTGTCTGGAGATTCCTTTCTTTCCTAACATTTGCCAAATCAAATATCGAGGTACTTTATCATAACTTTCTCTAGATCAATAAAGACCATGTGGAGGTCTTTTCCCTTCACCTTGAAGTTCTCAATCAGTGGCCTAAGTAGTAAAATAGCCTTCGGTTGTTGATCTTCTTGGCATTAAATCAAATTGATTTTCAGAAACACTCATTTCATGCTTTAGTCGTTGTTCAATCACTCTTTCCCAAAGCTTCATAGTATGGCTCATAAGCTTGATCCCTCGATAGTCTCACAATTCTGTATGTCTCCTTTGGTCTTGTAAATAGGTGCCACAATTCTTTTCCTCCATTTGTTTGGCATTTCTTTTGTTCTATTAAAAAAAAAGTTTTCTTTAGTTTACTTTCTCAAAAAAATAATATAAATAAATGAAAGAACTTTCTCTCTCTCTTTCTCTCTCCTCTTCATTCAAAAGCCCTTACGCCCTGCCCCCTCTCCCTCTCCGTGCCCCTGCCATCTTGTAACAATCCTAAAATTTCAAAAAAAAAAAAAAAAAAAAAAAAGGAGGGGGAAATGATGCTTTTAATAGGTGATGGTCTGTTTGAGTATGATGGTCCTTGGGGACCATCACTATTTTCAAAAGTTTTTGCCTTTGCCTTTACTTTTTCTTTTGCCTGCTTTTGCCTCGTGCTGCTTGCAGCTGGCCACGTCCTTTAGCGGATGTGGTTTTCGTATGTTAAAAGCAGACGCTTAACGCGACACCTTAGGTATGAGGTAGAGCGTAATAAAATATTATAATAATACGTTATAAGAATTTAAATAGGGTAGGTGAGCACTCCCACTCTAGAAAATTTTAAGATATCTCTCTCTCTCTGGTCGAAACACCGTGAACTTCTCTCTGGAACCGAATTTTTTTATCGGAAGCTCCCTCTCAAATAATTGTGGGTAAGTGACATCGTCTTTTTGAAAAATAGTCTATTTTTAATAAATAGTGATATTTCCGTCCAGGATCTTTATTTTATAAGTTTTGTGTGTAAGTGACCTCATTGTCTCGAAAAATAATCATTCTTTTTAAAAATAAAATGAAATAATTATTTCTGCTTATTATCATGAATTTTAGGTGCGATAAATTTTATGCGCATACGACCTCATTATCTTGAAAAATAATCTTTTTAATAAAAATTGTGATATTTTATCTATGTTAGAAATTTTGAATGCTGTAAATTAGAAAAATAAATTTATTTATTTTTCTTGTTTATTGTTAGAAATAATTGTGATATTTCTGCTTTTAGTAAAATTGTGATATTTCTTTCTACTGTTTTGAATATTTAGACTTTGTAAAATTCATGTGCAAATGACTGCCTTATTATTTAAAAAAATTGACATTTTTGTAATTGATTATAGTATTGTTGTGAAATGTTTATTTGTGGATTGATATCCCATAAATTGTGATAATTCCGTATTCTTGAATTTTTATAAGAGTTTTTTTATACATATTAAATTGGCAATTATGCTAGAATGCCTTTACAAACTGCTACCTTTCTAAATTTGAGCCCAAAATATTTGATTGGTTATTTTTGAAATGTTATAGAGAGTGACTGTTATTAATGGTGTAAGTAAAATTCATATTAATGATTTCAGTGATATGTTAAGTACATGATATCGCTGCTTTCGAATGTTTAAAGAGATTTAGAAATAACTTAAGTATGCAAGTGGATTCATCCGGTTCGCCGGTGAGGTATAAGTGGACCTATCTGGGACGTCGGTAGGGATTAAGTGGACTCATCCGGTACGCTGGTGAGGTATAAGTGGACCTGCAGGGATTAAGTGGACCTATCTGGGACGCCGATAGGGATTAAGTGGACCCATCAGGATGCTGATGGGGTATATAGGTGACCTACTTGGGACGCCAGTAGGGTATTTTGTGAAATCCTTTGAATTATGCACTACCGTTAAAGTGTTATATGCATTTCAATTATTCAGATTATACTTAATTATGCATTTATTGAAAGTGAAACTGTTGATGCATTTCTGTTAATATATCTCCTTTTGAAAAATATTGATATCTTTCAACCATGATTATTTTTAGGATTATGATGATCACTTACTGAGTAGCCAAACTCATCAAACTATGGTAAACATTTTTCAGGATAACTGCGGCTTCATTTTGAGTACTCATCAAGGGCAACTTTGGAAGATATTGTAGTTGTGTCTAAGCTTTTTTTTGTTACGTTGTAAGAAGTCGTCAGTGTAAATTTGTCCTATCAAGAGATGTATATATGTTTTGACTGTCACATCTCAGGAATATCAGTATTGTAAATTCTTGGGGTGTGACAATTATGGTATCAGAGCAATAGGTTTAAGATTATTAAGAAAAAAAAAAATAAAAAAAATAAAAAATAAAAAAAATAAAATAAATACCCCTATCTTTTTCAGTAATCAGGTACACAAATTTAGAGGACTAAATTTCTTTAAGGGGGGAAGAATGTAACAATCCTAAAATTTAAAAAAAAAAAAAAAAAAAAAAAAAAAAAGGGGGAAATGATGCTTTTAATAGGTGATGGTCTGTTTGAGTATGATGGTCTTTGGGGACCATCACTATTTTCAAAAGTTTTTGCCTTTGCCTTTACTTTTTCTTTTGCCTGCTTTTGCCTCGTGCTGCTTGCAGCTGGCCACGTCCTTTAGCGGACGTTGTTTTCGTATGTTAAAAGCAGACGCTTAACGCAACACCTCAGGTATGAGGTAGAGCGTAATAAAATATTATAATAATACGTTATAAGAATTTAAATAGGGGAGGTGAGCACTCCCACTTTAGGAAATTTTAAGATATCTCTCTCTCTGGTCGAAACACTGTGAACTCTCTGGAACCGAATTTTTTTATCGGAAGCTCCCTCTCAAATAATTGTGGGTAAGTGACATCGTCTTTCTGAAAAATAGTCTATTTTTAATAAATAGTGATATTTCCGTCCAGGATCTTTATTTTATAAGTTTTGTGTGTAAGTGACCTCATTGTCTCGAAAAATAATCCATTCTTTTTAAAAATAAAATGAAATAATTATTTCTGCTTATTATCATGAATTTTAGGTGCGATAAATTTTATGCGCACACGACCTCATTATCTTGAAAAATAATCTTTTTAATAAAAATTGTGATATTTTATCTATGTTAGAAATTTTGAATGCTGTAAATTAGAAAAATAAATTTATTTATTTATTTTGTTTATTGTTAGAAATAAATGTGATATTTCTGCTTTTAGTAAAATTGTGATATTTCTTTCTACTGTTTTGAATATTTAGACTTTGTAAAATTCATGTGCAAATGACTGCCTTATTATTTAAAAAAATTGACATTTTTGTAATTGATTATAGTATTATTGTGAAATGTTTATTTGTGGATTGATATCCCATAAATTGTGATAATTCCGTATTCTTGAATTTTTATAAGAGTTTTTCTATACATATTAAATTGGCAATTATGCTAGAATGCCTTTACAAACTGCTACCTTTCTAAATTTGAGCCCAAAATATTTGATTGGTTATTTTGAAATGTTATAGAGAGTGACTGTTATTAATGGTTTAAGTAAAATTCATATTAATGATTTCAGTGATATGTTGAGTACATGATATTGCTGCTTTCGAATGTTTAAAGAGATTTAGAAATAATTTAAGTATACAAGTGGACTCATCCGGTTCGCCGGTGAGGTATAAGTGGACCTATCTGGGACGCTGGTAGGGATTAAGTGGACTCATCCGGTACGCCAGTGAGGTATAAGTGGACCTGCAA
This sequence comes from Amborella trichopoda, assembly GCF_054954075.1. Classification (NCBI taxonomy): domain Eukaryota; kingdom Viridiplantae; phylum Streptophyta; class Magnoliopsida; order Amborellales; family Amborellaceae; genus Amborella; species Amborella trichopoda. The sequence continues at coordinate 4,955,246 of NC_142336.1, forward strand.
GGATTAAGTGGATCTATCTGAGACGCTGATAGGGATTAAGTGGACCCATCAGGACGCTGATGGGGTATATAGGTGACCTACTTGGGACGCCAGTAGGGTATTTTGTGAAATCTTTTGAATTATGCACTACCGTTAAAGTGTTATATGCATTTCAATTATTCAGATTATACTTAATTATGCATTTATTGAAAGTGAAACTGTTGATGCATTTCTGTTAATATATCTCCTTTTGAAAAATATTGATATCTTTCAACCATGATTATTTTTAGGATTATGATGATCACTTACTGAGTAGCCAAACTCATCAAACTATGGTAAACATTTTTCAGGATAACTGCGGCTTCATTTTGAGTACTCGTCAAGGGCAACTTTGGAAGATATTGTAGTTGTGTCTAAGCTTTTTTTTGTTACTTTGTAAGAAGTCGTCAGTGTAAATTTGTCCTATCAAGAGATGTATATATGTTTTGACTGTCACATCTCAGGAATATCAATATTGTAAATTCTTGGGGTGTGACACATCTCCACTCTACCATCCTTCGCAGTCCTCGTCTCTGCCCTACTCTCTCTCTCCTCCCTACCCACCGTCCCTTCTCTCTCGCTGAACTACATGCTACAGTCGCAAAACCCTACTACAAATGACGTAAATCGCCCTTTTTTTCTCTTCACCTCCATTCTTACCCCTAAAACATCACTCTTCTCCACCACAACTCTCAGCGCAAGTTCAACAAACATATAATCCACAGTTCTAATTGCTTAAATTTGTCCAGCTCCACTCTCTCTCTCATGAAACTCAACTTCAATTTTCAAAGAGGAAAAAAACATCCAATCCTTGGTTATCATGAATTTAGCAGCAATTTTTTTCTTTTCTGAGAACAGTTAACTGTATTATGTTGTAGCTAAATTACAAAAGAATCCCTTAGGCAGTGCAAGAGATGGGTGTTCGATAACAAAAGTGGAGTTAGAGAAAAGAAAATAAAGGAAAAGCTTTCTGCCTAGGTGGGTTCTGTTCCGCTTAGGCTGCCGCCCAGGAACTGTCGCTCAGATTGGCCGCTTAGGCCTGGGCGATGTGCCCAGGCCTTCTGGACGCCTAGGCGGTCCGCTTTTTGAATCACTAGTTTTTGGATACCTAAGTCACCAACCTCTTTTGGTTTGATACATCTTATTTCAATCTATTGAATAGCACTTGTTTGCATTAGTACAGCCGCTCCAAAGGAAATTTCTTATTATTGATTCTAGCATAGAGGCCACACTGGCTGGGATCTGGAATAGTGACATCATGTTAATGGGGAATATTGGCGAGGGTTGCAAAGTTATAATTTCTTCTTTGGCTTGTTTCCTGAAAAGTTCAAAAATTGGGGCAGTGATTAAGCAGTGAATCAAGGATTGAGATTCAGCGTATTCTCTTGAGCAGTTCTATAATGAGAATATGAGTGAGATTTCCAGAATCTCAGGGTATGAGAGAAAGAGTGCCTATGTAGTAGTGTATGGTGGTGGTGTGGAAAGGGGCAGTGGGTACTGGGTGGAGAGAGAGAGAGAGAGAGAGAGAGAGAGAGAGAGAGGAGGGATCTTTTCTTTTAAAATATAACTTCCCAAATGAAGGTTGTTTTGGTCTGAGTACTTTTTCTATTATTAAATAAGCTATTTTGGTCTAAAATACATTAAACCTGAAGTACATTAAATAAACCATGTGGGGGATCCTTTGGCATGAAAGTTGGAGATTGGGGGCTATGAGTTTGTGCCATAAGGGTTCAATTTCTTTTATGGAAAGTTTTGGGTTTGAGATGGGATGGAAATTTTCTTGATTTACTATTGCAACGTATAATAGGAGTAGAAACGAGGAATTAGTTAAGACTGGTGGCCCAAAAGTACCCAAAAGATATTATTTTCTATACCTTGGGTCGATAATCCATGAGAATGGAGAGATGGATACAGATGTCGTGTATAGAGCTAGAGCTGGGTGGACGAAGTGGAGATGTGCTTTGGGAGTCTTATGTGATCGTTGCATACCAATGAAACTGAAGGGAAGTTCTATAGGACAGCTGTAAGACTGGCCATACTTATCGGACAGAATATTGGACAGTCAAGAAACAACATATCCAGATAAAAAGTGTAGCTGAGATGAGGATGTTGAGATGAATGAGTGGCAAGACAAGAAAGGCTAGACTTCAGAATAAATACATTTGAGAAAACTCAGGGATAGCTCCAATAGGTGTTAGGATGTGGGAAAGTAGACTTAGGTGGTCAAAGATCAAACCATTAAGATAATGCAATTAATGGTCAATTTACAAGAAGAATCCTCGAGAATCGGTGTTGATATGTGTATGTATGTGTGTCATTACATGCATGAGTACAACATCGAAATAGAAGAATCCATGTCACATAGTTTAAAATTCAAAATGCTTGATGTCAATAATTAAAAAAAAAATGTGAGTTTTTTCTTACAAGCCTTTTTATTTCTTAAGAAAAATTCTATTACAAGTATTAAAAAAGATTTGCATTCTAGTACAGCACAAGGTTACCCTGAGGAGGCGGTTATATTTGAAGATAGTAGTAGTTAGTAACTTTATAAACCAAAACCTGTCAGAGATTTCTTTTATTTCTGTGCTTTTTTGGGGAGGCAAGAATCAACACTTGGTCTCCAAACTGAGCATATTGTTGATCATTCCATTTGCACTTGTGTTACTATGAGGACTTCTAATCATCATGGTCATGCATTTGATAAATCAAGGCTCCTATCCCACTTTAAATGCGTGCTTGCTATTATGATATTGATTAATTCTATCTTTGCAAGCAGACTGGACATGTGAATTGATTGCCTCTTGATACAGGATTAGCTCAAATCCTATATCATCACTTCACGCAATCATTGCTTCTATTGCTTCTATATTAGCCAAAAGAATCATATCACTCTGAACAAATTGTTGATTGAGCTTGCAATGCTATTTAAGGGAGTGTTGTTTGACTACACACTGGAACTCCATTCCGTTGTGATCCATGTAGTTGTAGACTTGTAGGTGTTTTAAACCTGTTCTGTATTACGTGCAATGTTGTTAAGCAGCGTTCCTAGTTGCTGCTGTCTCAGTTTGATTCTTCTACTTTTCTGCTTATTCGAGAGAATGAGCAAGTTTTCCTTGGTCTTATGCACGTTCAAATCTTTCATAGTGGCTGCTTTTTTTTGGTTTTCACAAGAACAAATTTTTACCAGAATTTATTGCAGCCTATAGTAGCTTCTTTGGTTGATGTTCTCCCTAAGAGTGGAGTGAACGATGAAGGACAATGGAAGGAAATGTGGTTTAATCAGTCTATTATTTTTTATGTGATGTCTGGATTCCAAAAAAAAAAAAAAAGATGAAATCTGTCTACTATTTTTCAGATATAACAGTCAAGGTGGAGGATTACATTAAGTTTCATTAAGAATGCAATCAATGGGGCATAACCCCAGAAAAGAAAAGTAAGATTAGGGGGAAAACAAACATAAAGCTCCATAAAAGGTCAGGGCAGGAGATTAAAGACCCAAATAAAGAGTAAGACACCTCTTAACTCCATCCGAAGCAAGGGAAGCAGCTCACAGTTAGCTTCTCGTAGCACATGGGAATAATAGATAGTCATTATTTCTCATGATTATCTCTTGATTCTCCTCCATTTTATCAACCAATCTCCAAGTGTAAACCATATCTCAAAATGTCCATCTAGTGGTGCTACACAAATTGCTTTTCCCTTTCCACAATCTGGGGGTGCGAGGAAAAGCAAGTCAGCTTAGTAGTGTTTTTAAGGTGAACTTTGGATGTAGCTTGACCGGTAATAATTTTAATGATGTAGGGAGTTTGTTGTTCCAGTGTTCTCTGATCGTTCTTTTTCTTTCATAAGTAACCGTAATTCCTTTTCTTTGGTCTTGGGGCATTATCTCATTTATTTTTATTCTCACTTTGAAATTCTCATTAGAAAGTTGATTGTTTATATGGATATTTCTTTGCGCCTGCCTTGTTTCTTGTGGTTTCATTGCTTTCCTTTGGTCTTGCAGCTCTCTGATTGGCTTGATGCAAACAAACCATTTGAATTCAATGAGAGAGATTATCAATCTCGTGTAGACCTAATCGCTAAAGTGCATGGGATCCACAGAGCTGAGAAGTACATAGAGAAACTTCCCCAACCAGTGAGAGGAGAAGTTCTCTACCGAACTCTCCTGGCCAACTGCTCAACAACCAGAAACGTCAAGAAAGCTGAAGAGGTTTTCAACAAGATGAAGGACTTGGGTTTCAAAATGACTGCATTCTCTTACGATCAGCTTATCTTGATCTACAAAAGGATAGACAAAAAGAAAATTGCAGATGTCCTATTGATGATGGAGAAGGATAATGTGAAGCCCTCGAGTTTTACTTACATGCTCCTGGTTGACGTCAAAGGTCGCTCTAGTGACATAGAGGGAATGGAACAAATTATAACGAGCATGAAATCTGAGGGCCTTGTGCCTGACATCCCGTTTCAAGCCACAGTGGCCAAGTACTACATCTTTGGAGGATTCATAGATAAGGCGGAGGCTGTTTTGAAGGACTTAGAGGGAGAAGATATGGAGAGAAATCGGGATGCTTGCAAGGCCCTTCTCCCTCTATATGCTGCACTAGGCAAGGCTGATGAGGTGAGTAGGATATGGAAGGTTGTTGAGCCAAGCCCCCGCTTCGACGAGTGCTTGGCAGCCATTGAGGCTTGGGGCAAGTTGGGTGACACAGAAAAGGCAGAGGCAGTGTTCGAAAGGATGCTCAAAACTTGGAAGAATATTTCATCGAGGTATATGCCATTTTATATGTTCCTGTCAAATATTTATCACTGTATTGATATATGTAAGACTAAATGTAGTGCCACTTCTCAAATAAAAATAACAAATAGACTCAATATAGTGCCTTTGGAATAACTATCTTTTCTCTTATTTTCTTCCGCATCTGTTTTTAAGAACATATAGGGATTGACATACTCCTTTGTTATGGATTCGTTTCTGCATGTCATAAATTTCCCTTTGTGAAATGTTCCCTGAGATTCTCCCAAACAAATCAAACTTTCTGAAAACAATCTTGTGAAATAACGGCAGTGAGAAATTCTTTGTGAGGTTGATTTGCTATGATTAGTTACTTCTACCTAGTCATTATCGTTCCCTCGTTGCAGTTTCCAATCCTTGCTTACCTAATGAAAAAATAATGATTTAATGTTTCCTTTTAATTGAAGGCAATTTAGGGAATGAATTTGCCTGCTCATTACTACATGGTCGATACTTCTATCCATTTTCTCTTATACCTTATTTGAAATTTTTATTTGTCATACTTATTTGAAATTGTTTTTCAATTGTTTACCATTCAGATAAACAACATATGTATTTGGATAGATGTAACCTGCATGAGTCATACATAATTGTTTTCTTGGATATCTTGTTTTATCATATTTCCTTTCTTTTCTTTTTGTCATTTCTTGTTTGATATATTTCTGTATGTATATTCTTGTTATCTAAGTTAACCTTTTCATCAAAAAAATATATGTTCTTGTTCTCTCCTAAATTCTTGTTTGTAAATACACAAATTCTTACCGCTTAGATAGTTTACCAACTCAATAAACAATATGTACATTTGATTTCATGTATATCAGGTATTACAGTGCCCTCATCAAGGTATATACGACCCACAAGCAGCTGAACAAGGGGAAGGACCTTGTGAAGCGAATGGCTGATAATGGGATCACAATCGGGCCTGTCACTTGGGATGCCCTAGTGCGGCTCTATGTGGAGGCTGGCGAGGTGGAGAAGGCAGATTCAATCTTGGCCAAGGCAGCAGCTCAGCAAAATAATTCGACAAGTCAGTCTTCAAAGAATAGATTGAAGCCTTTGTATTCTTCATATATGGTCATCATGGAAAAGTATTGCGAGAGAGGTGATATTCATAATGCTGAAAAGATTTTCCATAGGTTGAAACAGGCTGGATATGAAGGGAGGATGTCTGATTATCAAACCCTCTTGCAAACCTATGTGAATGCAAATACTCCAGCATATGGGTTTAGAGAGAGACTGAAGGCCGACAATGTCTTCCCAAATAGGTTTATGGCCTCCATGCTAACTAAGGCTGATGCCTTTAAGAAGACAGCCATCTCAGATCTCTTGGACTAATGATAGGCCAATAGCCAAGGGCAATGAAAGGAGTAGATGGATGGGGAGTGTGCTTTGGGTCTGAGGTATGTTGGTTTTCTAAGTTATCAAAAGGACTTGTAGATCATGGTAAGCCAAGTTTTATTGGACATAAATTGGACTTATACCTCCTCATACAATGAAGCAGCATGCTGAGATAGGCTAGAATATATCTATTTATTTATTTTTGTTCAAGGTTATGTGCTGGTTATCATTTTGATGGATACCCCAAGTTCATTTTACATACATTATGATGCATGATCGTGATACATTCCTACTGTTGTTGGATGTTTTCGTATTTTGGTGAGGTTGTATGACATGTTCTTCTTTCTTAGGGAGAGCCATTTAAGAAGGCGTGGGATTATTTTTCTTTGGTCTGATAAGTAGCATGGGGGTTGTCTTTTTCTTTTTCTTAATAGTTGCATGGGCACTGTTTTATTAGTTGTTGAAAGTATTGCCTCAATGGCAAGCGTGTGGACTAGGGTACCCTCCCTCTTGCACCATATAATGGTGTTTATATGTATGACATCGAGTGTGAATGGCATCTGTTGATTCATACATGTGGGCTTTGATGGCTTCTCCTAGAACAAGAGGATGTTTAGGCTGTGTCTACACACACACACGTCCTTGTGTTCTTTTGTTCACATGCTTTTATGGTTGCGTGCATGTGCGTGTTTTTATGAGCATAGATGTGAATCTTATTTATCATGTGCTTGTGGGGGATCAGGCATATGCGCACTTACATTCTTGAAAAATGTGTGTGTACATAACCTAGATTCTGGCACAGACACGGGTATAGCTTGGGAGGATGCTCTTGTGACTGTTTATTGGAGTTTTTTTTTTGGCTTTATTGTTCTTGTTATTTCTCTTGGTTGGGAATTTGGTAGGGAGAAGTTATCTCTGCAATTCCAACTTTAGGAAAATGAAAATGTTCTGATTTCCGGACAAAATACCATCAAATTGGGGGTTATTTTCTTCTCTGTGCTTATATGCCTAGTTCCCTTCTCACGGGTCAGTATGGGATGTGAACCTCAAATCTCTTGCGGCAAGTTGCAACTGAAGTGCCAGAACCCTGTATAATTTGAAGATGGGGCCTTTATGCATGGCCTAGATATCATATCTCTTTTTCTTTTTTAGGAAAATGGTTTGATAGGGCTGCAGCCCTATCAAAAAAATACCTATACGTCAATCATCTTGGCTTGAATATTATGGTTACGGAAAAAAAAGGATTTCATGATCTAAAAATAGTGTATATTGTAACAAATTATCTAGACTTTCAATTTTTTTTAGAGCTATCTTGGATATTTTCTTTTCCGAAAGTGCTTTCCAAACAAAGATTTGAGGTGAGGCTTTATTTTGTTTTCATAGCTTGAGCCTTATAGAAACCTCATCCATATAAGGGCCTGCTTGAATGGGGCTACTTGAAAGCATGACTACTGTGAAAATCCTCTGCTATTGTCGTTGAAAACTTCCCCTTGGTTGAAAATGAACTTATTGAAACATGCAAACATCCTGATAATAATATTCTTGTGCTCTATTTGGAAGAGCAGTTTATTCTCAAATTAGGAATCGAGTTTGGGCTTGAGTGATTAGCAACTGACCATTAGCAAAATAGCATTTGAAGATTGATTCCTACTGCTGAATTACCTGAAATATAAATAAATAATAAAATTTTCTTAATCAATACTGCTTTATTTTCTTAGTTGAGGATTTTAGGTTTTCCCATAAGCAATATACCTTATACTAAAAGGTAAGTCTTATGCAAGGCAATTACCTAGACACTTTTAAACTCGAAAACGTTATAAAGAGCCAAGGCTCTAAACAATTAAATTAGAATCAGCTTCAACAATTTCTCTAGAAGAGGTTGTTTTGATGTTTAAATATCCTCAAATTGATCAACTCGACACCAAGATGCATGAACATAAGAAAAAAATGGATTATCAAGTTTTGGAAACAGTGCATCTTGAAATATATTTGTGGATCGTCAATTTTCAAGAATTTCAAGTTTTTATGGATCTGTTCGATCTACACTATTTTTGAAGATTTAAATTTTATAATTAAAGATAAAAATATATTTTAAGGCTATCACAAATATTTCAAGCATTGAAACTGTATTTCTCAACACTTTGAAGGTGGGCTTTACTTTGATTGTTTAGAGCTTCGGCTCTATACAAACCGCACCTTTTAACTCAGCAGGAAAATGCAATTCTGATTCTGAAAACTCGACAATCGTTTGAAGATCTATTTCCAGCCCTTATTCTTATATATAATTTAAAATTTTAAAAATAGTGTAAATCAAACAAATCTATAAATATTTAAAAATCCTAAAAATGGTCGTTCCAAATAACGTATCCCAAGATGTACATGGGAGGTTTTCTAGTATGGAAACAATCATTCCGAAGGGATTTTTGAGGTTTACCTAAATTCTACATTGCAAGCTTGCCAACATAGGCCATGTGTTTGAAAAGATTGAGAAAATATGGTGGTTGATAATTTAAGATGATGGAATAGAATCATATTAAACACAACAGAATAAAAATTTTTATGATGAAAGAGGTCATTCTTTGCTGATTTTGCTAGTGGATGGCTGTAAATGTTGATGCCACAATATGGAAGCCCATTGAAGTTGCACCACTTATACTTGTTATCAAACACTTGCCTACTATTGGGAGATATGAGCTGAGATTGTGAGAAAATTAAAAGCAAAAATACATGCTAAACAAAGTTCCCACTGATCTAGATCAAAATTACAAGAAGGATCAACATCTCACAAGAGAATGTCATGTTTATGATCATATAAAATATATTGCATATCCAAACTGAAATCAGTAAACAATCTTTAAATGATTCACAATTCCTAATCAAATCTTGAATTCACACAAGAGAAGATACTTCTCTATGGATTTGATATTAATTTGATAAGGTAATAAACAAATCCTATCTCAAAATCAATGATCTATGTTGTCTGAAATTAGGCATAAGTTTATGCATATATGAGTTAATATCATAATCATTTTGATGCCACAATGTCTTCAAGTTTGTCTCAATCATTATGCAAAGTTGTGACAACAAAGTATTAATCAAGATCACAAGAAAACATGCTAAATTACCATTGAAAATTTGAGGATCAAATATGATAAGCATGATGCACAAAGAAGACAGAAATTCAATAGTGTGTGGGTGAGGAATTTGTGCAATTACATTATCAGATCAGCTCCATATAAGATCAAAATTGATTGTTAGTCATTACTCACTCATCTCATAAATTAGTCGCAATAATTTGATCAACAAAAAGACGTTGGACAAAAGATTTGCTAATAAAGATGATCATTCATCGCTCAATAGATTATTTTCCCAACAAAAGAGGTTGGACAACCATATCTTAAATGGTTTCTCTCAATATTAATTTTCTCAATGGAAATTCATAGCAGTCCGACACTTATAAAAAAAAGTGGGCCAATTACACGATCAGTTTATTGATACATTGAAAGATTCAAACACTTTACAATTATTAGGTGAATGGGGTAATATACACTTTCCTATCTTGTTACATGCTCCTCTCAAAAAAAAAGAGTAATACGCTTTCTTATCTTGTTTCAATTTTGTTTCTATTAGAGGGCACTATATTTTACACAACTTGGGAGTTTGAAAAGCTATTTGTTAAATCTCATACTATGATTAATTGTGATTATGCTTCTAATAACCCAATAATATTTGGATTTATGAACATGACACTTTCTCATGCCAATACGATGATAATTTTCTTATTAGCCAGTATGGTTGTGCCCACTATAGTTGGAGTTCTTGAATAAAAAATGGCCTGAAACATCATAATTTCCAACACTTTCTACTTGGCCTGATGGTCTTTTAGTAACTAGTATGGTTATATGAACCATGCATCTTTATGGCATTGCCTCATGCCTCCCAGATCGGATATCACATAGAGTGAAACAACAATATTCATACACGTCACAATTTGATTTCCTCTCATGTATAGCATTTGATAATTTTGAAGTGAATAATGGCAAAAATGATAACAGTTAAAGGTGGCAATGGGCCGGGTGGCCCGCCCGGCTCCTAAAAAACTAGGGCCTGGACCACATTTGACAATTGCTATTTGATAAAGGTGGCAATGGGCCGGGTGGCCCTCCCGGCTCCTAAAAAACTATGGCCTGGACCAACAATTGCTATTTGACAAATGTATAGCATTTGTCAAATGTTAATTGAATAATATTTCAAATGTTACTTACCAATTTGGTCATACGACTCAATTGAATTTCCTGGCTTGAATGACCTCTAATATGATATTGTATTAAGCAACCCACATGTTAATTGGATTTCCTAACCGTAATGGACGGTATGCTCCACCAAGAGCACAAAATCTTTTGGCACGACATTTTAGTGTGACCCAGAGGTCCTATCTACACTCTTTGTTGCTAGATAGAAGTTGGACGATCCACCAGGCGCAATATGGCGAGCATTATTCTATATCCTTGTTATCAATTTGTTTGAAAATATTATAGAAGGGATTATATATTACTGAAACTATTTATCTTTGTTACAATCAAGTTATAATTATTTTTAGTCATTAGGCATCAAATTGGATGGCTTGGGGTGTCTTCGAGAATTTTTTTTTTTTGAATTTTAGTTATAGTAAATGATACTCTTACAACCACTTGATTTGAAATCTGGGAAGCAAAAATATTGGTGACCTCCTCGTACTAAAAATAAAAGTATATTTGTATAATTTTTCAATATATAATTTAAACTTGGAGCTATTTGGATACCTGAAAATCTATTACATGAAAGTAAGTAGATTATAAAGGAAATATAAGATTTATATTGTTTAGGTACACTCTAATAATAATAAAATAGAAATAGATTATCGAGATTTCTCTAAAAAGTAAAAAAATCCATTAGGATGGTTAAAAAATATATTTACGCTCCTGACCATTGGGCGATTCTATTAGGCGCATGAGGGCTAATCCATTGTGCGCGCATCCTCTAAAAAGAAAGCCTCATCAAACTCCTGTAAAAAGAAAGCCTCATCAAACTCTAAAAAACCTAGCTGAATTGATAAGCCCGCCTCATCAAACTCCTGTAAAAAGAAAGCCTCATCAAACTCTAAAAAACCTAGCTGAATTGATAAGCCCTACTCTCTTTCTCTTTCGCCTCTCTCTCTCTCTACCCAACCCTAATCTCTATCTTCTCTCTCTACCCAACCGTTGTTTCTGTCTTCTCTCTCTGCCCGCCCTTGGCTCTCGCGGCTTCCACCTCCACCTCCACCTCCACCTCCACCTCCTCGTTACCCGAAGGAGGCGCAGAGTCTGAGCCCTCTCGCGAGTTGAGGGTGGAAATGTTGAGTCACGGCTTTCGTACCCGACCATCACCAACGCCCACGCCCTCTATAAGCCAAGAAACGACTTCCATTCCATCACTTCCTCTGCATATAACCCAAATTCAAAGGCTGGTTCCCTTGTGATCAGAGTTGATGATACCTCGCCACAAAGGTAATTTGAAGACTTATAACATTTAACAAAAAAAGCAACTCCAGATCTAAACAATGATAGTCAAGAGAAATTGCGCCCTTATTGGTCAGAGTTAGCACATTGGCTGCTCAGCCTGTGCCCCTTGTGGGAATTCCATCTCCGATAACACTAGTAGCCTTGCAGGCCACTACCCTTGTTTTCGATTCACTCGCAATAACCTTAGCTGACATCTAATCCATGATTATGGGCGGACTGAAAAAGTTTTAAGTACAAGGATCTCGACCACTGGAACCTTACCAGAAACCATACTCATCTCATATCCACGAGGTGTTATTTGATGGAACTGACTCCCTACAAAAGGATGTTGGTCATTTCGTAAAGCAGCCTCTCTTCCTCCTATAAATTTGAGAGTTTATTGTCCCGCGGATTTTAGAGAGAGAAAATTTGATGATGAGTGCCTGTAAATTTGATAGTTTATAGCGAGAGAGAGTGATGGAATAAACTTTTTAAGATGTCAAAAAAACCACCTTACTGCCGATAAAATCAAAAAACATTTTTTAAGCCAAAATAGTGATAATGTATTTCCTATATTTCTTCTAGACATAGTCAAACACAAGCAATGTATTTTTCAAGTTGCATCTAGATACGAGCCAAACAGTAACAATTTAACAGTAGCAATCTATTTCCCAAATTGCATCTAGATACGACCCAAACAGTAATAATCCAACAGTAGCAATGTATTTCTCAAGTTGCATCTAGATACGACCCAAACAATAACAATCCATTTGCAGGTAATACATTAGTAATATATTATGCCAATAATATATTTCCTAGACAATATATTTCCTGGTACCTAAACGACCCGTTGGAGTATTTGGATGTTTTCCCATTTTAGAGCAATGTTGGAAACTACTACTCAAACCGAGTACTCGCATTGTGCACCGAGTACTCTTCCCATGCACGATCTGAATACACAAATCGAGTCTGAGTAATTCAGACAAAGCAATTGTCGAGTATTGTAGCAACAAAGAAACAATTAAAAAAATTTAAGACTGATATTGTGCTTCTGCTGGCTGGTCTAAGGCCCCTTTCAAATTTTTTCACCTTTCTTGCCTTATTGTTGATCATATGTGATGCAAACCTGGCCAATTCAGTAAACTTGACTTCATACTGTGCTACTGTCTTGCTCCTTTGGACTAATTCCAGAAATTCCATTTCTTTTTGATATCGAACAAAATCTAAGAAGTACTTTTCATTAAATATCTCTAGAAATACTTCCCAAGTCTAAGGGTTTATTTTCTATGACCAATACTCATTTTGCCATCCGCCATTAATGTTGGGCTTCACCTTCCAACATAAAGACTGCCAAAGTGACTTTCCTATCATCAGGACATTCCATTACCTCGAATATTTTCTCCAATTGTAAAATCCATTCCTCAGCTTCTAGTGGGTCTGCAGCACTTTTAAAAGAAGGTGGGTTTAATTTCTTAAATTGTTCGATATTACACTCACTATTTCCCGTAACTGACTGCCTTGGTGTATTATTGTTTTTCATCTGATTTGCATAAGGACAACCATATTTTCTAAGGCTTTATGAATTCCCTCCATAATAGCTTCAGCCATTCAGGATCTTGACCATGTATTAATCTGTATATACAATAAATATGACTTAAAGTACATTCTTTTTAAATTTTCTAAGAATCCGAAACCTATTGCTCTGATACCATAATTGTCACATCCCAAGATTTATAATACTGGAATCCTTGAGATGTAACAGTCTATCTTTAATAAAACGAAAATTTTCTACTTCACCATTAATTGCACTAAAATAGATTTTTCCATTTCTAAGAGAGTATACAAAATCTACTCATAACTAGTATTAACATGAAGGTTTAGATATACATCTGTTGATAGGACAAAATTTACAATAGTGAATTTGAACAAAAGTCATAAGAAGAAAATTTCTTCCAATTGGTCCTGTTGTGCCTTCAACAAGGGAGGCTGCAATTACCCTGAAAATTTCATACTATACTTTGATGAGTTTGGCTACTCAGTAAGTGATCATCATTGTGCTAAAAAATAATCATAATCAAAAGATGTAAGCATTTTCAAAAAGGGAGGTCTATTAACAACAATGCGAGCAAAAAAGCATTTATGGATAACAATTTTACTTCCAGAAATACATAATTAAACATAATCTAAATGATTGAAATGCATATAAATATTTTAACAGCAATGCATAACTCAAAGGATTTCACAAAATACCCTACAGGCGTCCCAAGTAGGTCACCTATATACCCCACCAGCTTCCTGGATGGGTCAAAACAATCCCTGCAGGTTCAAACATACCTCATCAGCATCCCGGATGAGTCCAAATAGTCCCTACCGACGTAACCAGATAGGTCCAAACAATCCCTGCAGGTCCAAACATACCTCACCGGCATCCCGATGAGTCCAAATAGTCACTAGCGGCATAACCGGATAGGTCCAAACAATCCCTGCAGGTCCAAATATACATCACTGGCGTCCCGAGGAGTCCAAAGGCCTACCGGATGAATCCAAATAGTCTATATCGGCATCCCGGATACGCCCACACATACTTAAATTATCTCAGAAACTCTTTAACATAAAAAAGCATCAACATCGTATATTCAAAGTATCATTGAAATCATTAACAGGAATTCACTTGAAGCAATTTAAACAATTACTTTCATTGAAATATTTGTAAGTAACCAATCAAACAATTTGGATGAAAATTACATAAAGGTAGCAGATCGAACAGGTATATTTGAAATGGAATCCAATAGGCAGTCGATTATCAATTTAAGAGCTTTTATAGAAATCCAAGGTTAAACACATAAATATCACAATTTTATGAAATGTAATTTCATAATTTAGTATTTTACAAGAATAGGTAAAACTTACAGTATATAAAAATTCATAGACAAACAAAAATACAATTAAATGCAAAAATGGGTAAATCTCACAGTATTGGCAGTATTATAATTAATTGTAGAAATATCAATTTTTCACATAATGATTTTACCAGAAATGACATCACTTACACATAAATTTTACAGTATCTAAAAGTCATAATAATAGGCAGAAATTTTATTTTTAATAATTTACAATGTCTAAATTTCTAATAGTAATAATTTTAATAGAAAAAAAACGATACCATATGCACATAAAATTACAGTATAAAAATGGTGAACAGATTATTTTTCAGGATAATGAGATCATTTACCTATAATATTTGAGTGGGAACTTTCGGTAAAATTCGGCTAGAGAGAAGGAGTTCACTACTTTCTTTAATTCAAAAAGCGGGCTCAACGTTACTGAGAGAGAGGGGCGTAAGAGAGAGTGTTTTTGGCGAGACAAAGAATCCATCTCGTTCTCCTCTTTTTAAACACAAAAAAATATTATTATAATATATTATTAACCCACCTCATACATGAGGTGTTTAGAAGGTGTTACATTAACGCTTAAAGCCCACGTCCCTAGATGACGTGGCAGAAACAAAAGGTGAAGGTAAAAAGAGCAAAAAAATAATGGTCCCTAAGGACCAGATTACTTTATGTTTTGGTGGTGTTGTGCCCCTTAAGGATATGACAAGAACTGCTCATATTTCTTATGGTAGCCATCATCTCGGTGGTGATGGGAATGGATCTGGTCATGATCCTATCATTTCTGATCAGATATATAAAAGCAAAGATGGATTTGGGCCTAAAGTCTCTGATGTTCTAGTTTCAAAGCCATATTTTGGTGATGCATATCGTGTGGTTTCTAGGTTTAGTTTTGGGGAGATGCCTATGAAGAATAACAATTCGAATGAGTATAATGGTGCTGCCTTTCGTGTAGTAGCTGACAATAGTAATGTAACAACTAAAGTTATGGGTCACAATCTTTTGGATAATTCTACAGAAGATGATCGTGAAGGTGCCCACTTTGGGGAAGGTTCGGTGTTTGTAGTTTCGTCCCTTGCGATGATTTTGTTCAATATTCTTGCCTTGAGAGTCCTCGTATGGGTCCTGCCCCGAGATCTAATGTTGTTGTTCTTGAGGGGGTCATCAGGAGTCCTGTAAGGGAGATCTCTCCTCACTTGAAGGGTGTTTCTAGCAAAGGCAAGGAGGTAGTTGTTACACCTTCTTCGGAAAATTTGTTGGGTTGTAAGAACGAACTAGGATTTATCTTTGGTCCTCATGGTGAAGGTGTCGTACGGGAAGAGTTTCCATCCTTGATTCCAAAGAACAAGAATGATAGTTTAGCTAAAAGCTGTTGGGGCTCAGGTAGGTCCTCAGATCTGTTATTTGGTGCCAAAGGTGTCCAAAATGGAGTGTTTTACTTTGAGGAGATGGATACTTCACCTACTGAAATTATTAATGGTAAAAAATTTGTCAAAATTGACAAGAAGTAGATGAATTCATGTTAGAGCCAGTGGGAAAACTGTCTATTGGGATACTTCTTGGGCGTTGACCTGACTGAAATTATATGAAAGAGATGTTGAAGAAGATGTGGAGGCTTGAACGGGATGTTGAAGAATTCTCCATTAATGGGGACTTCTTCATTTTTTGTTTCGAGTTTAGGAAGGAGATGGAACTCATAGACTATATCTTGCATATACTCCTTCCAAAAAAAATCCAACCAAACTTCAATCGAACAAATCGTACCTAGATCCAATGCAACACACACCCTAGGCTCAGTCCTTGATCTTATTTTTGTTGGTTTGTCCATGAAGATGGGTTTTCCAACATTGGAGGCAATACAGAAAAGAATTTATGGTTCCCAATACACCAATGGTAACCTTGGAAATTTGATCCAAACTGGCACAATATGACGAGTATGCCTAGAGAGTTGAACTGAAGGATCCCATTCTTGAAGCGCCAAACATTTTTTGTCGACAAACCAAGGTCCCCCCGTACGGGATACCCTCGATTTGTTCCAAATGTCGGGGGCTGAGCCACAAGCCTGAATTATGTTGAGCAGGCTTAAGTGCAAAGGCTCCCTTCAAGGTCAACGTAACAATTGTTCTCAATGGTGGTACTTCTGTTAAGTTACCCTCAGGGGAAGAATGTTGGAAGGTAGTCAAAGGGAGACAACAATTAGTTCATAAAAGGAAGGGGAAGGAAAACACTAATGTTTTTCCGGCCCTTCCTAATGTGTCAGAGGAGAATAATGTTGTTGTTCCTCATACTAACAACATAGTGGACCCGAAGGACATCATTTCAAATGCTTTTGAAAATCTAGCCAGTGTCTATAAGAATAACGAGGGGTCTCTTTTTGAGCAGGCCGTTAGCCTTTATGAGTAAAATACAGTCGACACTTGTATTCCTATGAGTGAATCTGATGTGCAACAAGAGTATGACGTTACAGCTATGACTTATGTTGCTAATATTGGTGTGTCTGGAGAGGTCGAGGATCTGTCGCCAGTGACGACACTTGTTGAGTGTAGCAACTCCTCACTATTGTCTCTGGACAACCAGGTTGATGATAACCATGTCAACCAGGTTAACATCACTGTTGTCATAGAGAAAGATGGGGAGGAGTATGATGTTGAGGGCCGTTTGGATCACTTGCTTATGGAGGATCTGAAAACCCTTGGTAATGGTAAGGGTGTGATTGGGCCACAGGGGGACACACTGGAGGATGGCATGGGGAATATTGTTGGTGGTCACAATCCCAAGCGCATAGTCGATAAGGTGGAAGGTTCTAATAAACGAGTACAGGATCATGTGAATAGTGAGAAGCTTCCTCAAGCTCGAATTAGGTCGTAATTAAAAGCCTCTTTGGCAGCTTTTGGTGACAAGACGGGTCATTCTTCATCAGCTACAGGTGATACAAAAGGATTAACTCCAGCTTCTATTGGTAACAAGAAGGGGTTACTCTATAAGGCTCAACGTACTCCTACAACTTCTGAAGGTAAGGTTTCCCTTACCAAACGTCCAAGCCTTTAATTTTTTTTTTATGTCTATTGTTGCTTGGAATGTCAAGGGCCTTTAGGGCCAAGGCAGAATATCGGATATTGGGGTTTTAAAAGGACAACATAATCTAGGTCTTATTTTCTTATTGGAAACTATGCTTCATGTGGAGCTGAGTCGTAGTTGGTCAAAAAAGTTGAGATTCTATAATAACTTTCTTGCTAATGAGATTGAGGGTAGATCCAGAATTTTAGTCCTATGGAATCCTCTAATTTACTCAATCAATCTGATTGATGTAAATGATCAAATGATTACTGTGGAGGCTACTCGTATTTGTAATGGAAACATTTCAGTGATTTCAGGAGTTTATGGCTCTAATTATGTGTCCTAAAAAGCCTTGCTATGGGACCATATAAGGACTTTAGAAGCAACTATTTCTCTTCCCTGGCTGGTATTAGGGGATTTTAATACGCTATTGGATCCTTCGGAATCAGTGGGGGGGGGGGGGGGGGGGGGACGAGTAGTTCTCTACCACTAGATTCATGCGATTTTACTCAAGTAATGTCGGATTGTGATCTTGGTGTAGTTAGAAAATGGTTCTCCTGGTCTAATAAGCAGAAGTTGCAAACTCTTATGGCCAATGAAGAAAGATTCTTGAGGTAAAAATCAAGACAAAATGTGTTAAAAGAGGGGAATATTTTCATTTATCGATTGTGGTTAGTATGAAGAATGATACGATTATTTCTTTGAAAGATCAGCATGAGAATCTCTTGTCTACTGAGGCTGAAATTGAAAATCATATGATTGGCTATTTCAAAGATTTACTAGCTCAGGAGAGAAATATTGACCTCCACATGGGTGATCACTCTAGTCACCATTTCATCTCAATTCCGCTTAGAAGGGCAAACTAGTGGATGCAATTACTATGGAGGAGATCAAAGCATGCATTTGGGATATGAAAAATGGAAGTGCTCCAAGACCAGATGGCTTTTTAGTAGAATTCAACAAATTTGGATGGGAAATCATTAAAAATGATCTTTTTTTGGCCCTTAAAGATTTCTTCACTAAGGGTAAGTTGCTCAAGCAAATCAATTCTACCTTTATTTGTTTGATTCCTAAAGTGGATGCACCTAGGATGATGAAAGACTTTCGACCTATAGAGTTATGTAATGTCTTATACAAAATCATCAGCAAAATAATTTCTAATCGCCTACGAATTGTTATTGCGGACTTTATCGACCCTAGGCAGGTTGCCTTTTTGAAATGTAGGCTTATTATTGATAATATTCTCATGGCAAGCAAACGTTTGTCTCTTTGCCATATGAATTCAGCTTGGCCTAAAATATGTCTGCAAATCGATTTGAGCAGTGCCTAAGACTGGGTGTCATGGGAATTTATTGTGGGTAGGATGCATACATGGTGTCATTGGAATTTATTGTCGGTACGATGCATGCTTTGAGTTTTTCTGAGTTATTTGTTTCTCGGGTTCACTTGTGTATTTCCTCTACTTCCTCCTTTGTTCTGAGGAATGGCTCACCTACGGGTTTTTTTAAAGGGAAGAGAGGTTTGGGGCAAGGGGATCCTCTATCTCCTTGTCTGTTTTTGCTGGTCATGGATTTTTTTAGTAGACAACTTGATGTGCTATGTTGCAAGGTATGGTTCCCAAGGTGTTTCCTTCAGGGTGTCACTATGGGGTCTCTCATTTTTTTTATGCTGATGATGTGTTTATTTTCTGTGAGGCATCCATCTCTTCTGCCATAACTATGCGTGAACTTATTCATAAGTTTGAAAGGGGTACTGGTCATATTCTAAATTCATCTAAAAACAAGGTTTTTTTCATTGGTGCACCATGGGGAGGACGTGAGAGAATTCTAAGGGAGTTAAAGTTTGTTGAATGAGTCCTTCCAGTCTGCTATTTGGGCTTACCATTATTTTGTAGACATCTGAGGCATGGTTATTGCCAAGTTTAGTGGGTAAGGTGTTCGGTAAGATTGGGTCTTGGTAGCTTTTATGTCTCTCATATGTGCAATGTATAGTGGAATGTTGATAATGGTCAAATGTGGATTTTTGGATGGACCCATGGTTAACAGGCCAGTCACTTTCAGATTTCCATGATAATGACATTCAAGAATATATGGGGGATGTTGTAGGAAGGAGGGTGTCAGACTTTATCAGAGGTGCACCTCAATCTTGGGTTCTGCCACATCCCACATTTGATTTTTTGAGGAATATATAGAGAGAGGTTGATAATTATACTCTCTCTACAGCCCAAGAAGGATTCACTGGTTTGGATTCATTATACTGATGGATTATTCTCTATTAAAAGGGCAAGGGATTTTATTAGGCGTCAAGGTTCATCATAACCTATTTTCCGTGCACTTTGGTCCTCTAAATGCCACCCAAAGATGAAAAGGCTTTCATAGCTGGCCTTGCATAATTGATTGCCCACTTCATTTTTATTACAGTAGCAGGGTGTAACAATCCTAAAATTTCAAAAAAAAAAAAAAAGAAAAAAAAAGGAGAAAATATGCTTTTAAATAGGTGATGTTCTGTTTGAATATGATGGTCCTTGAGGACCATCACTATTTTCAAAAGATTTGCCTTTGCCTTTACTTTTTTTCGTTTGCCTGCTTTTGCCTCCTGCTGCTTGCAGCTGGCAACGTCCTTTAGCGGACGTGGTTTTCGTCCGATAAAAGTCTGCTTTTAACGCGACACCTCAGGTATGAGGTAGAGCGTAATAAAACAATATAATAATACGTTATAAGAATTTAAATAGGGGATGTGAGCACTCCCACCCTAAAACAAAATTTTGAGATCTCTCTCTTTGGTCGAAACACAGTGAACTTCTCTCTCGAACCGAAATTTTTTATCGGAAGCTCCCTCTCAAATAATTGTGGGTAAGTGATATCGTCTTCCTGAAAAATAGTATATTTTTAATAAATAGTGATATTTCCGTCTAGGATCTTTATTTTATAAGTTTTGTGTGTAAGTGACATCGTCTTTCTGAAAAATAGTCTATTTTTAATAAATAGTAATATTTCCGTCTAGGATCTTTATTTTATCAATCTTGTGTGTAAATGACCTCATTGTCTCGAAAAATAATCCATTCTTTTTAAAAATAAAATGAAATAATTATTTCTGCTTATTATCATGAATTTTAGGCGCGATAAATTTTATGCGCACGTGACCTCATTATCTTGAAAAATAATTTTTTTAATAAAAATTGTGATATTTTATCTATTTTAGAAATTTTGAATGCTGTAAATTAGAAAAATAAATTTATTTATTTTTCTTGACTATTGTTAGAAGTAAATGTGATATTTCTGCTTTTAGTAAAATTGTGATATTTTTTTCTACTGTTTTGAATATTTAGACATTGTAAAATTCGTGTGCAAATGACTGCCGTATTATTTAAAAATTGACATTTTTGCAATTGATTATAGTATTGTTGTGAAATGTTTATTTGCAAATTAACATCCCATAAATTGTGATAATTCCGTATTCTTGAATTTTTATAAGAGTTTTTCTATACATATTAAATTCGCAATTATGCTAGAATGCCTTTACAAACTGCTACCTTTCTAAATTTGAGCCCAAAATATTTGATTGGTTATTTTTGAAATGTTATAGAGAGTGACTGTTATTAATGGTTTAAGTGAAATTCATATTAATGGTTTCAGTGATATGTTCAGTACATGATATTGCTGCTTTCGAATGTTTAAAGAGATTTAGAAATAATTTAAGTATGCAAGTGGACTCATCCGATTCGCCGGTGAGGTATAAGTTGACCTATCTGGGACGCCGGTAGGGTTTAAGTGGACTCATCTGGTACGCCGGTGAGGTATAAGTGGACCTGCAGGGATTAAGTGGACCTATCTGGGACGCCGATAGGGATTAAGTGGACCCATCAGGACGCTGATGGGGTATATAGGTGACCTACTTGGGACGCCAGTAGGGTATTTTGAGAAATCCTTTGAATTATGTACTACCGTTAAAAGTGTTATAAGCATTTCAATTACTCGGATTATACTTAGTATTTCTGTTAATAGATCTCCTTTTTGAAAATATTGATATCTTTCAATCATGATTATTTTTAGGATTATGATGATCACTTACTGAGTAGCCAAACTCATCAAACTATGGTAAACATTTTTCAGGATAACTGCGATTTCATTTGTGTCCTCGTCAAGATCAACTTTGGGAAGATATTGTAGTTTTGCTTAAATTCTTTTGTTACTTTGTAAGACCTCGCCACTGTAAATTTGTCCTATCAATAGATGTATATATGTTTTGTCCGTCACATCTTAGGAATAATAGTATTGTAAATTCTTGGGGTGTGACACAGGGCATGCAACTGGATTCTTTATGTCAATTTTGTAGTAACCATGATGATAACTTTTTCATCTATTATTCCAATATGCCTTTGCGCAGGGTATATAGAGATCACTAGCTTGGAGATGTGGAAAACAATTCGTCCTCAGTACTTATGTCCTTGATTTACTTAGGTGGTGGTTACTTTTCAGGTTTAAATAACATGGACTTCGTAATATTTGGTCTTCCATCTTTTTTTACTGCTATTTGGTTACTATGGGAAGAGCGCAACATAATAGTATTTGAGTCAAGACCTACCAAGAGAGAGATTATTGTGAAAATGACTGCCTTACATGTTCAAGCACTAGCAGAAGTTAAGAAGTGGTCTTTTCATTTATCAGAAAAGGCCATCATTGGTAGTCTTCGAATAACTTGAGAGCAGCACAGGTCAAAATCCTTTATTCCGATACCGTGGTTTTTTCCTGAGGCTCATAATTACAAGCTCAATATTGATGATGCTTCCTTGAGAAATACAAGTTTAGCAGGTGGTGGTGGAGTTTTCAAGAACAGAGCGGGATGTTTTATTGCTGCTTTCGCAAAACATTTTGGTTTTCTTCTAATAACCATGCCGAATTCTTGGCACTTGACGAAGGAGTTCAATTGGTTATTCGAAGGAATTGCTTTCCAATTCAGATAAAAAGTGACGCGGCCTTGGTTGTGAATGTCAATCAGAATCGATGACGTGCTCCATGAAGGCTAAATATGATTGTAGACAATTGTTGCACTTGACTTTCTTCTCATCGATGGTCCATTACACATGTCTTTCGGGAGGCTAATATGATTGCTGATGCCCTAGCTAAGCAGGCAGCTGTTGGCCCCGATGCTACTGTATGGTGCCATAGACCACCAGATTTCCTTTCATCTTTTTTATTACATGATCTGGCACAATTGCCCATCATAGGGCTGTATGTTAATTTATTTTTCTTTGCTCTTTTATTAATAATAAAACGGGTAGGGGGCCTTCTCCCCCACTGACTTACCCAAAAAAAAGGGATGGTTTTGGTCTCTTCATCATCTTGGAACTTACTATTTGGAGGGTGGTGATAAACCCTTTGTAACAACATAATTGAAGTCTCTTTGGTGTACTCTCTCCACACTTTGTTTCCTTCTTTCCTCTATGAATATATATTTGGATATTTTATTTGCCAAATAAGTTTTTGCTCCCGAAGGAGTAAACTGTCCATTTACGCCAGCACTAAAAAATAAAATGAGCCTATTGTTAGTACCCCAAATTTTGGGAATGTACCATATAAAAACCAAGTCTATAAAACAAAATGGGAAAAGTTTATAGAGAGCCTAGGCTCTAAACAATTAAATTAGAGCCTAATCTAAAAATTTCACTAGAAGAGGTTGTTTTGATGCCCATATATCCTCAAATTGATCATCTTGACCTCAAGATGCATGGATTTGAGAAAAAAATGGATTTCAAGTATTTGGAAACAGTGCATCTTGTATCATATTTTTGGACCGTCAAATTTTAAGTTATTTAAATTTCCATAGATCTACTAGATCTACACTATTTTTGAAGTTTTATGTTTTCTAATTAAAGATGAAAATATATTTTAAGGCTAGTCAATGATTTCCAGTATCGAAACCATATTTCTCGACACTATTTATAGGTGGGTTCTAATTTGGTTGTTTAGAGCCTCGACTCTGTAGAAACCGCACCCTTTCTGAAAATCGGCAATCCATTTAAATATCATAAGGTGATTGCTTCCAAACCGAACCGAAACAAAATTGAGAGAATGAAATAGAAAAATAGGGATAATCCCAATGCTGTTATTGCCGATATTTTTGAAATTAGGGGCAATCAGATTGTATGGAATATTTTTCTCCCCTATAATAGAATTTTGGAATAGATTTTTCGGGAGTATGTTAGACTGTTGACACTTCTTTAGAAAATTTATATTCCACATAATGCATCCGATGAGGTTGTTTGGGAGATTGACTCAAATGGCTTATACTCGGTGAAGTTAATGTATAAGCTACTTTTCCATGACCGTTGGAGATGGTTTATACCTGAAATTGCCATTATTTGAAAGTGACCTTTGCCGCTTAAGATTTAAGTCTTTTTATGGTTGGCAGTGCAAGATAAGATTCTCAGTGTTGATAATCATATTAAGAAAGGTAAGTTTTTGCCTAATATATGCCTATTGTGTAAGAATGATGCTGAAACATGTACTCATATGTTTCTCCATTGTTCTTTTACTTTTTTAAATTTGGGAATAGTTTTTTGACCAACTTGGGATTGCAATGGTTATGCTTTTGGAAGTCAAGGGGATAATCTCAAACTTAGTGTTATCTATGCTTCCACAAACAAGCATGGTGATTTGGCAAATTGCGAGAGGACTGATAATATGAGAAGTTTGGAATAAAAGAAATAGAAGAGTGTTTGATGGAATTTGTATGTCTATTGAGAGAATTTTGGAGAAAATGTTACACTCTATTTGGCTTTCATGCATAATTACAAAAGTTGGGAAAGATATTCTGGAAGTGGATGATAGGAGAAACCTATCGAATCTTTTCCAATTTGGCTCTTTTACGTACAGGCCTAATGGGAGATAGGTACCTCCATTGGAAGGGATTTTTAAACTTAATTTCGATGGTAGCTCATTAGGAAACCCAGGTCTAGCTGGTTTTGGAGGAGTGGTGAGGGATTGAAATGGACCTGTTATCTTTGCTTATGCGAGCCCTCTGGGAGAGAAAACTGCAAACTGTGCAAAACTCTTTGCTCTATTTAATAGTTTAAAACTTTTTGTGGCAAGGAATTTAGGGTTTGTGGAAGGTGATTCATTGAATGTCATCAAGTGGTATAATAGGGAGCAAAAATCGCACTGGGGATTTCGGTCCATTTTGCTACAAATTTGGGACATATCTAGGCCTTTTCTCTTCTCCTTTGTGTGTGTTTTTCGTGAGGCTAATGTATTGGCAGATTTCCTTGCCAAAAGAGGCACTACTTTAACTGAGACTTGGTATCGAATTTTGTAATTTCCTTTTAATTGTTGATTAATAAAGCTCTGAATTTCTCTAAAAAAGAAAAAAAAAAAGAGGGAGAAATCAAGCACACATTCTACAAGACTAAAGCAATATCCCAAATTGAACAAACACCACCCGATTCTTGCAAAGAAAAATCTAACTCCAACTTTTTTATTTGGAAGTAATCACCTTATGATATTTAAATAGATGGCAGATTTTCAGATCTAATAAGTTTTTAGTACATGTTTTTGCGCGAGGAAGCAAATGAATAGTCTGGTCCCGCCGGAGCATAGTGTGCTCGCTCTCTATTTTGGGAGTGACTGCCATTTTCCGATATATATATCCGTGACTGGTTAAGGGTTTATGCGCGTCTCTAACAAACTTCAGAACTGAAGGTCGAAGTAGGGTTTATGCACCCCTGCACGTCTCTCTCTAACAGTACTTCCAAACTACAGCTATCTTTCCCTTTCTCTCTCTAACATTTGACGTATTCTCTCTCTGCATTTGATCTCACGCTTCTTTCTCTCTCTTTTCTTCCTTCTCCCACCAACTGTTGTCATGTGGGCACTGCGCAGAGGAGCCAATCCATTCAGGTAATGCATCTTTCTCTCTCTAAAATTCCTTCGCTCTGTGGTTTTTTTTCGCCCTGGTTTTTACCTACTTCTGAGCCATACTTCTCCGTGTTCTTCAGCGAGTGTAAGTTATTTGTTTCTCTCTCTAATTGTTTATCCATCTCTATTGGTATATCTGTAGAAGTCCAAGCTTATACAGGGAAGTTCTGTTGCTTTTGTTTTTTAGTGCAATATGAACATCTTTGCTTTTGCATTTGCTTATCCCAAAAAACATTTTGTTTTGCATTTGCAAGCCGTGAATCTGTTATCATTCACGTTATCTTCCATTTTTTGTTGGGATTCTTTTGTAGCTGTACCGGTTTTGTTTTACTTCGCCTGTTTTTTTTTTGTCCCACCTTAATATGCAGGAAGGAATTCAGATAGGATTTATAATATTTTAAGCTTAGAATAATTGCTCCTGTTTTATTTAGAATGTGAAATTTTCATGTCCAAGGATCATTCCCATTTGTTTTTGTTCAGTTCATTTCATTCGGACAGCATTATCTTCAGGAATCGTATGAAACCAGATTGGACTCCAACTTTTGAAGTAGTTGTAAATAATATTTATGTGATTGTACTGTCTGCTTTGTGAGTCCCGCTCTTTATTTCTTTATTTTTTTGTTTTATTGGTTTGTGCTAATGTTGCTCTCACATTGGGGATTAGTAGATTTTATATTAAGCTCTCTTCATTGACCTAAAGACAAATGCAAATTCCCTTCAACTACTTACATGTTGAATGTATATGAGAATATTGCATGTTTTCTCTTTCAGTTCATTGTTGAGTTAATTCCTCTTAAGTTAATTCGACATGCATAATCTGATGTTTATCAGGAACAATGGATATCTTTTGTGTGTGTCTCGAGCTTCATTTAGCAAGCTAGAATTTCCAAATGAAACAGAAGCAAATGTCTTGCGAAACTGGCAAAGGACTGTAAATAACATTGAATGCCATCAGTGTCGCTCGACCAAGAGGTTTTTCCACTGTCCATCTTTCAAAAATAAATTCATGGTGGAGGGTCGCTCTCTCTCTTCACAAGCTGGCACTGAGTCTGGTAAGGATGATGAAGAATTAGAAGATGGGTTTTCAGAGCTGGAAACTGCCCAAGACACTGATGATTCCGGAGAAGAAGTTGGAGAATCAAAGGTTTCAGAACCTGAGTTATCTGACGACGATTCAACTGAAAATGTTTCGGAAAATTTACAAGTAGAGCCTTGTCTTTCAGAAGAAGAAGGAGGATCATTTGTTGAGAAGGAGGCCCCAAAAAAGAGTGTCGAATCTCGTTTGTTCAAGGTTATCTTGGATGCTCAGCGCCAATCGATCCATAGTGCTATTGATAAGTGGGTGGCAGATGGTAATGTTGTCAACAGGGAGGTTGTTTGGGGAGCCATGTTCAATCTTCGGAAGCGTCGGATGTTTGCAAGGGCTCTACAGGTAAGCAAACGTGTTTTAAACTTGATTGATGCCAAGCTGTATCTGCTCTATCTCTCTCTCTCTCATCCGCATTGATGCATGCCTTCTCGTGGTGCAAGTTGATGTGTACCGCTTGTCGTTGGTGAATATCATTTACCTGTCATAGAAAAAAAACTTTTATGGGCATGCATCCATTATTGAATGTTAACAGATTCTTTGTTTGTTAGCTTTGAATAAGATGATAGGAAAGCTGTTTCTGTTTTGGTAGGATGATAACTTCAGTTTTTTCTTAGTTATAACATGGTATCATACTCTGAAGTTTAATTGTGGATATTTTAAGTTTGAAACATGTGTTATCATATTGAAATTGGATTATTTTTAGCGTGGTTTTGAAAACCATGTACAATGTATGCACTGGATGGATGGTCATGCTCCCATGATTGACCGTAGACATCATCTCTTTGCAAAAGTATAAAAGCTAAATTTTAGGGATTAGGGTA
Organism: Amborella trichopoda; assembly: GCF_054954075.1. Classification (NCBI taxonomy): domain Eukaryota; kingdom Viridiplantae; phylum Streptophyta; class Magnoliopsida; order Amborellales; family Amborellaceae; genus Amborella; species Amborella trichopoda. The sequence goes on from NC_142336.1 coordinate 4,982,685, forward strand.
GGGAATAAATCTTGGATTCATGGTTATCTTAACTATTAAATGGATCACTTACAGCTGAAGAGCTTCCTTGGCAAGTTTTTCTCGTATATGTTAGCCTAGAAAGAACCAATTGTTGGATTGTGAGAACACATGTTTGAAGATGCTAGGTGGCTCCTAACATTGTGTTGGCTGCCTGCCATTACGGGATGTTTGGATTGTGCGATGATATGATTGATAGAACTTGGTGTCTCTTGACAATATTTGGGCTGCTGTGGTTGGGATGCCTAAGTGTAAGAAATGCGCATGCACATTTGTCTGTATATGTGTCTAATACATGTGCATGTGCATATATTCAAATCGATTCACGACATACAACATACATACATATGTAAGTGTGTTTGTGCGTGTGGCGTTTCATGGAGATGGCTCTTGGGTACCCACTTTTAATACTTTAATAGCATAAAAATGCTTGCATGCTGCATTGGAAGTTTTTCTGAGCTATGCTAGTTAAGATTGTTCTTTCTTAATGACATCTTCTTTTATTTTCATGGGAATTTGGAGCAACCAGTTTGATTGTTATGGCTCATGAGAGCTGCCTCTTCACAAAGTTCAAAGTCATCTTTTCTGTAACATGTGATTGTTGCACTTTTATTTTGTTTATTCCTTCCTTTTAATTGTAAGTCATTATATGACTCTAGGGCATAGTGTTCAAAACTAAAGGCTGTAATCTTTGAATCGTCCATTTGAGAAAACATGCAACCTTTGAATCTAATATAAATACTTCATTATGCAAATAATTTTCATTGCAAGATTTAGGCTCTAGAGGGAAATAGTTGAAGGCGAACTTTCTTCAGTCCCTTGGAACATTAGATTTCTATGTTAACTTACCTCAAACCGCTTTGGAGTTTAGACCTAATAGAATTATCAATCTCCTTTCCAAATAGAATCTCCTTAAAACAAAATTGATTTGGAGCTCAAAAAATTGTTCCACTATGTAAGATAGTTGCAACTAGGTATGTTCCACAAACTGCAGTTAACTGTAAACTGCTGTGTGTACGTACTGCTGTATATGCATGAGAGAGTGGCATTTTTGGGCTGTGCATGCCCTAAAGTACCCAACATGCCCTCCCTCCCTCCCTCCCACCCTCTCTCTCTCTCTCTCTCTCTACCCCCCCCCTCCCCCTTTCCCCTCTATGTGATTTATAGCTATTTGTAATCCACCAACCATGTTGTTTAAAACCATAATCATAAATTCTTAAAGGAGCCCATAAAAAACATAAAACTAGAGAGAGAAGTGCTCATAGTAAACCCACCTGAAACTCATCTTCTGCTTCTTTTATCTGCTAAATAGTTCCCTTTTGTTACCAGTTGCTTGCTTCGCTAAATAGTATGTTGTCTCTCATAACCAACTGTGTTTTTTGCACTCCATATTTGGAGCTCTCTCTCTCTCTCTCTCTCTCTCTCTCTCTCTCTCTCTCTCAGAGCAGTGCCCTTTTAGTGGGTTTCCTCATTTGGTAGAAGTGGCAAAATATGCTAGTGTGATACCTGGCGTATTCTCTAAAAGTGCATGCTGGAGAGTGCTTCATTGGGCAGTTGTCTCCTGGAGGGGGGGGGGATTTCGCTACACACTTTTTGTCTTGGGCAATGAAGCAAGGGACATTAATCACCTTAAGGATAATGACTCTAGTGTTGTGCCTCTGGTCTAGCGAGCAAGCACTTTTGAGAGTTTGTTTTCAAGCTCTTATCTGTACAAAATCTGATATTGAAGAACCCCAAAATCAACATTATGGTGCTCGAGGCTCTCACTGACCGAAGGACATTGCATGAATAGCTTAAGGTCTAACTCTTCTCCTCTGGATTTACAATACTTGCAGCTTCATTAATCCCCACTGTGGTACTCTTCTATTGTTTACAACAAAAAGGTATTGGGAAGGTTCATTCAATTGTTATTGGGTATAGTGCAAGAACAAGCCCACTTTCGGGAGTATGTGGCCAGCTAAAGGAGATTTAAGAAAGCTGAACTAAGGATTATAACGGAGGTTGGTATTCATGATGGTGAGCTTCCCCCAGTATGTTGGTTTTGGGGTCCTTCGAAACTAGATTTTTTAGATTGTAGTGCTTGAAAACAAACTTAAAGAAATGTTTTTTCCCTGGGCTAGAAGTATAGCACTAGGGCCATTTTCTTCAAGGTGGTCGATGCCCCTTGGTTGCCCAAGATGCAATGGGGTGCATGGGGAAATCACCCCCAAGATACAACCTCTCTGTGAACTACTATTATTCTCTATAGCTTGCACTCTTGGAGAGGGTCTAAATTACCAAAATATTTTATGATTTGCCAGTTCTCCGAATGGAGGAAACCCACTAAAGCTAAACAACTCAGAAAAAGGAGTATGAAACCCTTGGTTATGCGAGCAAACACACTTTTTAGAGAGAAAGGGAGCACACTAATTATCAAAAGGATTTGCTTAGCAAGGAAGAGAGATGCAGAAGAAGATAAGTTTTGGTTGGCTTTTATATGAGCTTGTTCTCTCACTCCTTGATGTGATTCATAGCCCTTTGAAATTTGTTAATGCATGTACATATGCTAACTAACGCAAATCTAGGTTGTTCAGGGCATTGGAAGGGGTTAGGAGTTTCTATGGTGCTTCAAATGAAATCCTTTTTTGGAGAAGCCTCTGAGAATAATCTCCTAAATAATCTCCAAACCAATTGTCACCCCAAAATCAGATTTGGGTTATCCATTTTGAATGGATGGTGAATCTTAGGAATATGGAGCTTTTTTTTGGGCTCCAATTGAAATCTTACTTGGAGAATCATAACTTGGGACATTTATGGGCCCCTCATTACTACCTCTTAAATGTTTTTCAAGGTCGGGGAAAGCTATAGCCTATAATGTTCTTAAGGGACACAAATTCTACCCATTAGTGAATGCATTTGTTGGTGTTTGTATTTTTTACCTTAATTTGTTGATAGTATGACTTGCAAGGCATGATGTCTTTGAAAAATGAATGGCTATGATCTCGAATTACCCATTGAATAAAAAATGAGACCTTTGAATCTCCTTTAAAGGTTCCATAATGCGTGCGCAAATATAGGCACTAATAGGTATAGCGGGATGCTGAACACAATGGTCAGTGATTGTAGTTTGTACATTAAGTTGTTGAATGAATGTTACATCTTCGGGATTCATGGAATCAACTAGTAGCTATACCTAAGATAAAATGCCATATTCTTATTGCTAAGTATTGAATTTAGGTTGCCTACAAAAAAGAGGTCTCGTTGGCGATTGTAGTTGGTAAGTTATCGACAGTGTTACCTGTATAATTGAGTTATGTGTAGATTGTTGGCCTGACATGCAATAAACATTGTTGTAAGCCTCCTGTTGGGTCTTTGTTACTTTTTGCATCTTGGGTAGATGATGAATTAAAACAGCAATATTGTCTTGGGAAAAAATGGTTCAGAACTTGGAAATTATATGTATTTGACATGTTTGGAGTTTGGATAGATATGGGAAACAAATGGGAACTATATTGAAAGATGCGAGGAAAATGACGAATAATTTCAAGAAATTTGCAATATTGGAAATTTCTTATGGCTGCTATAGAACTCAACTTCCTATTAGTAAGTAATTATATTCAGGACCAAATGTACTTCGGTTTTAGGGAAATTTAAATCCAAGCTCTAACATGCAACATTCCTCATGATAAACGCTCAATCCTATTAGTGCAAACAGTGCATGTTGAAAAAAAAAAAAAGGCCCGGACCAGTGTTTCAAAAAACGCCAGGTGGCGCCTAAGCGGCTGGGTAGGAGGCCGCCTAGAACCTGGGTGGCACAAAAATAAACAAATAATTGGACAAGTCCTAACGGAATGCGGAGAATTTAGATAGTCCATAATCCATATTTCCATACAATATACACACAAGAATTGGATAGTAGAAACTAGAAATTGGAAAAAAAAAAAAAAAAAAAAATATACAGTCTATGACTGAATAGTCAATACCAAGAGTCAAGCGTCTTCATTCTTTAGTCATCATCAGATGAAGCAGGGTAAGCCTTCTCATATGCATCAGATTCGAGAGAATCATCCCCGTATTCAACATAACATTCGTCTTCCTCTGTTTTTTCTGAATCTGCCTCTTCTTTCTCTTCTTCTACCCCCCTTCTTACTCTGTGCAGATGAGTATTGGCTGCTTTACCTGATGCGTGTTCACCTTTGTCTTTCTTTTTATGCTTTCATGAACTCAAATATTGTATAATCTCGTCCCTGGTAGCCTCATGAATATTTTTACCTGAGGCAACATCCCCCTTAATACTGGCAAGGTGTTTCTTTAACCGGTGAGTATCCCTATTAGTGTCCTTTCCACAATAATTACACTTAATACGATTTTTGTCATTCGGATTCGGGTTATGACCATACTTCCAACATGGATCACCTCTTTTAAAAGAATCTGGAGAAGATATTTTCATAGAACAAGGCTCATTTTCTTCCTTTTCTGGTTCTATTAAATTCAAATATTGTCTAATCTCTTCCCTAAGGAACCTTTTTACAAGACACAACATTCTCTTTAATACTGGCAAGGTGTTTCTTGAATCGGCTAATACCTATTGGTATCTTTTTCACAAAAATTACACCTTATACAATTTTTATCATTTGGTTTCGAGTTATTGCTATACTTCCAGCCCGGATCACCTCTTTTAGCAGAACCAAGAGTAGATCTATCCAAATGATGAGGATTTTGTTCCTGTTTGTGTTTTACTTCATATATTGGTTAATCTCCTCTCTGATTGCTTCATGACCATTTTTACAAAGGGCAACATTCCCTTTAATACCGTCAAGATGTTTGTTAAATTGGTTTTTGCTCCTTTTTGTATCATTTTCACAATAATTGCGTCTTATGCAATTTTTATCCAAAAGATTTGGGTTGTAGCCGTGTTTCCATCCCGGATCATCACGTTGAATAGATCCCGAGGAAGATCTCTCAAAATAATACAAGGCTTACAAGCAATCTAACAAATCAAATCGTGCACTTATTTTGATTGCTTGATCTCCAAACTTCCACCTCTGAGATGTTTTTGAGTGCTAAAATCTTCAAAAACACCATCTAATAGCCGTAAAAAAACTCCCAGACCAAATCTAATCTCAATGGGTGATTTTGGATCCATTTTTCGTAACTTTGAGAAACCCTTTAATCCTATGAAAATCACAAAATTTAGTTTTTTTGAGGTTTTTCTCGCTCTAAAATTGGCTTTAATGGTATTTAGGTTTCAAATGAACCTCAAACCCACCCTTAAATTTTTTTTAATTCAAAAAATCAAAAAATATCCCTCAATTAGGGGCATTTTCGCCCCCTGGGCGGTGCGCTAGGCGTAGGCGCTTGCCTAGGTGGGTACCCTACCACCCAGAGGCAGACCGCCTAATTTGGCCTCCTTGGCTTGGGCGAGGTGCTCAGGCCCTCTAGACTGCCTAGGTTCTGGGTGGTTCGCCTTTTGAAACAATGATCCACACATAGCTTTCTCCATGTATTTGGGGCCAGAAAATGCCCTTCAGATGAGAATAATATCATCATCATCGTCATCACAGCTTTTTTCCAACTAATTGGGGTCGGCTACATGAATCTTGGTCGTCCGCCATTCTGCTCTATTAAAGGTCATACCCTTAGTGAGGCCAAAAGTCTCCATATCTTTTCGGACTATTTTCAACCACGTCATTTTGGGCCTACCCTTTAACCTTTTCAATCTTTCCACTTGAACTAACTCGCACCTCTAACAAGTGTTTTACTGGGTCGGTGCCACGCATGGCCAACCCATCTAAGTCTACTATCTCTCATCTTATTGCTTATTGGTGGCACATCTAAATTTTTTCGAATGGGCTCATTTCGAATTCTATCTCTTCTTGTCTTTCCATTTATCCATCTCATATCCTCATCTCCGCTACACTCATTCTATGGGTATTGTTTTTTGTCCGCCCAACGTTCCGCCCCATAGAGTAAAGCTGGTCTCACAGCTGTGTTATAGAATTTGCCCTTCAGCATCATTAGTATGCGGCAATCACATAGAATTCCTGTTGCACATCTCCACTTCACCTATCTAGCTCTAGTTTTGTGTGTGACATCTTTTTCAATCTCTCTGTTTTCTTGGATTATTGACCCAAGATATCGGAAGTGCGGTTTTTTTTTGTACTTCCTGGCCATCAACTGTTTCCTCGTCTTTACTCCTATTATTACTAAACTTTTATCACATATACTCTGTCTTAGTCCTGTTAATTTTAAAACTTTTGGATTCTAGAGCATCCCTCCAAAGTTCTAACTTTGTGTTGACGTCGTTTCAGGTCTCATCGATCAAAACTATGTAATTTGCGAACAACATGCACCACGGTACTTCATCTTGTAGGTGCCCAGTTAAGTCGTCCATAACTAAGACAAGAGGTACATGCTTAATGCTAACCTTTGATGTAGACCTATTGTCACTGAAAACTCATTCGTCTCTCACTTGTTGGTTTTACACTAGTTAGCACTTCGTCGTACATATCTCTCACCAAGTCGGTGTAGTGTCTGGAGATTCCTTTCTTTCCTAACACTTGCCAATCAAATATCGGGGTACTCTATCATAACTTTCTCTAGATCAATAAAGACCATGTGGAGGTCTTTTCCCTTCACCTTTAACTTCTCAATCAGTAGCCTAAGTAGTAAAATAGCCTTCGGTTGTTGATCTTCCTGGCATTAAACCTAATTGATTTTCAGATACACTCATTTCATGCCTTAGTCGTTGTTCAATCACTCTCTCTCAAAGCTTCATAGTATGGCTCATAATCTTGATCCCTCGATAGTCTGACAATTTTGTATGTCTCCTTTGGTCTTGTAAATAGGTGCCACAATTCTTTTCCTCCATTTGTTTGGCATTTTTTTTGTTCTATTAAAAAAAAAGTTTTCTTTAGTTTACTTTCTCAAAAAAATAATATAAAAAAATGAAAGAACTTTCTCTCTCTCTCTTTCTCTCTCCTCTTCATTCAAAAGCCCTTACGCCCTGCCCCCTCTCCCTCTTTGTGCCCCTGCCATCTCCACTCTACCATCCTTCGCACTCCTCGTCTCTGCCCTACTCTCTCTTTCCTCCCTACCCACCGTTCCTTCTCTCTCTCTGAACTACATGCTACAGTCACAAAACCCTACTACAAATGACATAAACCGCCATTTTTTTCTCTTCACCTCCATTCATACCCCTAAAATGTCACTCTTCTCCACTAGAACTCTCAGCGCAAGTTCAACAAACATAGAATCCACAGTTCTAATTGCTCAAATTAGTCCAGCTCCACTCTCTCTCTCAAGAAACTCAACTTCAATTTTCAAAAAGGAAAAAAACATCCAATCCTTGGTTATCATGAATTTAGCAGCAATTTTTTTCTTTTCTGAGAACAGTTAACTGTATTATATTGTAGCTACATTACAAAAAGAATCCCTTAGGCAGTGCAAGAGATGGGTGCCCGATAACAAAAGTGGAGTTAGAGAAAAGAAAATAAATGAAAAGCTTTCTGCTCACAAGATGTGGGCTAATACATAACTCAGAGGAGAAAAGAAGAGAAGAAGAATGAAAGAGGAGAGTGAGATTGAAAAAAAAAGAGACTGAAGAGAGAGAAAACTAGAGTTAGGACTGAGAGGGAGAGGAGGGGAGAAGAGAGATGTCAAGAAGCTGCTTCTGTTGTTGACGGTGGAGTTGCTGCTCCCTGTGTTGCTAGCTGGTCGGCTAAGGCGTTGGCCTCCTTGGTGATGTGGCTGAAGATGATTCGCAGTCACTTGCAAAGAGAACCAATAAGGTCAAAAAGATGGGCTAATCTCCATGGGGGGATTGTATGTCCTTTTGCCCAAGATACTGTATTCACATTCCACTGGAAGGCTTTAGGAGTTTGCTAGGTAAGGAATGATCTCTCAGGCCTTTCAGTAATGCAATAGCTTCGCCCTAAGTTGAATCAGTGTGCCCCATCCAACCCGAGAAAGGAAGGAGTATATGGCTTCATCTGCAAGGTGGCTCCCATATCCTGCAGGACCTGGGTTCCATAAAGAGTTACCATCCGTGTTGAACCATGGTTGGGAAAGCCCAAGTGGCCCCGTGGTTGGGACCGCTTAGTTGAGAGGAGCAAGGTTCTCTGCCAAATGGAGATAAAGATGGAAGATCCCAAATTGGTGCAATGAGTTAGTTTCCCGGCCCAAAAGGAGACAAGTGCTTTTTTTCGGTCACGGAGTCAAGGAGAGAGGAAAGTGGCTGGGCTGGCTCCGAAATGTTCTATTATTCCTTACTAGACAAATTGTCCATTGTGCTGTCAAGATAGTTACTTTCCAGGTGTTGCATCCCAGTTTTGGGAGGGGAGGGGATATGTAGGCCCCAAACGGCTTCTTGATGCCCCTAGGAATATCCCAAGGAATCTGAAAGAGGTTAATGATGTTGGTCCACATGGAAAGAACAGCTGGAGAGTGGAGCAAAAGGTGGCTTGTTGACTCCTCTTCCCGTTGGCAAAGGATGCATCAGTTTGGTGGAGGAATCCCCATTCACTCTAATTGGTCAGCAGTTAGGACTTTTCCATGTGCTAGAGTCCAACACAAAGCCTGGATCTTTAGAGGCAACGGGGTTGACCATAATTTTCTGAAGATGTGCTTGGGTTCCTATGTTGCTGCATGGAGTGATAGAAAGAAGGCACCAATTTGCCGGAGGATGTGGCAGCCCATAGAAGCTGGTCCCCTCCTTCTAGGAGAACAAAAAAAATAATTTAGAGAGGTCAATAGAGACAAGAATTGCGGTGTCACTTCTTTGAAGAGGAGGGCCTTTGCTGTGCGGACCATATCAGGCTGCCCTCTATGAATTTCACGTAGTCCCGCACTAAAGCCATGGTGTTAGTAAAGCCATGGTGTTAGCATCCTAGGAGAAAGTTGGGGCCATTGGCTAGCTAAGGATTTGGTGCCCATCCACAAATCAGTTTAGAGACCAAAATCTTACCCTCTCCCCGCTTTTGCCTGTACTTGCCCCTGATGCCCAGGTCTAGGGTGGCTTGGGAACCAGCCCCCATCCTGGCATCCATATTTGCTTCCCACAATTTCCTTCCATACTTGTTCCTCATCGAGGAGAACGTCCACACCACTTTCCGAGCAAAGCCATATTTGTTTCCCTTAGTTTTTGGCAGTGTTTCAAAAAGCGCTAGGCGGGTCCTAAGCGGCCCTCGAACGTCGACACCACTTTCCAAGCAAAGCCATATTTGTTTCCCTTAGTTTTTGGCAGTGTTTCAAAAAGCGCTAGGCAGGTCCTAGGCCGCCTGGGGGGTCCAAGCCGCGTAGAACCTGGGCCTCCCAGTCGAATCCAAAAATGATGCCCAGTCAAAGATGCTTCTAAGGACTCAAAATATTATAAAAACCCCCCCAGTAGATTTATAAAACATCAAAAATTGAATCTGATATCAATGGGTGATGTTTTGATCCCTTTTTGTCAACTTTGAAAAAAAAAAATTTCTGTCTCTGGGCGGGGCGCCCGCCTCGGCAGGGCGCAGGCCTTGGGCACCTAGGTTCTGTTCCCGCTTAGGCGGCCGCCCAGGAACTGCCACCCAGATTGGTCGCTTGCGCCCAGGCCTTCTAGACCCCCTTGGCGGCCGCCTTTTTGAATCACTGGTTTTTGGATACCTAAGCCACCAGCCTCTTTTGGGTTGACACATCATATTCCAAGCTATTAAATAACACTTGTTTGCATTAGTACAGCCCCTCCAAAGGAAATTTCTTATTATTGATTCGATAATCCATAAGAATGGAGAGATGGATACAGATGTCGTGTATAGAGTTAGAGCTGGGTGGACGAAGTGGAGATGTGCTTTGGGAGTCTTATGTGATCGTTGCATACCAATGAAACTGAAGGGAAGTTCTATAGGACGCTGTAAGACTGGCCATACTTATGGGACAGAATATTGGACAGTCAAGAAACAACATATCCAGATAAAAAGTGAAGCTGAGATGAGGATGTTGAGATTGATGAGTGGCAAGACAAGAAAGGCTAGGCTTCAGAATAAATACACTTGAGAAAACTCAGGGATAGCTCCAATAGGTGTTAAGATGTGGGAAAGTAGACTTAGGTGGTCAAAGATCAAACCATTAAGATAATGCAATTAATGGTCAATTTACAAGAAGAATCCTAGAGAATCGGTGTTGATATGTGTGTCATTACATGCATGGGTACAGCATCGAAATAGAAGAATCCATGTCACATAGTTTAAACTTCAAAATGCTTGATGTCAATAATTAAAAAAAAAATGTGAGTTTTTTCTTACAAGCCTTTTTCTTTCTTAAGAAAAATTCTATTACAAGTATTAAAAAAGATTTGCATTCTAGTACAGCACAAGGTTACCCTGAGGAGGCGGTTATATTTTAACATAGTAGTGGTTTGTAACTTTATAAACCAAAACCTGTCAGAGATTTCTTTTATTTCTGTGCTTTTTTGGGGAGGCAAGAATCAACACATGGTCTCCAAACTGAGCATATTGTAGATCATTCCATTTGCACTAGTGTTACTATGAGGACTTCTAATTATCATGGTCATGCATTTGATAAATCAAGGCTCCTTTCCCACTTTAATTGCGTGCTTGCTATTATGATATTTATTAATTCTATCTTTGCAAGCAGACTGGACATGTGAATTGATTGCCTCTTGATACAGGATTAGCTCAAATCCTATATCATCACTTCACGCAATCATTGATTCAGTTGCTTCTATATTAGCCAAAAGAATCATATCACTCTGAACAAATTGTTGATTGAGCTTGCAATGCTATTTAAGGGAGAGTGTTGTTTGACTACACACTGGAACTCCATTCCGTTGTGATCCATGTAGTTGTAGACTTGTAGTTGTTTTAAACTTGTTCTGTATTACGTGCAATGTTGTTAAGCAGCATTCCTAGTTACTGCTGTCTCAGTTTGATTCTTCTGCTTTCTGCTTATTCGAGAGAATGAGCAAGTTTTCCTTGGTCTTATGCACGTTCAGATCTTTCATAGTGGCTGCTTTTGTTTGGTTTTCACTAGGACAAATTTTTACCGGGATTTATTGCAGCCTATAGTAGCTTCTTTGGTTGATGTTCTCCCTAAGACTGGAGTGAACGATGAAGGACAATGGAAGGAAATGTGGTTTAATCAGTCTATTATTTTTTATATAACGTCTGGATTCCCAAAAAAAAAAAAAAAGATGAAATCTGTCTTCTATTTTTCAGATATAGCAGTCAAGGTGGAGGATTACATCAAGTTTCATTAAGAATGCAATCAATGGGGCATAACCCCAGAAAAGAAAAGTAAGATTAGGGGGAAAACAAACATAAAGCTCCATAAAAGGTCAGGGCAGGAGATTAAAGTCCCAAATAAAGAGTAAGACCCATCTTAACTCCATCCCAAGCAAGGGAAGCAGCTAACAGTTAGCTTCTCGTAGCACATGGGAATAATAGATAGTCATCAGTTCTCATGCTTATCTTTTGATTCTCCTCCATTTTATCAACCGATCTCCAAGTGTAATCCATATCTCAATGTGTCCATCTAGTGGTGCTACACAAATTGCTTTTCCCTTTCCACAATCTGGGGTGTGAGGAAAAGCAAGTCAGCTTAGTAGTGTGTTGAAGGTGAACTTTGGATGTAGCTTGACCGGTAATAATTTTAATGGTGAAGGGAGTTTGTTGTTCCAGTGTTCTCTGATCATTCTTTTTCTTTCATAAGTAACCGTAATTTCTTTTCTTTGGTCTTGGGGCATTATCTCATTTATTTTTATTCTCACTATGAAATTCTCATTAGAAAGTTGATTGTTTATATGGATATTTCTTTGCGCCTCCCTTGTTTCTTGTGGTTTCATTGCTTTCCTTTGTTCTTGCAGCTCTCTGATTGGCTTGACGCAAACAAACCATTTGAAGTCAATGAGAGAGATTATGCATCTCGTGTAGACCTTATCGCTAAAGTGCATGGGATCCACAGAGCTGAGAAATACATTGAGAAACTTCCCCAACCAGTGAGAGGAGAAGTTGTCTACCGAACTCTCCTGGCCAACTGCTCAACAACCACAAACGTCAAGAAAGCCGAAGAGGTTTTCAACAAGATGAAGGACTTGGGTTTCGAAATGACTGCATTCTCTTACAATCAGCTTATCTTGATCTACAAAAGGATAGACAAAAAGAAAATTGCAGATGTCCTATTGATGATGGAGAAGGATAATGTGAAGCCCTCGAGTTTTACTTACAAGCTCCTGGTTGACGTCAAAGGTCGCTCTAGTGACATAGAGGGAATGGAACAAATTATAACGAGCATGAAATCTGAGGGCCTTGTGCCTGACATCCCGTTTCAAGCCACAGTGGCCAAGTACTACATCTTTGGAGGATTCATAGATAAGGCGGAGGCTGTTTTGAAGGACTTAGAGGGAGAAGATATAGAGAGGAATCGGGATGCTTGCAAGGCCCTTCTCCCTCTATATGCTGCACTAGGCAAGGCTGATGAGGTGAGTAGGATATGGAAGGTTGTTGAGCCAAGCCCCCGCCTCGACGAGTGCTTGGCAGTCATTGAGGCTTGGGGCAAGTTGGGTGACACAGAAAAGGCAGAGGCAGTGTTCGAAAGGATGCTCAAAACTTGGAAGAATATTTCCTCGAGGTATATGGCATTTCATATGTTCCTGTCAAATAGTTATCACTGTATTGATGCATGTAAGACTTAATGTAGTGCCACTTATCAAATAAAAATAACAAATAGACTCAATATAGTGCCTTTGGAATAACTATCTTTCCTCTTATTTTCTTCCGCATCTTTTTTAAGAACATATAGGGATTGACATACTCCTTTGTTATAGGCATGTCATAAATTTTCCTTTGTTAAATGTCCCCTGAGATTCTCCCAAACAAATCAAAATTTCTGAAAACAATCTTGTGAAATAACAGCAGTGAGAAATTCTTTGTGCGGTTGATTTGCTATGATTAGTTACTTCTACCTAGTCGTTATCGTTCCCTCTTTGCAGTTTCCAATCCTTGCTTACCTAATGAAAAAATAATGATTTAATGTTTCCTTTTAATTGAAGGCAATTTAGGGAATGAATTACCTGCTCATTACTACATGGTCAATACTTCTATCCATTTTCTCTTATAGCTTATTTTAAATTTTTATTTGTTATACTTATTTGAAATTGTTGAAATTGTTTTTCAATTGTTTACCATTCAGATAAACAACATATGTATTTGGATAGATGTAACCTGCATGAGTCATACATAATTGTTTTCTTGGATATCTTGTTTTATCATATTTCCTTTCTTTTCTTTTTGTCATTTCTTGTTTGATATATTTCTGTATGTATATTCTTGTTATCTAAGTTAACCTTTTCATCAAAAAAATATATGTTCTTGTTCTCTCCTAATTTCTTGTTTGTTAATACACAAATTCTTACCGTTTAGATAGTTTACCAACTCAATAAACAATATGTACATTTGAATTCATGTATATCAGGTATTACAGTGCTCTCATCAAGGTATATACGACCCACAAGCAGCTGAACAAGGGGAAGGACCTTGTGAAGCGAATGGCTGATAATGGGATCACAATCGGGCCTGTCACTTGGGATGCCCTAGTGAGGCTCTATGTGGAGGCTGGCGAGGTGGAGAAGGCAGATTCAATCTTGGCCAAGGCAGCAGCTCAGCAAAATAATTGGACAAGTCAGTCTTCAAAGAATAGATTGAAGCCTTTGTATTCTTCATATATGGTCATCATGGAAAAGTATTGCGAGAGAGGTGATATTCATAATGCTGAAAAGATTTTCCATAGGTTGAGACAGGCTGGATATGTAGGAAGAATGTCCCATTATCAAACCCTCTTGCAAACCTATGTGAATGCAAACACCCCAGCATATGGGTTTAGAGAGAGACTGAAGGCCGACAATGTCTTCCCAAATAGGTTTATGGCCTCCGTGCTAACTAAGGCTGATGCCTTTAAGAAGACAGCCATCTCAGATCTCTTGGACTAATGATAGGCCAATAGCCAAGGCCAATGAAAGGAGTAGATGGATGGGCAGCGTGCTTTGGGTCTGAGGTATGTTGGTTTTCTAAGTTATCAAAAGGACTTGTAGATCATGGTAAGCCAAGTTTTATTGGACATAAATTGGACTTATACCTCCTCATACAATGAAGCAGCATGCTGAGATAGGCTAGAATATATCTATTTAGTTATTTTTGTTCGAGGGTTATGTACTGGTTATCATTTTGATGGATAACCCAAGTTCATTTTACATACATTATGATGCATGATTGTGATATATACATTCTTACCGTTGTTGGATGTTTTCGTATTTTGGTGAGGTTATATGACATGTTCTTCTTTCTTAGGGAGAGCCATTTAAGAAGGCGTGGGATTATTTTTCTTTGGTGAGATAAGTAGCATGGGGGTTGTCTTTTTCTTTTTCTTGACAGTTGCATGGGCACTGTTTTGTTAGTTGTTGAAAGTATTGCCTCAATGGCAAGCGTGTGGACTAGGGTACCCCTCCCTCTTGCACCATATAATGGTGTTTATATGTATGACATCGAGTGTGAATGGCATCTGTTGATTCATACATGTGGGCTTTGATGGCTTATCCTAGAACAACAGGATGTTTAGGCTTTGTGTGTCTACACACACACACGTCCTTGTGTGCTTTTGTTCACATGCTTTTATGGTTGCGTGCATGTGCGTGTTTTTATGAGCATAGATGTGAATCTTATTTATCATGTGCTTGTGGGGGATCAGGCATATATGCACACTTACATTCATGAAAAATGTGTACGTAACCTAGATTCTGGCACAGACAGGTATTAGCTTGGGAGGATGCTCTTGTGACTGTTTATTTGAGTTTTTTTTTTTGGCTTTATTTTTCTTGTTATTTCTCTTGGTTGGGAATTTGGTGGAGAGAAGTTATCTCTGCAATTCCAAGTTTAGGAAAATGAAAATGTTCTGATTTCCAGGCAAAATACCATCAAATTGGGGGTTATTTTCTTCTCTGTGCTTATATGCCTATTTTCCTTCTCACGGGTCAGTTTGGAATGTGAACCTCAAATCTCTTGGGACAAGTTGCAACTGAAGTGCCAGAACCCCGTATAATTTGAAGATGGGGCCTTTATGCATGGCCTAGAAATCATCTCTTTTTTTCTTTGTTAGGAAAATGGTTTGATAGGGCTGCAGCCCTATCAAAACAAGTAAAGAATACCTTTACATCAATCATCTTGGCTTGAATATTATGGTTATGGAAAAAAAAAGATTTCATGCTCTTAAAATAGTGTATATTGTAACAAATTATCTAGACTGTCTATTTTGTATAAAATTAAGTGTTTACAGATCCGTAAGAATTGTACCATTTTTTTAGTTTCAAATTTTATTGTTAGTGTTGAAAATTGATTTTAGAGCTATCTTGGATATTTTCTTTTCCGAAAGTGCTTTCCAAACAAAGATTTGAGGTGAGGCTTGTTTGAATGGGGCTACTTGAAAGCATGACTACTGTGAAAATCCTCTGCTATTGTCGTTGAAAACTCTTCCCCTTGGTTGAAAATGAAGTTATTGAAACATGCAAACATCCTGATAATAATATTCTTGTGCTCTATTTGGAAGAGCACTTTACTCTCAAATTAGGAATCGAGTTTGGGCTTGAGTGATTAGCAATTGACTTCTAGCAATACTAGCAAAATTACATTTGAAGATTGATTCCTACTGCTGAATTACCTAAAATATAAATAAATAATAAAATTTTCTTAAGCAATATTGCTATATTTTCTTAGTTGAGGATTTTAGGTTTTCCCATAAGCAATATACCTTTTAAACTCGAAAACTTTATATAAAGCTGAGGCTTTAAACAATTAAATTAGAACAAGCCCCAACAATTTCACTTGAAGAGGTTGTTTTGATGTTCAAATATCTTCAAATTGATCATCTCGACACCAAGATGCATAAACATAAGAAAAAAATAGATTTCAAGTTTTGAAAACTGTGCATCTTAAAACATATTTGTAGATCGTCAATTTTCAAGAATTTCAAATCTTTATTGATCTGCTCGATCTATACTATTTTTAAAGCTTTAAGTTTTATAATTAAAGATAAAAATATATTTTAAAGCTATTACAAATATTTCAAGCATTGAAACCACATTTCTCAACACTTTGAAGGTGAACTTTACTTTGATTGTTTACAGCCTCAGCTCTAGACAAACCGCACCTTTTAACTCTACAGGAAAATGCAATTCTGA
Organism: Amborella trichopoda; assembly: GCF_054954075.1. Taxonomy (NCBI): domain Eukaryota; kingdom Viridiplantae; phylum Streptophyta; class Magnoliopsida; order Amborellales; family Amborellaceae; genus Amborella; species Amborella trichopoda. Next base: position 4,998,901 of record NC_142336.1, read on the forward strand.
TGCTGGAAACTGACAATCGTTTGAAGATCTATTTCCAGCCCTAATTCTTATATATAATTTAAAATTTAAAAAGTGTAAATCAAACAAATCTATAAATATTTAAAAATCCTAAAAATGATCGTTCCAGATATAGTGTCCCAAGATGTACATGGGAGGCTTTCTAGTATGGAAACAATCATTCCGAAGGGATTTTTGAGGTTTACCTAAATTCTACATTGCAAGCTTGCCAACTTATTATAAGCTTTTTTCTTCACTACATTATCCAAATGCCAACAAACTTTTGACCAAAATATTAAAGAAACCCATGCCAAGTGACCTTGCTCTTGCCCTTCCCCTTCCCCTTATTTCTCGACATCTCTCTCTCTCTCTCTCTCTGTCTCTCTCTCTCAAAATCTAATGGAATAAATCTTGAAGAATTCAATAAAAACATTATTACAACAAAACGGAAGGCAAAGTTCTCACCTCTTGTTATTAAGCAGAAATTAATCATTGCTCCAATTAAGCAGTGGTCATTTTTGCAGTTGGAGGCCTTAATAGCAAGAAATCGACATAAATAATCTCACACAACTCATTACAACCAACTCCCAATCTTCATATTATCAAGAAAATTCCTGGGATTTTCTTCTTTCTTTCTCTATTCTATTTCCACATCCCTCGGGATTTATGAAGAAATGAGTCTGTTTGCATCCCTCATGCATAGTCTATTTGGATTCATGCATAGTTGCTGGTGTAAAACTGCTTGAGAAAATCGGAGATCCCGTGGTCCTTGGTGCCCAAGTCCTTCACGAGCCCTTCACGCCCAACCACATATTGGCCAATAAGGTGGTGTCGTTGCTTCGAGTGTTGGACAATGTTGCCGAGCTCCTCCATCCCTTTGAAAAGAAGCATGTCGATCACCTGCCCTTGTTTCATTGCAACATACCAAATTAGTTCCGTAGACTGGTGACAAATATGAATAACTACAATCAACCAAAATTCTTATCAGAATATGAAAAGAAGGATGATCGAGTAAGTCCATGGGTGAAAAAATAAAGAGAACTAAGGCTTCATTTATATGTAAAAAAAAGCGCACCCCGTCGCCTATCTGTTTCACTATGTAACATTTATATATGACAAAACCCAAGAGTTATAAGGAGATAAAGCCAGCACCATATATCAAAGCCACATGGAGCTCTTCAACTGTAACTTCTAGATTGGGTCCAAGAACCCATACACATCATAAAAATCTAACTTAAAGAGTGTAGCTCATATTATTAGTGTTGCCAATAACTGCAATCTATAATATATGTTGCTTATTTCTCTTTTTATGACAAGTAACCTTCTCGAAAGTTCAAGAAAAACACATCCAGCAAACTACAACAGCAATGCAATCAGATTGGGATGTATATAGAGATAAGAACCGAAAAAGTGGAGATTATTCCCCAAACTTCATTATACCTAAAGAGAGAAACTGCATTGGCATCCTTCAAGAGATGACTAAAGGAGGCACCAAGTTGGGAATATCAATAACATCATCCATGACTTGTATCATCAATAATCTCATTCATTACTTATATCATCCTCCCTGGATGTGGCAGCACCAGCCAAGCCAGCCTTGTGACATTAAGTGAGTGGCCTTTGGATACAAAGGATCCAAAGAAGAAATAGAAGAATGACTTGATACGTAGAAAGGATCCATCAAGCACATCGTTGCTGAACCAGCAAACGCCTCTTGAATCATCTCGTGACAAACTCCACAGATGCTTTGATGCATTTATTCGTTAACCTGTATTAATGTTGCACATAGCAGTATGTAAACATAAAAATATAAGTTCTGTTCAAAGAAAATACAAAACTTTTTTGGGAAACCCCGGCCCAGCTGGCATAGGAGGGGTCTTCAGAGACCACAGTGGCAATATCCTCGCCTCTTTCTCCAAGTTCATTGGCCACGCCGATTCCCAGCTAGCGGAGTCTTTGGCCCTACTATCTAGTCTCAAATTATTCGACCCCGCGTGGGGACAACCTCTGATTGTGGTAAGAGATGCCAAAAATATTATCACTTGGGCTTCTGGAAAGGCTGTTCCACCCTGGTACCTTGCTTCGATATATGATGAGATTATGCACATTTGCAGGGATACGATCGTCTTATGGAGGCATATTTGGAGGGAATCAAATGCCTTGACGAACCAACTGGCTAGAGAAGTTGCAGTTGCTCGTGATGCGGATCCTTAAAAGCCTAGGGACTGGTCTGCTCACCTTGGTGATTCGACCTCAGTCGTTTTTGTAGCCTCGACTTTATGGATCCAATGTAAAATTTATATATCCCTTGTAATGGGCACTTGTTATAAGCCCCACTAATTTTTTGTGTAGGGCCCGTTTGGGTAAGCCCATTTTTTGCCGAGAAGCCTGACCTGTGGGCTATCTCGAAAGACTACAGTAATACCTTCTTTATTAATACAACAGGTGACGATTTCAAAAAAAAACGAGAAGAAAATACAAAAAACTTTCTTCTTTCCATATAACTTATGTTTCATATACAAGATGCAACCTCAGTTAGTTCTACCTCTTTCTTTGGCTTGAGTTTGGGGTCACCTAAGTTACGATTTCTTTGTTATACTTATGGGATAAGACCTATATTTAAACGAGTTCACTTATTTAATTTAGTATTTATTAGAAGAAGAAATGCTAGTCGGTACATATTTAAATTTCTTGGACTTTTAGGCATGTCTATAGTCAGTGAATCAGATTATCAGATTGATCAACCAAAATGAAAATTAACTAAGTTAATAGGTATATATTCAATAAGTTCAATGATCCAAATAATAAGGGATTCCCCTCAAAGTCAGAGACTGTGGAAATGGGAGGACCTTGCAACAACCATCTAAACTTAGTGATTTTGATGAGGCAACCAAGAATCTAGTTCATAAATGTCTAGTAAAAAACATCCGAGTTCGAGCATTTTGACAACCTCTCATTTCTGCTGTCTGTTTTTTTAAGTCCTCTTCACCGTTCTCAATGGAGTTTCTACCAATGATATTGTCAAGCGATTCCCATGCTGGCTTTTAGTGCTATGCAAATAACAAGCATCACTGGATTCTCAAGATTTGTTTCCTGAAATATGGTGAAAGGGCAGCAAGCTCAAAACGAATTATAAAATTGACTAGAAAGAACTTACAAGAAAAGAATGGAAGAAACAAAAAACTAGTATGAATGACCTGATCTCTGGACATTTCATATTCTAAAGCAATTCACACCTCATGATCAAATTATAGGTACCTAGAAACAGATAATGAACTTTTTGACAGAACATCTTATCAGTTCCCATACTCCTGGGTCCAATAACGATATCATTCTCCATCTTCCCGTCAACGGTACTAGTAAAACAACTCTCATGATGGTATGCTGCATGCATGCCATGGTACAGTCTTATCAACTGATCCATTAGATGAGCTACACACCGCTGAGACATGATGTCATGAATGCATGATTTCCAGTATTACTCATCAAGATTGGTACGTTAAAGGAAGAGAAATGTGAAGGAAAGAAAGAAGCATAAGTTAGCATACCCAGTATTAGGACCAATGCTGTTGAAGTTTGTTGCCAGAATAGGAAAGCCAATTAGCCCTATATATGAGCAATGAGTAAAACGCTAAATTTTATGTCAAAAAAGAAAACTGGGCTAATGAACACTAGTTGCCACACACACCCAAAAAAAAAAGGAAAATTCCACTAAATCGACAATCAGTAGCTGTGAGCTGGCATGACAGAGCAACCCAAAAAAAACCTAGAGATGCCTAAAGCTAAAACTTACTCCATGTAGACACAGTTCATCATTTCATGCCACAAGGAAATTATGGCCATCTCCATGGAACAGATTGGAAATTTGTGCTATAGCAACATTTAGAAAGGCCCAAATAATACCATCAATCAGGTTCTTGTTCTCCCATGTAAAACGACAAAAATTATGTCATATGCTGATTAGTATGGCGATCTAGACTGGAAGCAGCCTATATTGTATTAACGCTAGCATGGTGAACCTTAGTAGGAGTGGTAAAAAGACTAGCAAGGTCATGTAGGAGAGAGAAGTGACAAATCATCTCAATAATGCAAAAGATAAGAGCCATTTTACTTCTTTCATTTGCACTAACTACAGAAACTTCAGTGTTTCCAGCTCTTCAATTACAACAAAGAGTTTTTGCCCTTCCAAACTATAAATGGCCATACTTGAAAACTTCATCAATTATCAACCATTTGGTAAAGCCAGCAGTGAGGCCCCAAAGATTGAAGGCATATAGCTCCAAACTTATTGGAATGCCCAGGAAGAATTGATGGGAGTAAAAACAAGAGCAGGAAAGGTTACATTCTTTCATGAGGAACCACCATGGAACACTCCCAAGCATCATGTCCATGCACCCAAGCAGTAAAAAAGGTGGCACATGAGAAGCTGTCAACCAAGGGCAGTCTAATTCAGCAATAATCTGAAAGGTGATGAAATGACTAACAATGTGAATATCAGGCACCATTCAATGATGATTACGTCCAGTCAAGATTCAAGAATCCAAAGATCCAATCTGGATTCATACTTTCCCATGGAGAAGCCGAAGGGTCATGTCAAATCAGCCGACATGATCCAAGCCAAGAATTTAGATCAAGTAGGGCCAAGTCAGTACAAATCCATGGTAGTACAGCGAAATCGCCAAACAGTGCATCTGAGTAAGTAGCCAAGTGAATCCACAACCAGCTCAAGTTCTTCAACAAAGGGTCAGATCAACAACAGACAAGTTTTTCTCAATAAATAACTACAAAGAAAACCTACAGACAAGTTGTCACAACGATGGTCAGGATCAGTCTATATGCAGGCTACATCTATTTCTAGCTTAAGCAAAGTGACCTGCAATATGGATGAATGAACAGTAAGGTCTTCGGCACACTTATGTCAAGTAAATATACCCTAGTGACGACTTAAGCCATCTTGACAACCCCCCTACATAAGCAAATATATGAAAAAGATCCTCCATTAGAAAGAAGCAATACACTCGATAGATGAGATGATTGTCTACATGCCATCCCGTAAGACATCATTACAAATATTAAAAGAAAGGGAATCCTAGCTCAGGAGCATCAAAACACGAATTGAAATGTTTCAAAACCTAAATGGCTGAGCTGAAACCAGATTGAATACTTGATGTTCCTGAGCTCATAAAACCTGCCTTATGGGCCTTCCATGAGATCACAAAGAGCCTTATGTAGGAAATAAAATAAAGATGAATGCAGAACAAAGATAACCATGTGAATCATGGACATCTTTACTACACAAACAAAATTACTTACGAAAACTGCATGAAATTACTTGCATTGAGGTTATTATTCATAATAACCCATGGCAACCAAACAATACATGTAAGCGGCCCTAATTCCGTTAGCTTTAATTGATTCCTAAGTTCATAACTCCAGTCTACCTTTCGTTCCTAATAGTGCAACTAGATCTCAATTTGACACAATACAATACCATCCATTGCTAGTTGATAGTGGATGCAGCCAAAGGAAATGTAGAGGAAAGGTAGAGGCTTGATAAATATATCGATAGCTGGAGCAAAGAATTGCTTGCGACACTTAAAGAATCAAAGAAAAAGATGCTGGTGGTCTATGTTCATTCTCCCATGCAAACCTGTCTGGTAAATAAGCAAATATAACATACTAGCAATCAATTTGAGATGGACTTAGGGACAACACAAACTTGCCTTAAGTGTTTTACGGGGACCTAGATGAAGGAAATGATTCAAGGAAGAAAAGATAAAGCATAACAATTTCTTTTCAATAATAGGTGTCAAAGAACAAGGCGGTGGAATTTTAAAAATAAGAAAATAGACTTATTTGGGGATAAATTATTTAAAGAAGGAAATGAAACTCTGAACATGACGTTAATGTTACGTGGAATGAGATGGCTAACTGTATTAAAAAAGTGGCAAAAGAAGTTTTAGGAGAATCTAGAAACTTGGTGATAGAGTGATGAGGTTAAAAAGGCCATTAGCGAAAAACGATCATGTTATAAAACTTGGCAGTGTAATGGAAATGATCAAAACTCAGAAGAATATAAAAATGCAAAGAAAAAAGCTAAACAAATAGTAAGTAAGGCTAAACTTAAGGCAAAACAATCTACATTGTATACTGGGAACAAGAAAATGTGAAAAGAATGTCTTCAAATCAGCAAAAATGAGAGAGAAAAAGCATAAGGATCATTAAGAGTGAGGATCAACGGGTCTTGGTGAAGGATAAAGAGGTCAACGAAAGATGGAGAATTTATTTTCAAAAATTACTAAAAAGATGAACACAATGGGAACATAGCAGTAGAAGGAACCAGTGGCATAAATGAGGGCAGAGGTCATAGATACATCAGTATGATTAAGATATCGAAAGTGAATAAAGTTTTGAAAAGGATAAAGATAGGAAAGACTTTCGGACCGGAGAGTATCCCGATAGAGGTTTGGAAGTACATGGGGGAGATTCACATTGACTGGCTGACTAAGCTGTTCAACAAGGTGTTGTAAACAAAGAATATGTTAGAAAAATAGAGGAAAAATACTAGAGTACCTATTTACAAGAACAAAGGAGACATACAAGTGCGAACTATCGAGAGATCAAACTTATGAGCCACACTATGAAGCTCTGGGGGAGAGTGATTGAGCAACGACTAAGACATTAAACGAGTATATCAGAAAACCAATTCAGCTTTATGCCAGGGAGGTCAACAACCAATGCTATATTTCTACTTAGACAACTAATTGAGAAGTTTAAGGCAAAGGGAAAAGACCTCCACATAGTCTTTATTGATCTAGATAAAGCTTATGATAAAGTACCTTGAGATTTGATTTGTTGGATGTTGGAAAAAAAAGGAATCTCCAGACACTACACCGACTTAATGAGAGATATATACGATGGAGTGCTAACTAGTATACGAAAAACTAGTAGAGAGATGAGTGAATTTTCAGTGGCAATATGTCTACATCAGAGGTTAGCATTGAGCCCATACCTATTTATCTTAGTTATAGACGACTTAACTACGCACCTACGAGATGAGGTACCGTGGTGCATGTTGTTTGCAAATGACATAGTTTTGATCGATGAGACCTGAAACAATGTCAACACAAAGTTAAAACTTCAAAAGGGATGCTCTAGAATCTAAAGGTTTTGAAATTAGTCGGACTAAGACAAATTATATGGGATGCAAGTTAGTAATAATAGGAGTAGAGGCAAGGAAGTAGTTAAGATTGACAGCTAGGAAATACCAAAAACAGCGCATTTTCAATATCTTGGGTCGATAATCTAGGAAAATGAAGAGATTGAGAAAGATGTCGCATATAGAATTAAAGCTGGGTGGGTGAAGTGGAGATGTACAATTAGGATTTTATGTGATCACCGCATACCCATGAAACTGAAGGGCAAGTTCTATAGGACAATTGTGAGACCAGCTTTGCTCTTTGGGGTAAAATGTTGGGCGGTCAAAAAACAACATACCCATAGAATGAGTATAACGAAGATGAGGATGTTGAGATGAATGAGTGGCAAGACAAGAAGGAATTGAATTCAAAATGAATACATTCCTGAAAATTTTGGTGCAACACCAATAGGCAATAAGATGAGAGAGTATAGACTTATGTGGTTAGCCATGTGTGGCGCAAACCCAGTACAACACCTGTTAGGAGGTGCGAGTTAGTTCAAGTAGAAGGTTCAAAAGGGCAAAAGGTAGGCCCAAAAGAACATGGTTGGAAGTAGTGAGAAAATATATGAGGAGTTATTGTCTCGCTGAGGGTATGGTCCTTAATAGAGTATAATGACGGACCAGGATTAGTGAAGCTGACCCCAATTAGTTGGGAAAAGGCTTTGACGATGATGATGATGATGAATAGAAAGAAACATGAATGATCGTATAACAGAGACAAAAAAGAAATGCAAGAAATAAAATTGTATAATCCATGGTGTCAAGCTTTGACAAACAACATGAAGTTCCTTTGGATTGCAAACAAATGCATTTCTAACAAAGAACACATCATGTGAGATAGGAAGCCACTGAGAAGATGACAAAGCATTTGTACCCTCTCCATAGATGGGGCATGCTGAAGAAAGAGACATACAACCAAATTTGGCAGTAGGTAGATAGGGAGGGAGAGAGGAGGGAGGGATCAATGAAGGATCTAGCATTGTAGGAAGAAGAACCTACAAAGGGGACATAGAAACACATGCAATTGTATAATAAAGAGATATCCCCATTAGATTTCAATGGGAGAAATTCCCTTGCGACCAAAGAAAAACATGGAACATAAGAAACATGGAATATAGTTCTTTTATGCTACTTAGTTAAGTTCTTTTCCCTCACCCATTCTTTTCGTACTTAAGTTTTTAAAATGATTATCTATCTTCTTCTATCTTATCCTTCTATCTCTCTCCTCGTCTCTGATCTGAGGCTGCCCCTCCTTCTCTGTATCTCAATTCTCTTCTGCTATCATACCCTCTTCTTCTGCTCCATCATGCCCTCCTTCTAACCCTCTTGTGCTTTTTCTTTTCTCTCCGTATTTTTTCCTGTTGCAGAGATCTAGGAGGCCAACAAATGCTCTTTTGTTTAGAAGAATACCATTGAAAGCTACCCTTGGCAGTTGGCTGCCAACGCTAGATGTACCCCACAGTTCGCGTCAAAAACTGCCTCAAGCCGAGTACTATGAGGCCACATGATGTTGATTTGCGAAACCTTCGCAACCCCACAGCTCGCATCATATAATCCAATGGGAATTGCTTGCTCCCCACTCTAAAAGGTGCCCCTTGCCATACCCATCTAAGGACCAAACCCGTTTCAGAACTCAAGCCCATTACGCCATAAGCCTAGTCTAGAGATGCGTCTCAGCTTTATCACCTACAACATCAACCCAGATTTCTTTCCTCACCAAACTATTGCAGCGACACTCACGACTCCGATTTGGTAGCAGCCGCGCCTTTTGTCTGTAACTTAGAGGACATGCTAGAAGTTTAAACCATAGCATAGCTGTCCGTTTACTTTTATTGTACCTCCCCTCCCCCCTCTCCCCCCTTTCTATTCTCCCATCTTTTTCTTCCTCTTCCCCCTATACAGTTCTAAGTGTACTCTAAGCACCCAACTTGTGGGATGCCCATCTGATTTCTGCTCATTTTGTAAGTTCATACCTTTAATACAAAGTTAACCTTTCCTCAAAAAACAATGGAACATAAGCTACAATCAGAAGTTCTTTTTTTTTTCTTCTCCTGGAAACAATCTACATTCATGAATGTGTGATCTCAATAATATTTTTATATTTGTTCAGCCCAACATTTTTTGTTCGGGAGAGTCAGGTCGTAAACATGGATTAGCAGCATCACGTCTCATGAGTTCTTACAAGCCACATGATCACTATCATTGTAAGTAACACATAAACAAGTCATCGTCCAACTTGAATAAACAATTGAGGATGCTATACTTCAAACTTTAAATTTTAAACCAATGATAGAAGAACCTACTTTAGTTTCTTGCTCCCTAGAAAATCCAGGCAACAAAATGATAAAACAAACCATTGGGAATGTCTTCATTTTTAATTTTTATTATTTATTTATTTGTTTATTTTTGACAAGCGTCTTCATTTTTTATTTTTTATAACAAAACCTTGCCCAATGTCAGTTGAGAGACAAACACATATTTGGAGCACAGTTTGAATAAAATGCCTTCTAGAATTCAGATGATCAGAAGTGCTCTAGAAACATTTACTGGTATTGTCCAAAATATAATATTTCGACACTAAGTAATGCATTGATAGTGAGTGTTCTAAGATCTTTGCCCTCTTTCTGTTTCATAGGTGGATGCCTATATACCACCTATAAGTGAATTAATCAAAATGTGATGATCATAAGAGAACAGAAACAGGAATTGCAATGGTATTCCCGACTTGTGAGTCAACGACCACACAATAGCCCCAAGAAATTCTACATCATCATACCCCAAAGCTAAAGGGAAAAAAAAAAAACTAACTTGCATATAGAAAATGGAAGGGTAGATAAAAAAAATTTGATTAAAAAAAAAAGGCATTCTCTATCCTGAACAAAGAAAAAAACAAAAGAAAAAAAAAATCTTTATTGCATTTTAAAAATGAGCAGAAATGGTAATAACTGCTAACAATCCTATTTCATCAATTTGTCATCTTCAACAAACAGAGACCCACGTTACCAACAAAAAAACCATAACTTAAAACGAAATCCAAAGCCTACATTCTCTACTTCTTCGTTTTAGTAAAGCTCATCTCAAACTGGTCCCCGCTATATCTATGAAAAAATGAAAACAGAAAAAATGAAATAATGCAATTAAATTACATGAGAACCTACATTTCCCTCCAGTCCAAACCCAGAAGAAAATAGTAATAATCAAATTTATAAACACAGCTTGCAAGAACATGATCTAAACATAAAACGCAAATTCCAACCAAATGAATCCTGAATATTCACAAAAAATCTAACAAACAACGACCATTTCCCTATCAATCAAGCATAAAAAATCAACATAAGAGAACCCTAGCTCACAAAACCCAACAAACGACAACAATTTCTTCTGCATAAACCCTAACCTACAAACCAATTCAGAAAATTCGCAATCCATAGCTTCCGAAACCCTAATTACCGTCAACCAAAGCTCAACACCTCCATGATTCAACCTCTAAACAACCAAGCCTCCGGAATTTCATTTATATTGACCCAAAAAAAAAAAAAAACGTACCTTTGGATTTTCAATATTGGAATTCCTCTTGATTTCAGAGGACACAGCAGAGCGAAGCTGGGAGACTGTAACCACATCATACAGATTGTAGATTTCCATGATTTTAGGGATTGACCTACAAGCAAGTTTGAAGAATTCAAAGGTTCTCTTTCTTGCCTCTTCTAGGGATGCAGAATTTGGAGGAACCCTAAGGGTTTTTAGGGTTTGAGCCATGGTTACAAACCTCTGCTGAAAATGGGATGTTTTTCGATCTCTGGTTTTGGGATTGTTAGTGAAGGTGCGTGCGTGTATACGTACAAATTATAAGTTATATTCTACAGTTTCCTCACGCGAGATCACAAAGTCATTTGGAATACACATATACTGTTCTCACATATAGTGTTATTTCTTTTGGGGTAAGTTACACATCCTGTTTTTTTAGGCAAAGGCTAATTCCCCATAGCAATTTGGTCATATTTGCGATGAAAAGGGTATTTTTGTCAATAGGATATGGATGGGGGCGCGCGGCCCGCCCTAAAAATCTAGAGCTATTTTGTGGCCTGAGGGCTGGGGCAATAGGGCTTAGGGCCTAGGCCTGAGGGCTGAGATAGGGCTAGGGTCACCAAAGGGTTGGCCCTGTTCAGCTTGGCATGGCCCTATTTTTTTTAAAAAAAATTTCCATTTTATCTAGCCTAGCCTAGCCTTGATAGGGCTACTGCCAATCTTAGGCCTGGTCTTGGGACAGTCCTATGCGGACTAGGGGTTGGTTCAGGGCTAGCCCATTGCCAGGCCTACTATAAATGGTAGGGGCGGCAACGGGTCCGGTCCGGTCGGACCCAGACCCGAATGTATTTGAATCCAGGTTTTGGACCTAGACCCGACCCGTCGGGTCCAAAAGTTGGACCCATACTCGTACCCGTTGAGTCCTAGGTCTATCCCGTCGGGTCCCAAGTCTAGTCGGGTCTATTGCTACCTTCACTATGAGCTTCTTTTTTTGTAGCCTACAATAGTGAAAAACAAAGAACTGATTTTTTAGGGTTGGGCGATTAGAGAGAGAGAGACATTCGAGATCCAAAAAGAGCATTATGTCTCCAAGAAATCGAGAGAGGGAGAATTGTAGAGAGGGAGGATGGCGATGGGTTTGGCCATTTCGGAAACCAGGGGAAGACGTAAAGTATATAAACTATTTATCCTTTATTGGACCCAAACCCTACCCATGGGTCCAAAACTTGGACCCATACCCGAACCAGTATCGGTATACCTGGCGGGTATGGGTCGGATCTTTGTCCATTGCCACCGCTAATAAATGAAAACAATAACGAGTTGGGGTAGATTAGATTTCGGTCTAGCTTGGATCTAATTACGTTGGTTCAGATTCGACCGATATATATATATATATATATATATATATATATATATATATATATATATATATATATATATGTTTTGTTAGGCTACACCACTTGTTATGTTTGTTAGGCTACACCACTTGTTATGTAGATTCTTAAAGTGCTCAACATTTTTAGACATTTAGATACCATTATCCTATAATCTAGTAACTTTTTGTTTAGGGTATTTTAAGTAATTAACCAAGGGTCAACTAAAAATTCCTAATAGAAACAAAAATATTTATTAACGATAGTAGACAATGACATCACCGATATGGTGTGTGACATTACCCGCAAGATACATTAATTGTTTTTAACTACTAATAGAATGTCACTATTTTTTTATAAAATATCCATTTTATCCTTCTAAATGACCAAAAATGCCCCTACTTAAAAAAATTTATAATTCAAGGGTATTTTAGTGTCAAAAAATGTTGAGCACTTTAAGGGTCTACACCACAAAGTGGTGTAGCCTAACAAAACCCTATATATATATGTTACAATTGTTTAACTGTATTCTTAGGAGAAAACTGAACTATTAAATAAAATTCTAAAAAATCTACAGTAGTAATTCAAAGTCGCTGTGACCCAAAGATCACTAAGGCCAGGAAAAGTGTAGAGATTGTTTCCAGTTGACTCGAACTACAATGACAAATTTCATTAGAACCTTATTAAATAAGTCAACTACTACTAATAATACATTACGTGTTAATAATAAAGAAGAAGTAATAATAGATAATATAGAAAAACAAATCCAAAATTAGAATATATCTAAGGTACCTACAACAGATGTTTATAGTAAGGGAACTTTTGATTTGAAAAATAGTTTTTCTATCAAAACCATCGAAAAAAGTATTTCTGTAATAGAAACTCAGGATAAATTCTAATTGCTTTCCCCAAGGATGATCGAAGATCATAAAAGGAAATACTACAAATATTTGCATATTAGTTTGGTACAAATAGCTCTCAAACCGTTAACAAGGACATAATTAAATAATTCTGTTCTACTATGTTTGAGAGATAGTAGAAACAAAAGGTTCACTGATTCCTTGTTAGGAATAGTTGAATCCAGTCTTTGTAATGACCCCATCTATTTTAAATGTTTTTAGAATTTCTCGGTGGCCTTAACAGACCCAAATTTATTAAAAGCCCTGACCCGAAACCTTAAAACTCAAATTTTTGATATGGATCTAGGTTCTCAAAATTTGGTATTTGTTTACAAAATATGTTACAAAGTGATGAATACTTTGTGTCCAAATGCTAGGCAAATGGATCTAAAAGGACAAACCATATTAATCAAATTTAGTTATACCAAAGTCAGTGGCTTGGTCTCAGGTAAAACTACCAGAGCGTTGGTCTTTACAATCTGAATCCCAGATTAAAAATCCTAAAAATAGAGACCCTGAACAAATCATAGAATACTCTGATGGAGAGATAGAGATCTGTTGTCCATCTTCCAGAAGAACTACATTAAGGATTGGAGTACCAAGCATTAGGGATCCCCCTAGAAGCTCGGCCTCTTCTGTCCCGCAATCCGAATATGAAAGAATACCCACTCATAGGAGAACTATTATTGAAAGACTTAATAGGACTCCAAATCAAGTTCAATAACCAGTCTATAGAGTAGACACTCCAGGTTCCTCTGAAATAGAAGAACATGAACCAACACTCTCAGATCTTGACTTTGAAGTATGTGTTATTCAAAAGGAATAATTCAAGATTGATAAAGAATGGATCAGAAAAGATTTCTACTCTGAAGAAAATAGACTTATAAGACAACGGTTCTTCAAAGAGTTTAAAGAACCTCTACGAGATGCCTTCCCTTTAAAATTTAATAGGTTCATGATGAAACATAAGGCAACTGTCAAATTTTTTAAATGGTTAAAATATAGAGCAAAAGATTACGTAATAAAAATTCCAAAATTTGAGGTAAATATGGTTGAAAAATCTTTTCAAAACTTTCAAACTACCAAAGAAGAAACAATTGAGTCCATTCATCCCCCTGAGACTAGCTTACAACTCAAAGGAGAAAAGTTTGGGGAGAAAATTGAAATTAAAGCCTCACCTTTCAAAATAAGACCTAAGAAAGTGACCATAATATGACTAAGCTTAAAGGAATGCCTCACATTATTGAACAGAATAATTATACAAATATTTTCCTCCAAACAATAGGAAAGCAAACTACAAGAATAGAAATAAATTAAAACCAACTCCAGAAGCCAAAAGTTTTGATAAGCAAAAAGAAGCTGTCTTATTCAAACCTCCTCCAACTATTGAAACAAGAAAATTTAGCCTGCAAGGAATAAAGAAAAAAGAGGAAAATAGTGAATTAATAGATGAATTGATTAAAATATTGAAAATGTTAAATATCAATGAAAAAGAAAAGGGCCAGCATTTCAAAACTAAGGAAGCTGATGTTCAAGTCCTACATAAGGCACATGACAAAGAAATTTCTGATATGGAGAAAGTTTTCAAAATTGAAAGCTTAGACATCAATAGAATTGATTATGGGAGAAAAGTAAGACCAGTGTCCCAAACCCGAATGTACTATCCTAGATCTGCCCCAATAGATCTACAGATAGAAGAAGATCTTATATCTACCTCGGTCTCTTATTCAGGAAAATCTATAGTAAACTGGAACATAGATGGCATGGCTGAAAATCAACTCTTAGATCTCATGAAACACATGACCATGTATGGCACTGCCTGCAAGACAAGTGAAAATCAAGACTATGAGATAACCAAAGCCATAATATGTGGATTCACAGGATGGCTAAGAGACTTGTGGGATTTTCATATGGATGAGGAATAAAAAAATCAAATATTAAATGCCTCAAAACAATGGATAGTCAAAAGTGAAAATGGCCAAGACAATATTGTACAAGAAGGAGATGCAATCAATACGTTGATATATACTATTACCCTCTATTTTGTAGGAAGTACTACTTTGTTGGCAGCAAGATCTGAAGATTTGCTATCAAATCTAAGATGTCCTACACTCTCTTATTATAAATAGTATAAAGATATATTTTTCTCAAAATTACTAGTAAGAGAGGATAGTAAATCAGATCATTGGAAAGAAAAATTTATAGCTGGTCTACCACACCTTTTTGTAGAAAGGTAAAAACAAGGTTTAAAAATAAGCATGGTGGAATTATTCCTTATTCTCTGTATACACTAGGAGAATTATCAGCCGAAATCTGTGCTGAAGGTCTGATTTTATGTACAGACTTAAAACTTAAAAGACAATTAGAGGAACAGAGAATAACGGGGAGAAATGAGTTAAGGGATTTATGCGAATAATTTGGTTATAATATCTTATCCCCTTCAAAGCCCTTTCATAAAGAAAAGCATGAAAAATTTAGAAAGGAAAAATTTAGACGTTCTTAAAAGACAAAGGAAAAATTTCCAGAAAATTATTGCAAAATAAACCATCCTTTAAAGATAAGGGCAAAACGAAAAATTCCTGCTTGTTATAATTGTGGCAAAATAGGCAATTACAAAAATAAATGTAGAGTTAAAATAAAGATTAACTCTCTAAAAATAGACGATAATATTAAAACTCAATTATTTGAAATACCCTGATAAAAGATGAAACCTCTGATTCTTCTGATTCAAAAGAAGAAATATTAATTGAAGAAATGATGAAGATATCATTATCAGTAGTTCTGATTCAGACTCTGGTGATGAAGATAATCCAAAAGAAGAGAATTGCTAATGTGATTTTTACAAGGCAATAATGAAGATGAATGGGTTAAGTATCAATACCCTTACAAAACAAGAAGATCTGATCATAGACCTTATTGACAAAATATCAGATCCAGAGGCTAAAAGAGAAGCCTTAGTCCAATACATCAACATGTCTAAAACCCCATCAAGAAAAACCAAGTCTTCTCTTGTCCCAACAAAAGAAGATTATAGTTTCCATGACATTCTGAAAATAGTACAAAATAAAACACAAATAGAAAATAAATCTTCAATATCTGAGCTAAAATATGAAATCAATGAGGTTAGAAATGAGTTGATAGCTTTGAAAGCAAGGGTTCAAATCTTAAAATTAACCCAGAACCCTATCAATGAAGGAATTGAAGAAGAAAATATAGAAAGTGAATTTGATAATCTGGTAACTGAATATAATATTCATTTACCACCTGAGGTTGAAGATACGCTTCCTAAACCTGAAACCTCAAATGCTGGTATGAATGTGATAGAAAAGGTCCAGGATTGTAGATACGGAAACCTAGTAAACAAAATAATAACCCAAAAATGGTTTACTAATATCAAAATAGTGGTTCAAAAAGAATACAGTTTTCAAACTACTGCCCTGATTGATTCAGGAGTTGATCTAAATTGCATTAATGAAGGGTTAGTGCCAACAAAATACTTCAGCAACACTACCCAAGTTCTCAATACTACCGATGGCAGCAAGATGCTGATTAATTATAAATTACCAGATGTTGCAGTATACAATAATGGTGCTTGCTTCAAATTCCCCTTCATAATGGTAAAAGGTTTAAATCAACCTATTATTCTAGGACTTAAACATGCTCTATCCAATAAAAATTGATGACACAGGGATAGAAGCTAGTATTGAAGGACATAAGGTTAAATTCACCTTTATTGATAAGCCTAGAATTCATGAAATCAATAACATTAAAAATAATATTTCTTCTAAAGAAAATTTCTTTATTATCTGAAAGAAGAAATAAAATACAAAAATGTGGAAGAAAAACTATCTCTTCTTGCAATTCAAAATAAAGTTAAATATCTGAAAATAGATATGGAAAGAAACATATGTGCAGATATCTCCAATGCTTTTTGGGACAGAAAGCAACATATAGTTGAACTTTCCTATGAACCAGATTTTTGAGAGGGAAAGATTCCTACTAAAGCAAGACCTATACAAATGAACAATAGGTTACTCGAAATCTGCAAAAAAGAAATAAAAGAATTATTGTACAAAAAACTTATCAGAAAGAGCTCATCACCTTGGAGCTGCTCAGCCTTTTATGTCGAAAAGGCTTCCGAAATAAAAAGAGGGGCTCTAAGACTGGTTATAAATTATAAACCACTTAACAAAGTTTTAAGATGAATCAGATATCCGATCGCAAACAAAAGAGCTCTTTTAGACAGATTGGCAAATGCTTGCATATTTTCAAAGTTTGATCTTAAATCAGGCTATTGGCAAATCCAGATTGCCGAAAAGGATGAATATAAAACTGCTTTTAATGTTCCATTTGGACAATTGAAGTGGAACGCTATGCCTTTCGGATTAAAAAATGCACCATCCGAATTTCAAAATATCATGAATGAAATCTTTAATCCTTATACCAAGTTCATGATTGTTTATATAGATGATGTACTTGTTTTCTCAGAATCAATTGATCAACATTGGAAACATTTAAGTACATTTGTGAAAGCAATAAAAAATGCTGGCTTAGTAGTTTCCGTGAGAAAAATAAATTTATGCCAGACAAAAATAAGGTTTTTAGGACACAATATTTTTCAGAGAAAAATCATTCCCATTGATAGAGCAAGAGAAACTGAATTACAAATATTTCTTGGTTGCTTAAATTATATTTTTGACTTCTATAAAGATTTGGCCTTAGATGCAAAACCTTTATTCCAAAGGTTGAAAAAACATCCTCCAAAATGGACCGAAGAGCATATTAAGGCAGTCAGAAAAATTAAAATAAAAGCCAAGGAATTGCCATGTTTAGCCCTATCGAGTCCTACGGCGTTTAAAATAGTAGAGACAGACGCCTTAGAACAAGGACTCGGTGCTATCCTAAAACAAAAAATAAATAATCAAGAGCAATTGGTTCGGTTTACCTCTAAAGAATGGGAACTAGATCATTTAAAACCAAGGATCATCAATACGAAAGGATTTAAAATTAAATCATATCATTACTTTGAATACATAAAGACTTGGGATGAAGTCTTTTCATACCAAAATACAAAAAATTCCCATAGCTGGTATATTCAGTTCAAAATAACTGAGACAAATGAGTTCCCAAATTGGTTTAAAAATTGGTTCTCTATATGATGATCAACAAACCAAATTCTACCAAAAGAACTACAAATTTCACAGAGAAAATTCTCTAAGTATAATAGACGAAGTCTTAAAAGAGACTACCACATATATTTTATGACCTTATATCAGGTCCTATAGATTTTAAAATGGGATTATCAAGTCTCAGAAGATGATATGGACATGTGAGATTATATCCTCGAATTAAGAAGACAAATCTATATCAAATGGTGGGACAGTTACAAAAATAAATCCCTAAATCCAGATAACAGATAAGCATATCTGAAAAGTTGTCGGTGCGGATTTCAAATACTTTCAAATCCGTTTCACCTTGAAGGATATAAAAGGAGAAAGGCTTCCCTCATTTGAGCATCCAGAGTTTTCCTAAGTTTGAAGTGCTATGCTCTCTTCTCTACAGTCCTCTCTCTACTCTCTTCTCAACAATCATCTCTCTGCTGTATACCTAGTAGTGTTTGTAGCCATCTGGTTTCTTTTCTTCTGTAAAAGTGTAAGAGTCTAAAATTTCTATGTGCGACTGCTTTTGGAAGAAAGTTCCTGACTACATCCTTGAGCAGCTGAAATTATTTACCAGCTTTTGTATATGTGAAATGTAAGTATGGTTCAATTATATGTTTTAATTTATAGTCCTGTTGTATGTTCCTTTCCGCTTTTTATTATATGTTCTTATTATATGTTCCTTTTATATGTTCATTTCCATATGTTCCTTTCCGCTTTATATATATATATATATATATATATATATATATATATATATATATATATATATATATATATATGGGCGTGGATTCTATACGCCCACCAGCTGACTGCTACAATAAACGCCAATGGCCCAGATTCAATATGGGCCGACCTGACGGTCAACGACGTCTTTTCGTGTTTGAATTTTAATTTTTTTCTATAAATCCAAATCATTTTAAATTTTAGGTGTATATTCTTTTCATCAAGGTGTATTTAATAAAAATATAAGAAAATAATCCATAAAAAATAAATTGACCAAAATACCCCTGAAATTTTATAGGCGTATTTTGGTCAATTTTTTTCATATAAAATATTATTTTTATATTTTTTGAAGATTCACCTATGTTTTATGTATATACGATCCAAATTTTAGAACAATCCGTTTTGCAGAAAAAAATTTAAATTCAAACACTATCAGACATTCGGGATCGTCAGATCGGCCCCGATTCAATCTGAGCCGTTGGCGTACTGTAGCAGTGCATATTTGGGCTGACATGATATTTTCCTTATATATATATATATATATATATATATATATATATATATAAGGAAATGACCTTTTGAGACCCTCTTCCACCCATAGGACCACAAAAGATCATCATTAAATTTGGCATAGATTTCTAGAAAAGTCAAGTCCCAAAAAATCATGTTTGTGGTATTTGTATGACCCTAAATTTTGCACACACACTCTTTTCATCTCAATAATTAATCCTCCAAAATGAGTCCCCTCCAAAAACAAATCTAGATCATTTATTTTGTAAATTTCAAGATCTTAGCCTTTATAAACTCAAAATCACTTTTTTTCTTCGTTAACATTGTTGATCTAATGATAATAAAGCCAACCAAAAAAATTGGAAATGAAAAAATCCTTATAACTCCTAGATTTAAGCATCTCACCAAAATAAACGGCCTATATTAATTTAGTTAAACAAATACTTTCTAGGTTGTGTTTTCATTGTTCATTAGAATGAAAAGTGTATATTTCAAATTTTGGATCAAACAAATGGCCATAAGATGGTTTTGTAAGGCTATTGCATCATATTATTGTACAATGGTTGCAATCAATCTATATATATATATATATATATGCACACTGAGATTACCACACTAGCTCATATGAACATTTGAGCCCAATGGCCCAAATTGAATATGGGTCGATTTGATGGTCATGATCTCATTTCATATTTTAATTTTAATTTTTTTCTACAAATCTAAATAACTAGAAATTTTAAGCTTGTGTTCTTCAAAAATAGGATATTCTAATAAAAATACTAAAAAAATAATATACAAGAAATAAATTGACCAAAATACCCTTGAAATGTTTCAGGGGTATTTCATCAATTTAGGTTTTGCAAATTATTTTTTAAATAATTTTATTAGGTGCTCCTTAATGAGAAGATTGAACACCTAAAATTTCAAGTTATTTGGATTTGTAGGAAAAAAAATTTAAATTCAAACACGAAATGAAGTCGTGACCGTCAAATTGCCCAGATTCAATCTGTTCCATTGGGATTATATATTCATATGAGCTACTGGGCTAATCTCAACATTTTCTATATATATATATATATATATATATATATATTCTCATTTTTTAATTATTTTTATATTTTTTGACTTTTTAAGCATTTTTAAGGGTGTGAATAATTCAACCAAGTCAAGTCGGACTGTATAGTCTTTTGAGAAATGCTGATGAGACATTAAAATGGGTGAGAGTCTCTTGTGGGGACATAGAGAGCGATAATCAAGGGTTTGGGTGACTTTATTTTGGCAATTTAGTATGGAAGACATGCTCATACCTATTTTTTCATATAAATTAGCGAGTTAGCATGTCTGAAAGTGTCGATGGTGTCAGCAGAATTAAAAACCAATTACCCCAAAAAAACAAGTAGAATTAAAAACCACAACGTGGTAATTATTGGGTTTGGTGATAGCCAAATCACCATACTCGTATTTTCTTCTAAAAGATTAAGGGTATAATTGTAAAAATAAAAAATATTTTTTTGGGAAATAAGATAGTGATATCTATAAAAGAGAGTCAATGAAGACATAATACCCATGTTGAAATGAAAAATTATCTATGAAACAAGAAAGAAGAAACATATACAAAAGAAATAGACAATCAACCACAACACAAAGATATACGTGGTTCGGCAATGTGCCTACGTCCACGGGGAGAAGAGAGCTTCTCTTCTAGCAATGGAGAATAGGATTACAATGACTTTCTTCCTCATATCTCTCTCTGTTTTTAGTATTACCAAGAAATCTCTTTCTTTTCCTTAACCCTAAAAGAACCCCGATTGTAACAATATATATGTCCTCAGGTAGATAGTACAAATTACCAAAATACCTCATATATGGATACAAAAATTTCCCTTGGAGTCGTGTCTTTGACTCCATCTTGGCAGATCTATTTCCTCATAATCATCAACAACCCATCCTTTGAGAGTGATCCCTTTTGGGGTTATGGGTTTGGATCTCCAAAGAGGATATGGGTCTCCAAGAGAGAGTGACATGACTTCTTAGATTAAAGACGTATTCCCATGAAGTTTTGGGTTGATTTTGTTTCCAATTCTAGAGAAAGAAAGTTTCTTAGTTACTCTCAAAGTTATATTTCTTGAAGGTATTGCGGTGAGGAATAAGATTGCGGTAAGAAATAAGATATTGATCGACAATGTTGCTTGATCGAGAGAGCGGGTTTAGAAGGGAAGATCGGTTGTCGATATTGTGGTGTGTTTTATGTGTGCTTTATTTAATTCCATTTAGCCAATCATGTACACAACCTTGAGTAGAATCCTAGTATTTTGGATTCTCGATTCCACAAGTTAGAGGTTCCCGAAGACCCTATAGTAATTTAGGTATGGCGACTTTGAAGTTGAAGCATATTAATGTGACCTAATCGTTAGAAAGAGAAAGAGAGTGGTCTGTAAAAGGATATGGTGGATGTGAAAGGATATAGTGGTTGGAGCCAAAATTCAAATTAGAGATCTTACACTCAAGTGGTGCGGGAGAGTTCACATAAGCCAATGGAAAAATCAATAAAGTTAAGTAATCTGGTGTTGTGGTGGAGAGAGTAAATGAATTAGTATTCTTGAAGGTTTCAGATGATATATGCTCAACAAGAAGACATGTTCTGAAGTCTTCTTTGATTGGATCCTTCTCACCACCATTATTAGATATCAGAGGTCTTGATGGGTGGGCTTGGAAGGTATAGACTCTATTTGAAAAATCTCACTGTAAAATTCTTTTAGATAGTTTTGTGCTTTTCCTGTGTTCAAACAGAGACAATGGGAATGATATTTTAAAGAAAAGTCATTGGAGATACCGAAGAAGTCTCTTAACTATTCAAGATTGGTCTGCATATTTAAAATTTTCAAAAATAATGCCTGAAAGATGTTGGATTACTGTGAAGGGAATCCCAATTCATATTTGGAACTTTGAAGTTTTTAAACAAATTGCTATTATTTGTGGAGATACATTGGAATTCTGTTATTGGGAATAAGGTTGGTATTATGATAATTAAGATAGAAAACATTAAGGGTGTGATTATTCCTGATAATATTTTTCTTAAGGTGGAAGGAATGGAGTTCCTGCTGGAAATCAATTGTGAAAACGGTACGGTTCTTGATCTTAATTCAGGAATCAATGGGTCCATTCAGAGTGAAAAAGGTATGAATGGGTGAATGGAATATTGTAAATCGCAAAAATAAAAAGACTATGGATGTGTATGATAGAGGAAAAAATAAACAACATTAGAGGGTAAGGAGGAGCTTGTGGAGAAGACGACGCAGAATTACAGGGGATCACAACAGAATTGGGACACGTGGGGGCAAAAGAGAGAACCATCTTAAAATCAAATTCAAAAAAAGAGGTTTGAGCGGTAAGATGATATGGCAAGCAAAGGGGCAAGATAGAAACTTTGAATCTCACCATCAGATGAGTTCAGATAAATCCATGCCGGTGGTGGAAGATAACCATTGCAATGGCTTTGAGAAGATGACCATGGTGGCTGATGGGAATGAAAGTAATCAATGGACTGTACAATGTGATGATAGGAATGGACTGGAAGGGTGGTTTATATGGAAAGAGGAAGACGATGGTTCTGAGCAGAAATTTGTGAGATTGAAAGTAGCAAAGCATATTGAAGAGATGAAAAGGGTATTGTCATATCACATGGCAGCAGTGTGATTTAAACCAAGACCGCCAAAAAGCTCAGACGACAGCGATTGGCTGGAAAAGCAAGTTATTAAGATTGATGTGGATGATGAAAATTCTGAAAGGAAGCTTGGGAAATAGGAATACCCTCTAATGGAATCCCTACCAATTATCAGATGACCTATTGAATCTAGTGTAAATCATCATATCACTTCTTGTATGAGAGCATTTTCAGATTTTATTTCTAGTTTTGCTTTGCTAGAATTACCTGCAAGTGGTGCTAGATTTATGTTGTCTAATGGTTGTGTTGCTAATCATATTTTGACAAGGTTAGATAGATTTCTTGTAAATCCAGGGCGGGCTGATCTATTCCCTATGGGATCTATTAGAGCTTTGCCAAAATGCTATTTTGATCATGTTCCATTACTATGGGAAAGTGAATAAAAAAAGGATAGGTGAGGGATATTTTAAATTTGAGATGGCATGGACTAAAGAAAAATCGATGAATGATCAGATTTCTAAAGTGGAAGAAGAATGTTATACGGAAAAGTCGATGAATGATCATATTTCTTAAGTGTGGAAGAAGAATGTTATACATGGATGGTCTGGTTATGTAGCTACAAAAAAGATTCAAAGAGTAAAAAAAGGAGCTAGTGGAATGGAGAAAAAGAAATGTAATTAACTATAAACGAAATGTTGAGAAAATCATGTCAAAAAATCAAGGATTAGACATGAAAGAATGGGAATAAGAAGTTATTGAGATGGAAAATGTTACATTAAGAAATGAGTTGAATAGACAACTATATGATTATTTAAAAGCAGAAAAAATATACTGGAGGCAAAGATCAAGAGTTAGGTGGCTAAAAGAAGGTGATTTGAATACATATTTTTTCCAAACAACAACAAATGCTAGGAAACGTGTTGATAGTTTGCAAGGTCTTAAAGTTGAAGTGGTAGTAGAAGGTGATGAGAAAGGACTATAAGATGCCATTAAGCATTTCTAAGGGGCTTTCACTACAGGTTATACACCTATTACAAACATTTGTAATGTGCCTTTTCATAAACTCTTGATTGATAAAAGTGAGTGGATTGAGAGACCATTCTCTGAAATTGAAATAAAAGAAATTGTGTTTAGCTTGGCTAGGGATAGGGCACCAGAGCGAGATGTTTTCCATTGGACTTCTTTCAGCAATATTGGGATTTGGTTAAAACTTAAGTTTTAAATATGGTGGTCGAATTCTATCATAATAGTTTTCTCAATATTAGTCTAAATTTTACTTTTATTGCCTTGATCCTTAAGAAAGGCATGATTGAAACTTTACCTGATGTTAGACCTATTAGTTTATTGACTACCCTATATAAGATCCTTGTGAAATGTTTAGCTAGAACACTAAAATCAGTGCTGCTGGTCATTAAAGGACCACAATAAACTTTCATATGTAATAGACAAATTACTGATAGTATATTGTGAGTTCAGGAAGTCATTAGTTCTCATATGGTTAGAAAAGAAGTTAAGATTGTGTGTAAATTTGATCTAGAAAAGGCATACGATAAGGTTGAATGGAAGGTTCTATTGAATACCATGAAAGATGAATCTAAAATTGATCTAGAAAAAGCTTACGATAAAGTTGCATGGAAGGTTCTATTGAATAAAGTGTGGAAGAAGAATGTTATGGAGGCAAATGGCCTTGCAAAGCTGGGGGCGACGGTAAATAATCTGATTGTTGAAAAGTTTGAAGAGATGGTGTTGTAGTTCTTCTTTGTTTTGTTTTTTGCTTTTCATTCTGTAGTTTTGTTAGTAGTTTGTTTCGACAGATTATGTTGTATTGTTGACTGATTTAAAAATATAAAGCAAGTGAGTTTTCATCAAAAACAAAGAGAGAGATAAAGAGAGTGCAAATGGATCAATTTTCACGTATTTCGATACTTTCTTTTGGTGTAAGGCTCAATTTATAAGAGACTTTTCCTAGAAAGGGACGAAAGATGACGACGGAAGCCAATGTCTATCTCTCTCTATTTACAAAAGCTTTTTCATCCCCTCATGTGATGTGATGCTCTTTTCTTTCTTTTTTTTTTTTTTTTTTTTTTTTTTTTTTTTGAGTGATTTACATACCGATTCTAAAATTTGTGGTAAAATACGAAATACTCTACTTATAGGTAGAAATTATAAAGAAGGTCAGTCAAATCATCTTGTTTTATTTTTTTCAAAATTGCCCATCGGTCAATCCAAAATTTAATTGATCGAGGGAAAATTTTGAAAAAAGTGAGTTTATAGGATCATTTTGTATTTTATCTAAAATTTTAGGGTCTCTACATAGATCACTCTTTTTTTTTCTTTTTTTCTTTTTTTTTTTTTGACAAGAATATGATGCTCTCTCTTTCTTTCCAAGTAATGACTCCTCTCTCTCTCTCTCTTTCTAAATGAATCCATAGGGAAGCTTAACCACTTTGTTCAATCTCCCTCTTTTTCTCTCTAAATCAATCCATAGAGGAGCTTATGGTAATACTAATTTCACAAGTACCAACAACTAGAAAATCTTCATTATCATACAAAGACCTTTAGTCATTTCAACCTCTACTTCTCTGGTAAGCAATGTTTTTTTCGGTTTGGTGATAAAAGCGACGCAATTTGTTGATTTTACCAATTTGAGGAAGATTTTGGACTTTTTTTTAAAAAAAAATTAATAGAAATAAATTAATTTATATATAAAAATATAATAAATAAAAATTAAAAATTAAAATAAAGAAAACATATTTTTATATAAATATTTTTTTGCTTTGACAGAAACTGATCGAAGCTAACTGAAGCAGCCCGAAGTGGCAACATCAAACTTTGTTTCACTTCGGTCTACGCCTAAAATCCAAAATCGGCCGAAACGAAACAAATCTGACAACAGCACTTCGAAGGTTTGAGTCTATAACAAGCTCTATCACATGAACTTGTGTGAGAGAGATTATAGTTTTGGGTGTGGTTTCATAAGGTTGCAATCTTAAACAATACATTTAAGGTGCACATTCAAATTTTATCATAACACATAATTTTTATGTAAAATATTTTTAAAGTTTATCTTAAAATCTATTTTCAACTCTAATTATAAAATTTTAAACTCGAAAAATGATTAAAATCAAGTAGATCTATAAACAAATGAAAATCTTGAGAATGGACGGTCTAGATATTGTGTTGTAAGATGCATCATTTTTGAGACTCAAAATCCTTTTTTCTTTCATAGTCATACTTCTCGATGTCGAGATGATCAATTAGAGGGTTTTTCAACATTAAAACTATCTTTAACGATGGATTTTTGAGGTGCATTCTTAGTTCTAAATTTTAAAGTTGCAACCTTATATAATCTTTTCTCTATAGTTTTACCTGCTCTCTCTCCTAAAAAAATAGCAAATGTGTTTTGTTCTTCCGAGTGAACGACTTTGCTAGAATTTAAGAGAAGAGAAAAAAAAGCAAATGCCCTTCACGTGGGATTTGGGCCTTTTACTCCTATTTTGAGAGGGAAAATTATTTCATGCAAGCTGGATCATATTTCTACATATGCGGTCGAGAAACTGTAAAGCATTCCTCTTAAAGATAGATACAAGTAAGTCTTCCCTCTGAAACACCATAGAAACTAACGGTCCAAATATTTTTTATTATAATGTTTATTTTTATTTTTTAAAATTTATTTATTTTAACTAACGATTCAAATGTTTTTTATTATAATTATTATTTTTATTTTTTAATATTTATTTATTTTTTCATATTCAGGATCTCTATGTTAAAAATTACACGTCCTTAAAAATTAAGTCTTAAAATCCATTTCGAAAATAAATTTATTAAGAGACCCGCGTTTGGGCTCGGCCACATAGAAACCCGATGCCGTTGATAACAGCCAGTTGCAATAAGAATCCAAGGAAGAAGATTCAATGTCCTTTTATCGTTTAATTACGGCTACGGTTCGTATAGAGCCGATGCTCTAAACCAGTGTTTAAAAAAACGCCGAGTCGAACCGAACTCGCCCGGTTCGACTCGGGAATCGCCATGGACGGATCGAATCGGTGAAAAAAACGGGAATCGTCCGGTTCTAGAGAGAACCGGACGATTCTGCACAGTGACTCGCCGATTCACTGTACAGAATCGGCGAGTCCCGTATGGAATTATTTTATTTTTTATTTTATTTTTTATTTTTTTTTTTTTTTTTTATTTTTTTTTTTTTTTTTTTTTTTTTGTAATCCATGATAGATTTTTTTGTAATACTTGATTGATTTTTTTGTAATCCATGATCGAATTGTTTTTTTTTTTTTTTGTAATCCATGATCGAATTTTTTGTTTTTTTTTTTTTTTTGTAACCCATGATAGAATTTTTTGTAATCCATGATCGAATTTTTTGTTTTTTTTTTTTTTTTGTAACCCATGATAGAATTTTTTGTAATCCATGATCGAATGTTTTGTAATCCATGATCGAAATGTTTGTTCTTTTTTTGTAATCCATGATCGAAATGTTTGTTTTTTTTTTTGTAATCCATGATCGAATTTTTTGTAACCCATGATAGAGTTTTTTATAATCCATAATTGAATTTTTTGTAATCCATGATCGAATTGTTTTTTTCTTTTTTTGTAATCCACGATCAAATTTTTTGTTTTTTTTTGTTTGTTTTTTTTGTAATCCATGATCGAATTTTATGTAATCCATGATCGAATTTTATGTAATCCATGATCGAATATTTTGTAATCCATGATAGAATTTTTTGTAATCCATGATCGAATTTTTTGTAATCCATGATCGAAATGTTTGTTTTTTTTTCTTGTAATCCATGATCAAATTTTTTGTTTTTTTTGTAACCCATGATAGAATTTTTTGTAATCCATGATTGAATTTTTTGTAATCCATGATCGAATTGTTTTTTTCTTTTTTTGTAATCCACAATGGAATTTTATGTTTTTTTATGTTTTTTTTTTTTTTGTAATCCATGATCGAATTTTTTGTAATCCATGATCGAATTTTTTGTAATCCATGATTGAATTTTTTGAAAATTTGTGATTTTTTTTTTTTAATCCATGATCGAATTTTTTTTTGTAGAATTTTTTGAAAATTTGTGATTTTTTTTTTTTAATCCATTATCGATTTTTTTGAAAATTTGTTATTTTTTTTTTTAATCCATATTATTCAAAGAGAAAATGAAAGAGATAATGATTCTGAGGCCACCCTATCCCAGCCATATTATTCACATATCGAGTCCCAACAGCAATAGTGTAGGGATGAGCACGACAGTGCAGGTGAGCATGAAGGATGGACAAGCTTCGAGGATTTTGGATTGGGAACACAATAAAACACTAACACTCAGGGATTTGGGAATAGTCAGACGTCTGCTAATATCGATGATTCGTTTTTAGATCGAATCAATGAATTGTTAAACGAATTCAATCAATGGCACCAGCGTGACCAAGAAGAACAATAACGTCGTCTATCATTTTATTTTTAGATCATATGTTACTAATTTTATGCTTTATTGTAGTCTATGTATGTTGATATACTTATTCCATGATAATTCTATGTTTATCCTTTTGTGTGATGTAAATTAAATGCTGAATGGCAGTTCATGCAGGGAAAGAACATATCAATATTCGCATATTCATTCAAAAACATGAAAATTCTTAATGTAGTACCCTCATTTCTTATTGAATTCCTAAAAAACAATATTTATAATGAATTTTAATAATTTTTTCGGATTTTTTTTAAGCTTTATTCCGACCGATTCACCCAATTCCCGAGCCGGATCGTCGATTCGTTGATCCGGATCGGTTTTTTGGGTGCCCGATCCCGGTCACCGATCTGTTTTTTAAACCATTGCTCTAAACAATCAAATGAGAGCCCATTACCAAATAGTGTCAAAAATTGTGATTTCAATTCTGGAAATATTTGACTAGCTTTAAAATATATTTTTATCTTTAATTATATAATTTAAAGTTTCGAACATAGTGTAGATCAAGCATATCTAAAACACCTTGAATAACTTAAAAATTGACGGTCCAAAAATACATTACAAGATGTACTATTTTCAAAACTTGAAATCATGTTTTTCTCAAGTCTATGCATCTTGATGTTAAGATGATCAATTTGAAGATATTTGGACAACAAAACAACCTCTTCTAATAAAATTTATGAAAAAAACTCTAATTTCTAATAAAATTTATGAGGGAAGCTCTAATTTGATTGTTTAGAGCCTAGGCATGGTATAAACTTTTCCCTTTAATACGACAGACAACTGCAGTCGAGTATATCCCCTGTTCCCTACCCTTCTTACAAGCTCCTTTTTCTATTTCCTATGAGCTGTCTCTCTCTGTCTCCTCTCGTTACCATGACCTCTCTCTCTCTCATCGAAAAATTGAACCTCTCTCTCTCTCTCTCTCTCCTCTCTCTCTCTCCTCTCTCTCTCTGATTGTCTTGCTATATAAGCCCAAAAGACTCATGATTCTCGCAATGAAATGAATGTGGACGTGTTTCCGGGCTTCTGTGCATCCCCCAAATGAACGTAGCCGTGTATCCAGGCTTGTCTCTCTTCATGACTTTTTATTCATTTCACTTGCACTCTTTGCTTAACGTATACTTTTTGTGTTGGTAAACTCTTGAACTGAGATTTGTATCTCTCTCTCTCTCTTCTTTGAACAAAGACTCTTTCTCCGTCTGAACAGAGATTTGTATCCGTTGACTCTCTCTCTCTCTCTCTCATTCTTGAACATAGGCCTAGTCCCTTGATTCTCTGTTCTCCCTCAGGTTCCTCTCTAATTCTTGAACATAGACTTTTCCCTTGATTCTCATTCTTTCTGGTTCCTCTCTCTTTCTCTCTTGATTCTTTGCTCTCTCTCTGCATTTAAAGTGTAATATTCATTTATGGGTAACTATTTAACAGAGACTTGTATCCCTCAATTCTCTCTCTATTTAGTCTCTCTGGTTTAAGAGCTATACATCTCTCTCTGATTGGGCACCAATCCAACAATGGCAATCTTCAAAGTCGAGAAGAAACATCACAGACGCTTGAATAACCCATTTCCACAAGACCCCAATTCCCTGAAATTCACGAAAGCAAAGCTTTTCTGCAATCCCCATCTCCCCCAAAACCAGTCCTATCACATCGGGTCCAATTTCCTTCTTTGCTACAGTTCTGAAAATGGTGTTTCTCTCTCTATCTCTCACCAATCTGATCCCCCAAGAAGCCTCTGGTCCACCATACCAGGCCAAGGCTTCATCTCCTCAGCTTCCTCTGATACAAATGTAACAGAAAGCAGGGGATCTTTTGCCATCCATGATAACAATACCAAATATTGTAACCATCAGACATTGGAGGATATCAGATTGATTAAAAGTCATGAAGCCATTAGAGAGGTTCTAGTGGATGAAACCCAATTTGGGTCTCAAAATGTAGGTTCAAAACCATGGTTTTCTGGGCTTTTACAGGAGACCCAATTCCCTATTTTGGCCATTACAGGCTGTGTTTACAGTAGAGAGGAGGAGGCAGAAAAACAGTTGCAGGAATTTACTAAAGGATCCAAAAACAGAGGCCCATTCTATATAGCTAATGATAGAGATTCAGCATTCACAATCTTTTGCAAAAATAGGGTTTTTGGTTTGTCAATTGGTGCAAGGTATTGGCTTCTCTTTGCTCAAAAAACCGGTCACCAGTTAGAATTTTGTGTCGAGATTAAAAAGGCCTATTCACCGACACATCCAGAAACTTCTAAAAGCCTCCAGAAGGTTCAATGGAAGTTTGGACAACATCTCCTTCGTCTTTCTCGGGACCGAGGATACATTACCATTGCTTCGAAGAAGAAGAAGAGAGACAAAGTTGGAGATAGAGAGTTGAACAGAGTAATTATAACTTATTCTAGTGAAGGTGATGAGAGGTTTTATGGTTTTGGAGAGCAATTCAGCCATATGGAGTTTAAGGGCAAAAGGGTTCCCATACTTGTGCAAGAACAAGGTCTTGGCAGAGGAGATCAACCTATTACTATGGCAGCTAATTTGGTTAGCTACAGGTATTTTTTTGTATCTGTTGAGCATGCAAAAGCTTCAAACTTGTCTGTTTTCTACTTTAGTTTACTAATCTAGCAGCATGACTCTCTCTCTCTCTCTCTCTCTCTCTCTCTCTCTCTCTCTCTCTCTCTCCATTTTTTCATTTCTTTCTGTTGTGATGATTTAGATCTGGAGGCAACTGGAGTACCACTTATGCACCTTCCCCATTCTACATGACATCTAAGATGAGATCTCTCTACCTCGAAGGCTACAATTATTCAGTCTTCGA
Organism: Amborella trichopoda; assembly: GCF_054954075.1. Classification (NCBI taxonomy): domain Eukaryota; kingdom Viridiplantae; phylum Streptophyta; class Magnoliopsida; order Amborellales; family Amborellaceae; genus Amborella; species Amborella trichopoda. Next base: position 5,030,246 of record NC_142336.1, read on the forward strand.
TCTGAGGAAGCGAGACAGAGTTCAGCTTCAGGTATAGTTATTCAATTCAAACACTTAAAAGCAATATCAAAGATCTCTTTGGCCACTTTCTGGGTAGTTGAAATGTTGGCCACCTTGTTATCATTTAACTGATTTCTAGGTGATCCTCTCAAAATCATTCTCTCACCTATCACCTCTGGTGTGTTGGTACGCGTGTGTGTGTGTGTGTGTGTGTGTGAGAGAGAGAGAGAGAGAGAGAGATCCCCCTTTCTCTAACCATTTAACATGACACAGGTATATGGTCCCTCAGCCCGAGGAAGGATATTGCATGGGAACTCACCAGCTGAGCTGATTGAACAATATACAGAAACAATAGGGAGACTTCCTGAACTTCCAGATTGGATAATCTCTGGCGCCATTGTGGGGATGCAAGGAGGAACAGGAGCTGTTCGTCGAGTTTGGGACCTCTTGCAACAATATGACACTCCCATTTCTGCATTTTGGTTACAGGTGACAACCCACAAGCACTATGTCCATATATCAAAGCACCCAGAGTTGCCAAGTAATTCTAGCACAAGTTTACAATATTAATTCCAGAAAAATCCTAGCATAAAGTTTTTAGTCAAAAGTCTTACATCATTTATCAAAAGGATTACAGGCATAGATCTCACAATGTGAAGCTTGGTAACTTCCAATAAGAATACCCGATAAAAATTTAAACCCCATACTCTATTGCTAGTCATTTTCAAGTGGGATAATTTTTTAGAAATGTATACATTGAGACTTTTCACTCTTGGTACAAAGAGAATACAATGGTTATTGACCGTTAGATGTGAAATTGAGTCGTTGAGGATGTGCTATTGACTAGGCACAAAGTCCAAAATAAAATTTCTCAAATGTTGTAACATACTCCAATCTGTCAGACTTCACATCCGATGACTAAGAGTGATTGTGACTCCTTGTACCAAAGTGAATGATCTTATAATATACAATTCCTAATTTTTTATTTGTAGTGAAAGTGCAATAAACAACATAGGTATTTGGTTGAACTGGTTTGCATTTATTGCTCGACTAGAGCTGATTTTAACACAATACACACTTTAGTCCAAATGAAAGACACGCTTTGCACTTGCATTACTCTTGAAAAATGATGAAAAATAATCCCACCAAGAATGATCTCATAATCATAATCATCGTCATCAAAGCTTTTATATAATTATTTGGGGTTGGCTGCATGAATCCTAGTCTGTCATTCTGCTCTATCAAGGGTGCCCTTTTTTAGCCTTCCACTTGAACCAACTCGCACCTCCTACCGGGTGTCGTACTGGGTCTGCGCTGCCCATGGCCAACCCACTAAGTTTGCTCTAGTTTTTCTCTTCTTATTGCCTATTGGAGTCACACTTAAGTTCTCCCGAATGTATTCATATCGAATCCTATCTCTTATTATCTTGCCACTCATCTATCTCAACATCCTCATCTCAGCTATACTCATCTTATGGGTATATTGTTTCTTGACCGCCCAATATTTTGTCTCATATAAAGCAAAGCTGGTCTCACAGCTGTCCTATAGGACTTCCACTTCAACTTTATTGGTATGCGGCGATCACATAAAACTCCAGTTCTACATGTCTACTTTGCCACCCAACTCTAATTCTATGTGCAACATCTTCCTCAACCTTTCCATTTTTCTAGATTATCGACCCAAGAAATCTGACGCTCCAAAAATCTTGATGGACGTAACAAACTTCACAGCATGGCAGATACCTTTATGAAAAGGAAAAGTAGCGCCTAGTTTGATGGACTGTGGTATGTAGTATTTGAGCTACATCCACTGTTCGTTATTGATAAAGGATGATTGGAGATTAACTATACCTATGTGAATATCCTTGTTGGTCCCACTCTAGTTGATCTCCAATGATCCATTAATGGGAATATGCAGCAGACGTAGCGTGGGAGTGCCTGATACCAAAGTCTATTCAGCTATGGTGTACTTTCTTGTATAAAACATTGGAGTACCTTGTATCACAGCGCATTTGACTGTGCTACTTTCTCTATAAAAAACATCCATTTCTCTTGGCTTTTCCATGATATTCATGGTGGTCACTCAACAGGATTGGGTTGGACAAAGAAAAACAATAATTGGTTCACAACTGTGGTGGAACTGGGAGGTGGACACGAATCACTATGCAGGCTGGTCAGAATTAGTGAAGGATCTTCGTTCTCATGACATTAGAACCATGGGTTATTGCAATCCTTGTCTTGCTCCGGTATCTTCTCCTTCTTTTTCTTTTCCATCCATGGAAACCCCCTCTATGGAAGCATTATGGTCTCTTGACTCTTAATATATCTGTAATTATTTCATACTCTGTTGGACTATGGTACATGTAGTCTAAGGCCATTGGATTGGGGTCCACAAGAACATTCACCTTGGTGCAGCTAATCAACCACCATCAATGAAAATTGATGGTGGATAGCATGCGCCAATCAAACCATCAATGGGTATGAATGCTGTTAATGCTTGGGGTGCCATGTACCATAGTCCATTGGATCATGGTGTGCTTTCCCTTACAATATTTCATATTATCATTCAATTTTCTTAAACAAGTTTCCGTGGTTTGGAGGTTGATGAGAAGCCCAACAAGAAGAAGCACCTATTTGAGGAAGCAAAGAAGCTAGACCTCTTCGTGAAAGACAAATTTGGTTCACCTTACATGGTCCCAAACACTGCTTTTGATGTTGGTATGCTGGATTTTACTAATCCTAAATCACGAAGGTGGTTCAAGCAGATCTTGCAAGAGATGGTGGATGGTGGGATAAGTGGTTGGATGGCAGATTTTGGTGAAGGTCTACCACTGGATGCATGCCTCTATTCAGGTTTAAGCTGAAAAATGTAATTTCTTTGTTATTTATTTATCTATCTATCAATCGATTTATGCATCTATCTATTTCTATATCTAGTATATCTAAAACTGTGTGTGTGTGTGTGTAATATTACTACACTACAGGACTTATGGAGCTGACCATATTAATTTCATGCTTTATTCGTATTCCTTATAAAGTTACTATGCTGTAGGAATTGGATTCTACCTCCCATTCATCTCTTATAAAAGTTATTTGGCAGGGAATTATATGCTAAAAAATAAGCCTATATGAGGTCCTTTTTCTATTCTATATATTTGTTTCTTTGAGGATAACTAAACCAGTGTGGCAGTTCCTTATAAACAAAATTTTTAGAAAATTTACCATCGGTCTTAATAAGTAAATACTTATTGTGTAACTTTGTCCTTTGATCAGGTGAGGACCCAATTTCAGCTCATAACAGATACCCTGAACTGTGGGCTGAAATAAATAGGGAGTTTGTTGATGAGTGGAAATCAATGAATCAAGCGAAGCAAAGAGAAGATTCGGAAGAAAGCTTGGTGTTCTTTGTGAGGGCTGGTTATAGAGGAAGCCCCAAGTGGGCTTCTTTGTTTTGGGAGGGTGATCAAATGGTAAGCTGGCAAAGAAATGATGGAATAAAGAGTGCAGTGGTGGGTCTGCTCAGTAGTGGACTATCCGGTTATTCACTAAACCATAGTGACATTGGGGGATACTGTGCAGTTAATTTTCCTTTGATTAAGTACCAGAGAAGCGAGGAATTGCTATTACGTTGGATGGAGCTAAATGCATTCACCACAATTTTCAGGACCCATGAAGTAAGTTAGATTTCCTCATAATAAACATATTTTTTCTTGCCATCTTTAAGATGGTTTGAGGAGTGTGTTTGTCCCTGCCTCCTAATTCCAAGTTTGCTTGAGTTCTTTAAATTGTTTCTCTGGTAATTGTCCATGTCTTTCCAGTCAATCATTATACTCTTAGTATGATGCATCATTGTTATCTTAATCTTTTATACATTATCTCCTTTTTATGCATGGCAATTATCCATCTCAGTCTGACAAGATCCCTGTTATATAAGCACTTACTCTAGATTTGTTGTGACTCTTAAGGGAAACAATCCATCATTCAACACCCAGTTCTACTCAAATAGGAGGACCTTTACGCACTTTGCTCGCTTTGCAAAGGTATATAAGGCTTGGAAGTTCTACCGAATCCAACTTGTGAAGGTAAGCAAAAAACATATTTCTTCTGATTTATCATCTCATTACTTTGGTGCGTATGTGGGTACATTCTCAATCTCTCATATTTGTCACCATTAAAATTTGGCTTTCAATTACCTTGTCTTGCACTGACAGTTAGAACCTATATAACAGGAAGCTGCTCAGAATGGCCTGCCTGTGACAAGGCATCTATTTATACACTATCCAGATGATCAGAATGTGCATAGACTCACTTACCAGCAATTCCTGGTCGGTTCCGAAATATTAGTTGTTCCTGTCCTAGATAAAGGGAAGAAGAAAGTTAAGGCATATTTTCCTGTATCACAGGGATCCTTGTGGCAAAACATATGGACAGGGAAATTATATGGCAATCGATTTTGTCATTCAAATCATACCCACAAAGGAATGGAAGCTTGGGTTGAAGCTCCCATTGGATATCCTGCTGTATTTGTTAAGACTCATTCTCCTATAGGGGAAACATTCTTGAAGAGTCTTAAGGATCTCCAAATCCTCTGATTCCATAATAGAAAATTTTCAATAGAAATTCATATGTTTCATTGATTGTAAATGCTTCAAAGGCATATTGCTAATCGTACAGGCACTAAAGAAAATGATAATCATAAATACTAGATATGTATAAATAATATTTAACCGGAGAAGAAAAGCTCAAATTTATCCAAGAAAATTTTCAAATGTGTATGACTTTCTATTTTCTAAATTAACTTCAGGTAAAATCTATTGATACTCAATAACATGAAGGCTAAGCATTCTACCTAGGTATCTGAAGGGAAAAAATGGAGCGACTTGTGTTTAGCTACAATTAGCTAGAAATACAACCTGTTCATACAAAGAACATTGTTGGCATTTAAATGCTTTCATTTTTAAAACTCGAGTGTAAGATTGAAAAGCTTAATGAGTAGAAGTGAATGGACATACTAAGAATATTGAAACGAACGAAAGCAAAAGACGTATGTGTATAATTCACATACGAATGATAACTGAGAAAGCTTTCAAGAAATGACATTGACTAAATTAGCCATGTGAGAGAGAGAGGTTAGAACAACTATAATAGCACTACAATTTGGATCTTACTTAAACACCAACTCGGTTCTTTTAGATAGAAGAATCAGGAGATACGGTATTTTTGAGCATGCAGAACTACAATATTGCAGAGACGCTGGAACTCTAGAAAAGTGGTCATGAGAGAGAGAGAGAGAGAGAGAGAGAGAGAGAGAGGTTATAACAAATATAACAACAGTACAATTTGGATCTTACTTAAACAACAACTTGGACCTTTTAGATAGAAGAATCAGGCGATATGGTATTTCTGAGCATGCAGAACTACAACACTGCAGAGATGCTGAAACTCCACAAGACTGGTACCCTTAATAAGTTTTGAACTCAAACCATGTCTAGGCAGCAACTTCAAGAGGTCAATATGACAAGTGACAGCATGGCTATGTTAATTGTATAGGCCCGAGTACTCACAGCTGTTCATACAACAAACACCATTTTGATTCATCAATCACTCTTTTTGTAGCATTTCACATACTAAAATCCCTGGTAGAGGATACCCGCTGTTGAGCTCATGGAAACTATGTGACAGATATAAGAAAAAGAGTAGCAGAAGGACTAACAAGAAACAATTGTCTGAATCATTTCTATAAGAAAAACAAATATCTGATTGTCAGATTAACTATAGTAGCAGGATGTTCATTCGTACACTAATTGTTAGTGCCAGTATAAATTGCAAACTGTTGGACTACAAAAAAAGAGAGACAAAAGCATGCTTGAGAATAACAAATATTTTGTTCCCTTTTCTTGAAACCTTCCTCTTCTATGATACACGAGCAACTTCTCCTTGGAAACCAAATTGCTCAAACGATTACCTACCCATTTCACCAATAATCCCCACAAGAACAGGCCCCATCAACAAAATGATGGAATCTATAGCTGTCCCTCATTATGATCTCTCTCCCTTCTGCCTTGGATATAAACTTAGTTGCAGAGTGGCAGTCACCACAAACCCTCAAATTCTTTATAATTCTTAGTGGGGTTCCACAAGAAGTGCTGATTAGCCCAAAGGCAATAGCCATCTTCTCACTATGACAGCAAAGACTGTACTCTTTCTCATCTTCCCCCACATCTTGCAACACAAATCTTGTGTCTGGAACATAACCCATCTTTCTAATCTTCAAATTTATACTTTCCATCTTCTCTGAGATCAAATCCATCATGGGGTGAGAATCCCCAACTATGAAGCAATGCACCCTCCTCTGTACCTCTATCCAACTACAACCAGGGGGCTTCTTCACTCCTCTTTCCATCATTAAACGCCTTATCTTTGCTGCATTTTCCCATAGACCAGCTGCTGAGTATATATTAGCCAAAAGTATATAATTCCCTGAATTTTCAGGCTCAAGCTCAAAGAGATAATCAGCTGCTTTTTCGGCAAGCTCGGGGTTTCCATGGATTCTGCAAGCCCCCAAAACAGATCCCCAAACTGCAGCATTGGGCTCCATGGGCATTCTAGATATGAATTCCATTGTCTCCTCAAATTGACCTGAGCGTGCTAAGAGATCAACCATGCAAGCATATTGCTCTACAGCGGGTTCAATGGCATAATCCAATCTCATCATATCAAAAAACTGGCGACCCTCATCAATTAAACCAGCATGGCTACAAGCTGAAAGCAAATTAGTGAATGTGCAGTGGTTTGGGCAAAGTCCTAAAACCCTAAAATGGTGAAAGAGGTTAACAGCATCCATGCCAAACCCATGCATGCCATAGCCAGCTATCATGGCATTCCAAGAAACCAAGTCTCTTTGAGGCATAATATCAAAGATCCTCCTTGCTTTCTTTATTGACCCACATCTTGAATACATATCTATGAGAGCATTCCAACAAAAGCTAGAGTCCGTAAATCCATGCCTAACTATGTACTGGTGCATCTCTTTCCCCTGTCTCAAAGCTGCTAGTCTTGAACAAGCCGGGAGAGCGCTAACCACGGTAACTGTATTGGGTTCCACAGACCAAAGCTGCATATCTCGAAGCAGCTCTAAGGCGCTAACCCCCTGTGAATTTTGGGTGCTAGCAGCTATAATGGCATTCCATATCACAACATCTCTATATGATAGCTCAGAGAACACAAGGCAAGCATTTCTTAGTTTCTCGCACCCGGAATACATTGCTATAAGTGCACTTCCCACACCAGTTGACATTTCGATCTCATTTCTGGTAACATAGCAATGGATTTCTTTCCCGACTTTCAAATTCTTCACTTGGGCACATCCTGCTAGAGCTCCTGATATAGTGATGGAGTTGGGTTGGTTTCCAGTTTTGCCCATCTCGTAGAAAAACTCAAGAGCTGTTGCCCCGTCGCCTTTCTGGGTAAAACCTGTAATTAGTCCGTTCCATGTGACCACATCAGGTTCCACACCATGCAACTGCATTTCTCGAAGCAATTTACTGGCTTCCTCTTTGTTCCCACTCTGTGCATACCCTGATATCATGGCATTCCATGAGACTATGTCCTTTTTCTTGATTTTATCAAAATTATGGCGAGCAATCTCTATGTCTCGACTTTTTGAATAGAAATCCACCAAAGTATTGCTAACAAGCAAATCAGATACCAACCCATCAGTCTTTATACAGTAGGCATGGATTTCTTTGCCATGGTGGAGAAGAGACAAACTTGTACAGGCCGAAAGAATTGAAGCTATAGTAATTGAGTTGGGCTTCTCGCCCTCTCCAAGCATAGCCCTGAAGATTCCGAGAGCTTGAGAATAAAGCCCACTCTGCTCATTTCCTGCTATTAAAGCCGTCCAGGAAACCACATTTGGCCTAATATCTTTTAAGCGTTGCATCTTAAGAAAATATTCAGAGGCTTTTTCACAATCCCCATGCTGTGCATAACCAGAAATCATTGAATTCCAGGTGACATGGTCCGGCTTCACTCCTGCAATCTGCATATTCTCAAAAAACTCTGAAGCTTTCTGAAAATCTCCTTTTGACGCATACCCAGAAATCATCATGTTCCATGAAACAACATCCTTGAACTGCAGCTTTTCAAATATTTTATTGGCTATATCCATTCTACCACAGCTAACGAACATATCAATGGCAGATTTATGCACAAATTGGTTCCCCTCGAACCCAATATCCAGCATGTAATGGTAAATTTCCTTGCCTCTTTTGTAATCCTTGAGTTTTGCACAGGCCTTAAAAACCTTTGGGAAAATGAAATTATCTGGTCTTATACCTTCTTCTAACATCTCATAAAACAATCCCAAAGTTTCTTCATAATCTCCATTGGCACAGTACAATCCTATAATGGAAGTCCAGGTAAAAACATTTCTTTCTGGTAGTATATCAAATAGCTTAAGTGCTTCTACAATTGTGCAGCATTTGCAGTAGAATTCTAACAATTGGGTTCCTAAGAAAGCATCAAGTTCAATTCCAGTGACAATTATACGAGCATGTAATTGCAGGCCTTCAGCTAGAGCATCAAATCTACGACAAATTCGCAGAGCTGAAATGAGACATTCCTGGCATTCATCAAAACTCCTCAAATTTATGGATTGAACCATGAACAGAGAATCCACCAAAACCCCATTTCCAACCTTTCTTGAAAGAACACTTCCAATATCAGTTGAATTGTAACTAGACCCACCATTGTCCTGCTGGTTTTGTGCCTTTCTAGGAGTTATTTCATGCCCATCAATGGAAAGTAAGCCTAGTTCCCGGAAAAACCCATCCATTTTTAACTGGGTTTTTCGCTTTTCTGGTATGGTTTCAAGCTCCTGAGAGCTGAATCCAAAACTATCAACTTTTTGCTTGTTATTTGGCTTGTTTGGAATGTTTTCATGGTCATGAACAGTTACAGTAGACTTAGACAGAGATAAAGAATGAGATTTCCATTTTCCGGTGAGAATATGAGTATTTGGATTGCTTACCTTAATGAATAACTCAATGTGGTGATGAAGAGGAGATGGGGTGGCAGAGAATGCCATTTTTGGGAAGAACTATTATTTATTGAATGAAAAATCCATGGCGCCAAATGGGTTTTGTGGGTTCTTCGACTTGAGTCCCGGTTGGTTTGTTGCAGTGAAAATATACTTCCACGTCGTTATTTTCTTCCCCTTTTCTGACAATTTTTTTCCCTTCAAGATATTTTCCAGATGTCCTGGGTTTTAGATATGGTCATCTGTTTGTGGCCCACGGCTCTTTAAAGATGTGGCTGAGAGAAAGAGAGAGGATTTTGAGAGGGAAAACAATAAAGTAAGTTCCAGTTTGAAATGTAAGAGAAACGCGTAGAGTGAGAGATGAGAGTTCAGAGCATAGGTGGTAAGTCGGGGACTTTCAATAAATCGGTTTATCTTAAAATCGATAAAAATTTATTTTTATTTTAAAAAGTTGAACGAAAGAATCAGATAAATTATACGGATTGGCAAAAATACTTCATGTAAAGATATCGCCAATACATCAGACTAGACTAAAAAATTCGGAGTAAAAAAATCGGATAAATATATGTATAATATGTATTATAGTTTTCTACCATAGTAGCTTAATAATTATCCCAATAACATAAAATAGATTGGTAGCTTAACAATAATCCCAATAATGTTTTCATGTACAAGTACACTGTCATCCTTAGAGTATATAATTTTTATTGTCCTCATTTTTGTGAAATAAGTAATATAAAAAACTCCTGACCTCTCATACAATGTATTAAAGAAGCTTAAAACAGGGTTCGAGCAGGGAAACCATTGGACTTCGTTGCTCTGTATCGAAAGTGGGAAAGAAACCTTAACTAGAATGGGACAAATTTTGGGATCACTGCTTTTATAGAGAAAAAGAAATCTTGAGCTTGGACAAGATTTGGAAAGGCAAGAAAAAATGGTGGACCTGATTTTAAAGATTTTAGAGAGAGAAAGAAACCCTAATCAATGCTCTGCTTGTAGTGATTTGGGTATTTTTTATGCTAAGGCAAGATTTGAAAAGGCAATAAGAGATGAAGGAGCAGATTTTAGAGAGAGAAAAGGAAGAGGTGGTTTTTTTCCTTTTGTAATATGTAATTTTTCTTTCTTAAAATAAGACTATTTTTTCTTTTTTTTGACAAATACTTGATAACCATTAAACCTAGTAGACCCAAAATGGCTGGTAGCATTTGATGAATGCAAACAAACATTACAGGGAATTAAACTGTCAATTGAAGCTCAGTATTTATAATTTTGAGAACAACACTGTCTTCCCCATCCCTCCCATGAAAATAGAGCTTTAGAACATCTAAGCTTCCTGATCCTCATGAACGTCCTTTTTATAATTATTATCTCCCTTGGATCAAAATTCAGAAGAAAATAATATGCATACATAGACGCTCCATGAATCAATCGGCCACATAAGTACCTCTTCCAAAGGTTAAAAAATAAGATTATTTTTCACAGAGGTTCTAGAGAGAGAAACATGACCCTTTTCATTCTTTTGGGTTTTTCTCTGTAAAATCAAGAAAAAGATTGTGGTTAAATGGGGGTTTTCTCTGTAAGTTGCATGTTTCAAAAGCTTGTGGTTCTAGAGAGAGAAACATGGATTTTTTTTATGTGAAATCAACAAGAAAATAAACGCTTTTTTGGACACTTTTTATTCGTTTTCCGGAAAAATGTGTTTTTAACGTTATTATGGAAAAAACACGTTTTTTGAAAAACTTTTCCAAAAAACTCTGTTTTTAACGTTTTTAAAAAAATCGACGATACGCTGTCTGAGGTTTAGAGAGAGAGAGATGGAAACAGAAATGCAGGGAGGGAAAAATGGAAATAGGAATGGCATAACCAAAGGCAAAAAAGTTTATAAAAGAGCCAAGCCGCTCACCTCAAAAATTCACTAGAAACGGTTATTTTGATGCTCAAAAATCCTCACATCGATCATCTCGACCTCAAGCAAGATGTATGGATATGAGAAAAAAAGATGAAGATATTAAGTCTTGAAAATAGTCCAATCTTACAATGTATTTTTGAACCATCAATTTTAAAGATTTTTGAAGTGTTTATAGATATGTTCGATCTGCACTATTTTTTATTTTTAAATTTTTATAATTAGCTATGAAAATAAAGTTTCAAGCCATCACAAAGAATTTCAGCACCAAAAAACATATTTTGAAACTATTTAAAGGCGCCCCTTACTTTGATTGTTTGGGGCTTCAACCCTATACAAACCATAGTTACCGGGAGCAAGAGCAAGAATGGCTCCGGTTCCGGGGCATCAGATCGAGGGCTGCCTAAAGCTCCGGAGCTTGGGGAGCAAGGTCCAGTGGGGGTAAAATTTGCTAATCGAGATCCCGTATGAACAGGGAGCACATTGCCGATACCGGGAGCGAGAGCGGGAACAGTTCCGGTTCCAGGGCATCAGATCGAGGGCTGCCTAAATGAGATCGTGTTCCTATGCTCATTAGGATCGCGCTCCCATAGACAACAAGAACTGGATCCCATTTAAAATTGAGTTGCGCCCTCATCTAAAAAAAATGTGTTCCTATTTGAAATGGATTGAGCTCTATTCAAGGTTTCGCGTTCCACTTAACTTGGAGCCAATCTCCACCTATCCTCTCTCTCTATCTCTCTCTCTCTCTCTATCTCTCTCACCCTCAACCAGACTTTCACCACCTCTTCACATTCAACACCTCTTCAACCTCTGCACCTCTAATCCAATGGACCCATCTGCCAATATGCGTTTTCTCTCTGTAATTTATGAACACGTTTGTCTGACTTCACAGTGAGTGGACTCTTTCTCTCTCCTCAAAAGCACACCAACAACAAAAATCTGCATACCCATCTCAACCTCGCTTGCTAGCAGTTGGGAATCTCCATGGCGATCTCCAAAAGGCCAAACAAGCTTTGAAAATGGCTAAAATCTTCTATGAAAAACTATTCACTGGATTGCAAGCAACTCCATGGTTGTGAAGCTTGGTGATATCATTGATAGAGGAGGAGAAGAGTTCAAGCTCGTTTAATTTTTAGAAAAACTCAAGCAAGACGCAGAGAAATCAAATGGGAAGCTGTTAATTTTATAGGGAAACCATGAAGCTTGAATATACAAAGATATTCAGGTATGTTATAAAAGTTGGCCTTGATGAATTCAAGAATTGGGGTGACTGGTTTTCCATAGGAATTCAAATGAAAAACCTTTGTAAAGGATTGGAAAAGCAAATTAACATTTTTAATGGAGTGCCCAAAAATTACCCTTCTGGAATTAGGGCAAGAATAGCTAGTTTGAGTCCTAGAGGCGCAATTTCTACTCCCTTTTTGGTTGATAACCCTACTATTTTAATGGTGGTTGGCTCTGTTTTTTTTCATGGTGGGATCCTCCCTAAGGATGGAGTTCCGGGAACGTAGGGATCACGATCCTAAAATTCCGGGAGCAGGGGCGAGATCTATACGGTAGCAGGAGCAAGCTCCATTGTGAATGGGATTGAGAATCCTAAAAATAGGAACGAGTTCCCAACAAGTTGGGAACGGGTTTCAGACGAGATCCCCGGCCATGTAGTGCTGGAGCTGGGTCTTGGAGCAAGAGCGCCACCCTAGTGTGCTTCCGGTAACTATGATACAAACCACACCCATAACTAAAAGGGATCCTCATAGTAAAATTTTCTATTTATTTTAAGAATTTCAAGATAGTTTCATATATTTTGGATTTTCAACACTGAAATGACATAATTTGGCACTATTTGAAGGTGTGCTTTACTTCGATTATTCCACTCAAATTCAATAAGTGAATCCAACCAGAAATCCGTCCCAAGCCTCCTTCATCATTAACATCACTCTTTCTAATTCCGCCGTTGTAGAGGTGGCAACGGGTCGGGTATGGGTTGAGTCTGGCTAGACCTGTACCCAGACCCGAATAGATTCGGCTCCAAGTTTTGGACCCGGACCCGACTTGTTGGGTCTACAAATTGGACCCATACCCGTACCCATTTGGTCTCAGGTCTACCCCATTGGGTCTCGGGTCCACTGTCACCCTCAATGTGAGCTTCTTTTATTTTTTTTATTTTTTTCCCCTATTTTTTACCATCATATACCAGTATTATTGGCAACAAGGTCACAATCACCCACTATTAGATTTCAAGCCGTGTGATTTGTCGTTTAATAACTAAAGATGACTACTAGTTCTAATTATACACGATCATTAATACGCCCAAATGAATAGGGCATAAAGTAAAGTATTTTATCTCTAACAATTTATGGGTCGAATCCAGCTGGACCCAGACCCGGACCTGTATGGTGTTCAGGTCCAAGTTTTGGACTCAGACCCGACCTGCCATGTCAAGTCTAAATGCTAGACCGATACCTGACCTATGTCAGGTATACCCGGCGGGTCCTAGGTCAAGTCCAGGTCCATTGGCACCCCTACTCGCTTGACATCTTTTTCTCTTAATGGTGTTATACTCAGTCAGAAGATTTTTTTTAGGACCTTATACAAACCGCACCATTACAAAAAGTTAAACCGCCCTGATACAAAAAGTGATATAATTAAAATACAAATAATATTCTTAAAAAAAAAAATTGATCTCAAAATATGAAACATATGAAACTATTTGTAAATATAAGAACCAAAATGGGACCTATCTATAAATTTCTCTATAATTAAAATACATTGTATGCTTTGAACAAGTGGACTTGAATGCAAAATATAAAAGGAGCAGTTTGTATAAGGTTATTCCTTAAACAATCAAAGTAAGGCGCACCTTCAAATGGTATCAAAAGATGTTGTTTCGATATCAAAAAACCCTATAATGGTTAAATGATATATTTTCATCCCTAATTATGAAAATTAAAGCTTCAAAAACATTGTAGATTGAGAAGATCTATTAACACTTGAATACCTTGAAAATAAAAGATCCAAATAATGCATTAGAAAATATATTATTTCTATGACTTGAAAACTCTTATTTTCACATTCATACTTCTTGAGGTTGAGATAATCAAGTAGAAGATTTTTCAGCGTCGGAATAACCTTTTCCAGTGAGTTTTTGAGGCGCGCCTTACTACTAATTGACACCCTATATAATTTTTTTTATATATATACATATAATTAAGCTCAAATATAACATGTCCACACTTTTCACCATCATACACCTATAAAAATATTTAAAAATACTTTAAATTAAATAAAATTACCAAACTATTCTTATATTATTCAAGAGTAATTTGGTAATTTTATTTATTTATAATTATTTTTTACAAGTGTATGATGACAATAGCAATTGTAGGTGGAGTAAGGCGCAAATCAATATTTTGTAAGGTAAACTAAATTTATTGAAACTGGACTAGGCCGATAGTCCGCCCGGTAGAACTGGCGATCGGAACCTTCTCTTGTTTGATGGACGCTCTAAACCGGGACTTACAGCCATTCAAAACCAGCATTTGATTGGTCGAACTGATCTAATTGCCAGTTTTGCTAGTTCTACTGGACCATCCAATTTCGAGAAAGTTGAATTTAATTCAATTTTTAAAAAGTTTCGTACCACATTTTTACCGGATTTTATTACCAAAGTATTGTGATAAAAAAGAAACTATTGCTTGCTTTCTTTTTTCGAAAAATGGAAAGTTTAAATTTGTCAAAATTCTTTTTTTTTTTTTGTTAATTTTTTATTTTGACAACATATTAAAATTTAAGTAAGATCTATTCCTTTTATCTTGACGATTTATCAAATCTCTCTACATAATTTTGGGAACAAAATTTATTTTAAACATACCATCTTTGTGTAATATTTTATTGAAAATGGAGTAAAATCTAGTCTTTTTTATGTCAATTTTTAAAAACTTGGCCAAGATTCAACTAATTTTATAAAGTTAAACAGAACAAAGGGATCATTTTAAAATGAGTTAAATTTTGATTGGTTTTACCCATTGTATTCGACTAAGGTTGGAAATGGCAAACTCTTGTTAAAAAAGTTTATATAAGGTTGCAACCCTAAATTGTAGAATTAAGGTGCACCTAAAAAATCATCTGGTTTTGAAGTGGAAAACCCTCTAATCCATGAAATCGACATCAAGATGTATGAACAAAAAGAAAAATTCAAGCTCTAAAAGTAGTGCATCTTGCAACACATTATATGGACCATCCATTTTCACGTTTTTCATATATGTATAGATCTACTTGATTTGAACCATTTTTTAGATCTAAAATTTTATAATTAAAGATAAAAATAGATTTTCAGGCCATCTTAAGAATTTTTTACACCAAAAGTGTATAGTATAATAACATTGACGATACACCTTATATTCATTGTATAGGGTTGAAACCTTATGTAAACCACACCCAACTCTTTACCAACTTTTCATTGGTTTTACCTGATGCATTTTTATAATAAATTTTTAATAATTTAGGAAATATTCTTAAATTGAGATAAACTGCTTACTCCACCTACAAATGGCTACAATCAAACAGCGGCTATAACCACCTCTCTCCAAAAACACGATTTCTACCACGTAGAGCATTTACCGTCTCGAATTTATGTAGGGTTGGCAAAGCCCCGGACCCAAAAAATGATATGGGACCAAGATCCGATCACACCTGACCCAAAAGTTAAAATATCTATGTATTAAATTATATTTCTTAAATTGAGACCCAAAAGATATTACCGAACCGGCACTCGACTGTATCTGGACCTGAATAGTATTCAAATCTAGATTTGGACTCAAACCCAACCCATCGGGTCTAATTTTTGGATCTATACTCCACACTTTAGGTTCTGAATCAGATCCGGGTCCATTGCCACCCCTATTTTTGGAGAGAGAGAGAGATCGAAGTACTTTAAATAGGCTGATTGAAAAAGCCAAGAGTAGAAAGCGAAAATACTTTCTAATGCAGCATAGTGGGTGTGTGTTCAAAAGGAGTTTGGGGGACGAAAAAGACATAATTATGAGGTGACAATGCTCAATGGGGTGACATAACTATTAATGGGTTTCGCCACCTTAGAGATACTTTAAACTAAATTTTGATGGAAGTTGATACTTCAAACTAAATTTTGATAAAAGTTCACTAAAAATTTGGGGATTAGCAAATATGGAGATATCATAAAGGATTGCATACCCAATGTAATCTCGATCTACTCAAAGCCATGTGGTAACACCTCGGCCAATTAATCAAAAGTTTAAACTCTTTCCAAGCTAAAAATTACTTCAAAATGCCTTAGCGGCTTAAACGATACATAGTCAAGTGGTTGTTGTCGTCATCATCATCATAACCTTTTTTCAATTATATGAAGTCGGTTACACGAATCCTGATATAACATTTTACTCTATATTCAGTCAAATAGTGTACAAGAGAAATAGAGATCCCTTAGAGATTAGCCCCCTCCTCAAAGTGAGAGAAATTCAGGTTAAAAAATTGGGAGTCCAACATTGTTACAGGGAAGCCAACAAAGATGCTGATGGATTCACTAAAAGAAAAGCAACGCATCCCTTCATTACAAGTACTAGATTTTAGTTCCTTTTTATGCACACACACTTTTGTAAATTTGTGAAGCAATATGAATGAAAAAGTGAAACATTAACATTCAAAAAATTTATTTACCATGCTCCCATTCAAAGCTCTAAAATAGTTGTTATAATGGAGCTGGAAATTATCAAGTAGTAGTCAAAGAACTATTTAACTTCTTCCTTTTTATACACATACACTTTTGTAAATCTGCGAAGCAATATGAATGAAAAAGTGAAACATTAACATTCAAAAAAGATTATTTACCATGCTTCTATTCAAAGCTCTAAAATAGTTGTTATACTGGAACTGGAAATTATGTAGTAGTCAAGAGGAACTATTTAACATCTCACCTTTTTTTTAATTAATTTAGATAACTGCATCAAAGAATATGTAATCATGAGTTAGTACAAGTGGTATTTTACATTTGTTTCGATAAATGGATGAATGATGGTATAACATCCACATGATATGGATACTTGAAGGGTGCACAAGCGCTCTTCACTGGCCATGAGGTATTTTTAGAAAAATTAAAAATTAAAAAAAAGTTTCAGCCCAAAATTATGAGGCAAATAAAGCAATAAATGGCTCATGAAATAAAAATAATTAACCAAAATGTCCCTCGATGTTTCATGGATATCTTGATCAATATTGTGGTTAGATTTTTATTATGTTTTTGGTTTGCCCTATAAAAATGAATCTATGCCTCAAGGTAAATAGAATTTGAAAATAAAATTTTAAAAATTAAATGCAAAGTTAATTTTTAGTCATTTTGGATATGGTCTAGGTCAATCGAACCAAGGGAAAGTGCTTGTGCACCCCTACGTGGACGGCATATTTTTCCCTTGTTAAATAGTCGATATTTAAAGTTGTTTTTACAAAATCCCTGGATGAAAATAATGATCATGAGAGCCCCTGCTTGTGACATTATATAAAGTAAATGGCGGGGTTTAAAAAAATGCTCCGTGCAGTATATTACAACCTTTAAATAATGGATGATGTTAGGGCATAGGTACATGTGAGTATGAAGGATCATTACTCTTTACTAAATGTATTTAATATTTTTTTACACTAATTACCATAGTATAATTTTTTTTTGAGCAAAAGTATTTTTTGTTATTAGGAGAGGTATGATAAATATTTTTATAAAAATTAAATAGCATTTAATGCTCCATATGAGTGATGATACACCTTATGTGGATGATGTTATTCTCCACTATAATTAATAAATATTTTTTTTTATCATGAATTTCTACTTTGTTTTTGAATAATTACCTAAAATACCTTTAGACAAAAAGTTATTATATTATAAGACAAAGGTATTAAATATCCAAAATGTTGAATATATCTAGTAAATGCTCACTTGTATATGTACTCTAACATAGTCCTTCAATAATAATGTGAGGGTTGCGATTAGAAGTTTATAATTCTTTTTGGATAGTTCAATTTAAAGTAAATGCTCACTTTTTTATGTACTCTAACGTAGTCCTTTAATAATAATGTGAGGGTTGCGATTAGAAGTTTATAATTCTTTTCGGATAGTTTAATTTTAAGAATCAAATTTGAGATACAGTATTGCTAACACCAATTGCTAACCTTTAAACTATATAATTCAATATTCAAATAATGGTGAAAAAGTTTGAATAAAGACTTCTCCTACTGATACAAGGAAATAATACTTGCTATAATAGAAAATTACATCGTTTTCATGAGTGAAAAATATGTATTTGAGAGGTTCCAAAGTTATCTCCTCTGTTTTTTTCATTGTTCCCTTCTGTTATTTTTCTATTTTTTATTTTTTAATTCTTTTTATATTTTCTTAATATAACAGTGATTTACTTTTATAACAGTCAATATTGTTAGAAATGTGGTTTCAATACTGGAATCTATGTGATAGCCTTAAAATGTATTTTCAGTTTTATTTATGAAGTTTAAAGCTTCAAAAATAGTGTAGATCAACAGATGTATCAGAATTTAAAAATCTTGAAAATTGACGGTCCAAAAATGGGTTACAAAATATACTATTTTCAAAACTTGATATCCATTTTTCTCTGGTGTCCATGCATCTTGATATTGAGATGATCAATTTGAGCATATTTGCAAATCAAAACAACCTCTTCTAATAAAAATTTTGAGGTAAGCTCTTATTTGATTGTATAGAGCCTCAGCTCTATACAAACTGTTCCCAAACATAAAAGGTCTCTCTCATGCTATACTCTCTCTCTAAAAAGCGTGCCCTCTTCCTCTCTTTATGCTATACTCTCTCGTTAAAGGGGTACCCTCTCTCGCTCTCATTGATAAACAGTTCTTGATGATAACAGGAAACATCAAGCAATTTTTACAGTGATATTTCTCTCGTTTTAAGTACTTATAATGAGCTTTTTTTGCACTAAACACCTTTGATTTCAGTTTTATTCTGGCAACGATAATAACATATCAGAGTAATAAATTATCTTGACCATCTATACCATCCTAAAAATAGTGTATATTGTAATAAAATTATCCTGACCATCCATGTCGTCCTAAAAATAAGTGTTCAGGTACCCCAAGATCTTTACCATTTTTTTAGTTTCAAATTTTATTGTCGGTCTTGAAAATTGATTTTAGAGCCACCATAAAAGTTTTTAAGTGCTTTTAATATGAGGATTTGAGGTGAGGCTTTATTTTGTTTTGATCAAGCCTAAGCCTTACTGAGAACTCATCTGACACAAAAACCGCGGAGTTGGAACTGTTGAAGTTTTTTTTTTTTTTTTTCTTTTTTGTCCTTTTGACCGAGCAATCAAATTCTTACGGTCACGGATTGATGCCTAATTCCTATTTTTGCGCTGCTTTTTACAACTTTTGTATGTAAATATCTTTAACTTTTTGCATGTAAAATATCTTTGCAAATCACTTTTATGAATTTTGTCACTGCCAAATCCCAAAAAAGAAAAGGTCAAGTACGGCTGTCTAGGATTTGCAAACATACACATTTATTATGTCTCGAACTCTATGTGACAAGTTACTGTAAAATATGACCAAAGTTACTCCCACACGAATATTACATGTATCAGTTGGCTTAGATATTCTCATAACAAATATAAGATATGGGGAAAAGCAATATTTCAAAAACTTCGGAATTTTGGATTCAAAATCATTGGTCCGAATCGAGAATCGACGAGACCAACCTGATTCTTTCTCGAACTCAATAATTGTTCGGTTTTTATGACTTGTTGGGTTCCATCATGAAACCAATTAAGAATTGTTCGGTTCTTATGGACTTGCCCGGTACCATCATGAACCGGGCAAGTCTCATAAACGAGGCGATCTAGACTGGTTGGATCTAGCAGTTTCTACACCTTATTTTTATTTTTTCTTTGTTTATTTTTCCAATGTAATTTTATTTTAGGGACCAATTTTCACTCGGATAATTAGATTGATTAGCCAATCCGAACCAGTTTTCTTTTGTAGCCAGTTTCCGTAATTGATAAGTGTTTTTAAACACCAAGGAAAATATATCTCACTTGGGGAAATTGCTTCCCTTTATATAATTTTTAACTTTGTTTTGTGGAAATGGTGGATGTCCCTTACCTCATCAAGTCTCTCTCTCTCTTTCCAAACACATCAACATATAGACACTCATCTTTTGTTTCTCCCATTTTTATTTTTTTTTTAGGAAAATGTCGCTAAAATCATTAAAGCTCAAAAAAATCAAAGAGGTGGTCAGATCAATAGTAGTTTCAATAAAGTTGCTAATAAATTGCCATTTTTTTAAAGTTCTATGGATTAGGTACCTCTTCAAGAATTTTATTAAAAGTATCCAAATTACTGGTGTTCCTTGTTTGTAATTGTGAACATGCGTATGCACTTTCATATTTGACCAACTTAGGTTCCTTTCTTTTTTTTTTTTTTGGAGTAGTTCGATTGTAGGAGTCGAACTTTAGATTTAGCATTGCTTGATGTTAACTACTGACCACTTAAGCCTAAGAGCAATTCTTACTTGGGTCACTTGAGCTAAATGAGTAAAATCCATGTAAAGGCTCCAAATTCAAAATATCTTTCAGTAAAAAATAGCTTGGAACCCAGAACTAGCACAGCATTTACTAATTTGGCCCCAAGTCACCCGAGTCAAGAGATAAAAAATAAAAACATGTTTCAAATTTGGAATCTAGGTTAAGTAGTTGTATTAAGGTCATTTGGCTCATGACCTCATACAACTTAAGTAACTAAAGTACCAAAACACCCTCATTTATTTAGAGTTCTAACTCAGCATTTTCTACAAAATAGTTATAGTTATGGAGGTACTTAATAGAAATTTTTTTAAAAAAAATGGTAATTCAATAGAGAAGACAGGCCTCCACCCATTTTTTTCAAATGGTTTAAAAGTTAGTTTTTTAATACGTACTGATGAGGTGGTGTTAGTGGGAATGAAAACCACAACGTGATGACTAAAGTGTGGGTTGCTAAAGACCCAATCACTTTGCTAAAATAAAAAGAAAAAAAGTAAATTAAATAACTTCTTGTAGAGTAGTTGATTTAATACCATCCCTTTCTTTTTTTTTTTACTCAGTACTCACCAAATAAAATGATCCTTTTGAAACTTGCCCTTCTTTTACATAAAGCAAAGCTCCAAAATATCTCCATCAATTTTTGAAATCTCTCGCTTTTGATTCTTTACCAATTTGTTTTACTTTTCAAGGCAAAGTGAGGGGACACTTGATAACTTTTGCTGCCTGTAATATACAAGAAGGATATAAGAGGTTTAAATCCATTAGCTAAGATAGACTGTTAAGCTGCACATTCTTTGGACTTGTTACTAGAATATTATTTATTTTAAAAATATCAAAGTTTGATCACTATAGTTGCATTTTGCACCTGTTACTATTTATTTTAAAAATATCAAAGTTGGGTGCGGTCTGTATAGAACCGAGAAATATATTTTTATCTTTAATTATACAGTTTAAAGTTTAAAAAATAGTAGAGATCGAGCAAATATATAAAAACTTGAAATCTTAAAAATTGACGGCCCAAAAATGCATTATAAGATGCATTATTTTCAAAACTTAAAATTCATTTTCTTCTCATCTCCATGTATTTTGATGTCGAGATGATCAATTTAAAGATATTTAGACATCAAAACAATCTTTTCTAGTGAAATTTCTGAGGTGGGCTCTAATTTGATTGTTCAGAGCCTAGGCTCTGCATAAACTTTTCCATCGACCGTTATAGTTGCATTACCAAATTTATCTATGATACAAAATTAGCATACTTGCTCTAGAATAGAAAAGTATGCTACCAATTTGTTTTACTTTTCAAGGTAAAGTGAGGGGACACTTGATAACTTTTGCTGCCTGTAATATACAAGAAGGATATAAGAGGTTTAAATCCATTAGCTAAGATAGACTGTTAAGCTGCACATACTTTGGACCTGTTACTAGAATATTATTTATTTTAAAAATATCAAAGTTTGATCATTATAGTTGCATTTTGCACCTGTTACTATTTATTTTAAAAATATCAAAGTTGGGTGCGGTTTGTATAGAACCGAGAAATATATTTTTATCTTTAATTATACAGTTTAAAGTTTAAAAAATAGTAGAGCTCTAGCAAATATATAAAAACTTGAAATCTTAAAAATTGACGGCCCAAAAATGCATTATAAGATGCATTATTTTCAAAATTTAAAATTCATTTTCTTCTCATCTCCATGTATTTTGATGTCGAGATGATCAATTTAAAGATATTTAGACATCAAAACAATCTTTTCTAGTGAAATTTCTGAGGTGGGCTCTAATTTGATTGTTTAGAGCCTAGGCTCTGCATAAACTTTTCCATCGATCGTTATAGTTGCATTACCAAATTTATCTATGATACAAAATTAGCATACTTGCTCTAGAATAGAAAAGAGGAAAAAGTATCGCGTGCATATCATGTGGAAGGGTGCTTGTGAAGCCTTCAAATGGTTGAGATATTGCAAGGCCATATCTAATGGCCAAAATTTATTTTTCAGTATTTAATTTTTTTATTTTTTATTTAAACAAGATATTTCTCTTACTTTTGGGTTGTATGTTCATTTCTATAAATAAAATTAATAATTTTATTTTAATCATTATGTCTTATTTAAATTTTTTATTATTTTTATTCATTCATACTTATAATAAGTGTAAATCTAACAATATTTAAAATTGAAGCAAACCACATAGAAAAATATAAAAAAAAATATTTTTAAAATTCAAAATTTATTTTCTATATTCATGATCGTGATCGTGGATGATATAGTTTTGATCGATGAGACCCGCAACAATATCAACACAAAATAAGAACTTTAGAGTGATGCTTTAGAATCTAAAGATTTTAAAATTGGTCAGACAAAGGCAGAGTATATGTAATGCAATTTTAGTAATAATAGGAGCAGAAGCAAAGAAGTAGTTAAGATTGACGACCAAGAAATACAAAAAAAAAAAAAACATACTTTCGATATCTTAAGTCGATAATCCAGAAAAATATAGAGATTGAGGAAGATGTCGTATATAGAATTACAGCTGGGTGGGCAAAGTTAAGATATACAAAAAGAATTTATGTAATCTCTGCATACTAATGAAGCTAAAGGTAAAGTCCACTAGGACAACAATGAGACAAGCTTTACTTTATGGGCAGAATGTTGGGCGGTCAAAAAACAACACACCCATATAATGAGTGTAGTTGATATGAAGATGTTGATATAAATAGTGGAAAGAAAAGAAGGGATAGAATTCGAAATGAATGCATTTGGTAGAATCTAAATATGGTACTAATAAGTGATAAGATAAGATAAAGTAAACTTAGGTAGGCTAGCCATGTGTGGCGTAGACCCACTACAACACAGGTTAGGAAATGCGAGTTAGTTCAAGTGGAAGACTAAAAATATGCAAGAGGTAAGCCCAAAAAAACATGGTTGGAAGTAGCTTTTGAATGGATTTTTTGTAGCTTTTTGTAGCTTTTGAATGGATTTTTTTTTTTTCTAAGCATGTTCTAAATATTTAGGTACTCAAAAGTTGTTTCTTGCTTATATATGATTTTTAGCTCCTCTATCTTTTTCATGTCATCTCCTGTATAGGTCACTTTTGCTAAGACCCTTGTTTTATTGTTAATTTATTATTTAAATTGGTTTTATTTTTAGCATTTTTAAAGAATTTATTTTAATTACTAATTTTGTATTAATTATCGTTTAAGCTATTGTAATTATGAATTTATAATATCTTAAAATATGTGATTAAGTAATATTTTCTTTTAACAATGAATATTTTACTTATTAAAATTTAGTTAGAACTATTTTTTTTTTATGTTGCTATCTCCTCTAGCTTTTCCTTGCTATTTTCTATCTCTCTCCTAATCTCTAGGTTTTGAAATAATACTTCTGTTTTTATCTTGTATGTTATCACTTTTTAATTTATATATATATATATATATATATATATATATATATATATATATATATCATATTTTTATTTTTTTAAGTATTCTTTACGAAATTGTAGACTTCTTAATTATGATTTTTTATGTTCTAATATTGTCTATGATATATTTCAGTTCTTTGACTATATTTTTTTAACTTTTAAAATATGCTATTTAGAAAACTAGCATTGTTTCCTATTTTGTAAATTTTGAAGAATTTATATATTTCTAGTTATAATTTATTATGTTTTAAATATTTATATTATTTTTTGAAGTTTCAAATATTTATATGTTTCAAAAGTTGTTTGATTTCTAGCTCCTATATCTTGTCATCTCCTCTATCGATATATATCTCTTAACATGTGTTGTTTGTATAGAATCGAGGCTCTAAACAATCAAAATAAAGCCTACCTTGAAATAATGTCGAGAAATATAATTTCAATATTGAAAATATTTTTTATAGTCTTAAAATATATTTCATCTCTAATTATAAAATTTAAAGCTTAAAAAATAGTGTAGATCAAAACTTAAAAATCTTGAAAATTGGCAGTCAAATTAACCATTTACGCATTTCAATTGCACATATCTACCAATAAATACTATATAACCTAATCTAGCACTTATGTATTATACGATGTGCACTATGTTTCCCAAAACACATGCACATGAAGTACTATGTAAATGCGCTTGGTACTGAGTTTTGTGTATTGAGCACCACACACAACAAAAGCTACTCAATGCACTCTATTAGTATGCAAAATGTAGCAATGTTGCTCACACTTATGACTAGCGTTGTGCATTTATGCATCGTACGATGCGCACTACATTCTCCAAAATACATGCGCACAAAGTACTACATAAATGCGCTTAGTACTTAGTCTAATCAAATTACCAAGTTTTTCATGGAGTCTCTTAATCTAATAAATGCATTAAACATTCATATTAGGTGGAGATGAAATGACACACTCTCTCTATAAATAGGAGCTCATTTCGTCCCTGTGTACCAAGTTTTTCTTACCGTTGATAAGTTAGTTTGATAATGAACTCGTATTGGCAAGATAGTCTCAATTCTATAATGCTTTATATATCAAATACCGTGCACATTTATTCATATCAGTAAGAGACAAATATTATCTTGCGATAACGTTCATTCGTACTACAATCTAAAACATTGAAGTTCCTAATTACACACAACAAAACATTTTATGTTTTACCCCATTTCACCTGCAATTTCCAGCAAGAAACTCAAAGATTTTTATCAGTAAGGACATTTTGGGTATTTTACAAAAGAAAATTGTTTGGTTGCATCCAAGCCCGCACCTGCTGCTATGCAGGCTTGGAGATCTACACCATCAACCAAAACTAGATCCCATAAATAATAGTCTTTCAAAGAAAAAGTAAAATTAATGATTCAATTTTTTTTTAAAAAAAATATCATTTCTAATTTTTAAAATTTATTTATTTTTATAGATTAATAATCTCTATGTTAAAATTTTATATATTCCCTAAAAACTAGGATCAAATTCTATTTAAAAAATAAATTATTAAGAGACGTGCATTTCTACATCTAAGTCCTCAAGGAGCATCCTGGGCTTTTCTTTTGTCTCTTTTTTATTGAGCATTGACTCGTAGTTCTGACAATTTTCATACCCCCTCTCTGACTCCCTAAAATGAAGACCATTTTCGAAATTTATGTAAAAGTAGGGTATTTGTGTATGGTGCGGTTTGTATACAGCTGAGGTTTTAAACTATCAAAGTAATTCCCCGCTCTCTGACTCCCTAAAATGAAGACCACTTTCAAAAATTATGTAAAAGTAGGGTATTTGTATATGGTGCGGTTTGTATAGAGGTGATTTTTAACCATCAAAGTAAAACCCACATTCAAGTAGTGTCAAAAAATATGGTTTCCATATTGGAAATTTTTGATAATTTTTATATTTAATTATAAAATTTAAAATTTAAAAAAATAATATAGATCGAGTATATCTATGCACTACTTTTAAAAGTTAAAATCCATTTTTTTTTAATAGTTCATGTTGATGTTGATGTCCATATCGAAGCAATCAATTTAAAGATATTTGAGCATCAAAATATAATAATAAAAAATTGATGGTATTATCCCCCTGTGAAATGCGACATTAGTAAAGTGAAAAGCCCTATAGAAAGTAACGGGACAATCTCTCTCTCTCCTCTCCCTCTCCTCTCCCTCTCTAGAAAGTAATGGGACAATCTCTCTCTATCAATCTCAATCAATACTACTCCTACCATTTAACAGTGATGCAATTTTTTGCACTCCCTCAGTCCCCATCTTTACTGAGCTTCGCCCTCTAAATTTCTCCCAAAAAGCTCCAAAAGCTGTCATTAATGGAGTAAAAAATACTCTTTTATAGCCACTGAAACCCACTAGAGAACCTTAGGGACCTTCTCCATGGATCACAGTGAAGAAATTCCATTGCATGTCTCGTCTTTGGTTCACTGTGAATCCAATGGAGAATTCAATGCAATGGCTTTATCTGATGACTTGAGCTACATCATGCCTGGTTCTTCAGCAGCTATCGATTTCTGCAACTTGGGTTTTGGTTACAATGGTGGTTTTCAGGTGAGCCCACTGCCTATGGCCTGTAATTCCGCCTCATACTTTGAAGATTTGGATTTTTTAGAGACCCATTTGGATATCAAGGCAAATAGTGGTAATGAGGTCGAAACCCAAGAAACTTTATCAGGAAATGGTAATGTAAGTTGTAATGGATTGCCTGATATTTTCCATGGATCTTCAAAGAAACCCCAAATAAAAAAAGGTCATGAAAACATGGATAAACTCTCAAAAAAAGATTGGGTTTTTGGGGATGATCACAATGGGTATAATATTGCCACTGTTTCTGTCGATTTGATACGAAATCGCCGCCCCTTTAAATGTCTGCACTCTGGTTGTGACAAAACATTCAAGAATCCACAAACTCTGAAAATGCACCATAAAACCCACTATTCTGATGAAGTGATTGCATCTCAGTTGAGCTCCAAATTGACTTCCCAAGCCTCAAAGGCTGGGCAAAACAAGAAAGTTCCATGTAGGTGCCCCATTTGTGGCAGAGCTTTTGTGGGTTTGTATGAATTGAGGAGACATTTTGGTAGAAAACATTCCGAGGGTGAGAAGATGCATAATTGCAAGAAATGTGGGAAGAAATTCTACATCGAGGTTGATCTTCGAGACCACGAGAAGCTTTGCGGAGAGCCAGTAGAGTGCAAATGTGGCATGAAGTTTGCTTTTAAGTGCAACCTCTTGGCTCATAAGAGGACGCATCCTGACTGTCTTGAGCCATCTGTGAGGGAAGAAGCTGGTTCTGGTTTGGTAATGGCCTCATCGAATATTGCAGCTCTTGGAATGAAAGTGGAGGAGCTTTGTGGTATAGCTTCTGGTCACTTTAGAACCAACATACTAACTAATGGAACTTATATGAATTAGGAACCTGTGTTTGAGTCTCCTCCTCTCTCTACCCATTTTTTGGGAAACCAAGAGAGAAGACTGAGATATAAATGACTTCTGATGATTTTTGCGCTCGCATTTCTTATAAGAGCTGCTGAAGCGAATGCTTTTGTTAGATGTTTTTATGGATCATTTGGAATCTGAATTTTGAGGTTTTTGTGTCCACTTTTACTCTTGCTTTGTTATTATTATCTTGCTATTTTCCTAATTAGTTTAACATTGCTTACTTTGAGAGTAGATAACTTTTCCTGCACATTGCACCAGATAATAGTTTGTTCCATAATTTTACAAGCTTTCTGTTCATAATGTGGATGTATGGTTAACTAATGAATCATATAGATGTGCTATTCTTTTATATTGATTAGAATGAAGAAACATTGAAATTTTAATGGAACCCGGAGAACATGTTACTATCTGATGAGAAATGGAAGATTTCTGAAGAGTGATATCAGAACATAAGAAGCAGTTTAATGAAAATATGAGGAAAAAAATAAAAAAGTTACAATGCATTTGAAGAATTTCATAGCAACTTTTTTATTTTATTCTATTTTACCTTTGAAATAGCACCACTCTACTCATGGAGTGGCATGGTGGATTTTGTCAATAGAGTGATTATGGATTTTTGTTGATCTGTCAATTAAGTAACATGAGATTTTTCTCAAAGATACCTTCTTTTCGTGGAGTGATGCGATTTTTGTGAATATAGTGATTAACTTAAGCATTTCTAAATGAGATTGCTATTTTCTTGTTGATCTCTATGTAATGATAAAAATGAGATTGCTGTTCCTCTTACTGATTTCTATATAATGATATTACTCTTGCTTATTAGTAAGACTGCTTGAGGTTGAAATCCGGTGTTAACAACTGTTAGCTCTGCTTTTTTTCAAATTGTTAGCATATTTTAATGAAAATGAGATTGCTTTATTGGTGAGACTAATTGAAGCTGAAATCTGTTGTTCACAACTATTGGCACTACTTTCAAATTGTTAGTGTATTATATTGATTGATTAAGGTTATTTGTAGCATCCAAATTCATAAGTTTTATTTATTGTCCAATATGCATCTTTTACCTGCATTATTTATTGTACGTCTCTCTCTATCACTTTCACTCTCCCTATTGTTTCTATCAATTTTTAGTCTTTTCTCGTAATCTCATCCACATTTAAAAATTAATGAAAAATTAACAAAATGTATTTGTGATGGCTGATAAGAGGGAAAAAGACAATAAAATAGATGATGATAATTTATCAAAAGTTTTTAGATCACTGCAATAATGCAATGATCAATGTCCTTGGCTTCTTCTATTTCTCTCTTATTTCAACATTTAAGTGTTTGAGATTAAGATCTAACTGTGCACAATTTCGAATACTGTTATTTTGTTTGAGTCAGTAACCATTTCTTTGGATACTCGTGTAGATTTAGTACATGAAGTAGTGTACCCATTTCAAGATGATTTAAAGCAAAACTTGTTTCTCCTTAATAGTGACATGAATAACTGGTACTAATTTACATACACATATGTAGTATGGTTGCATATAGTTAATTATTCTCAAACTCTCTTTTGACATTTAGGGGTGTTCTCTCAAACTTGACTTAATTATGTTTTTGTTCGTCAATAAATAATTGTTTTGAATAGTTGAGTTTACATATGTAGTATGGTTGCATGTAGTTAATTTTTCTCAAACTCTCTTCAGACATTTAGCGATGTTCTCTCAAATTTGACTTAATTATGTTTTTGTTGGTCAATAAATAATTGTTTTGGATAGTTGAGTTTGATCTTTTGTTACTTGAAGTTGAATGGACTCATGATCACCCCTGATTGCGTCCCACAATTAAATCTTAATAGTCTATACTTTGATAATGAATATAAATATAAACCAGCTTGTTTGTTCTTGTACATGTAATTGTGTGGTGGTGTTTGTCATATAATTGTTTTGTACTATAATTTAATTATGCAGCTTAGTATATTGTTTATTATGACTTTATCTCCCAGCTTAATATTATAGGTAAGTTAAGCAAATTGATTTATCGTTATACTGCTGCCGTGGATGAGCTATGTTATGTGTGTAAAAGAGTGGGTGAAAGAGTAAGAATGATATTGAAATGATTAATTATGAGGTATAATAAATTTGCTATTTTTTATTATATTTTTTAAATTGTACACCTATTTTAAGATGATTTAGTTTATCATTGGTCGAATTATTTCTTCTCTCTCTCCTTAATCTTCCAGTTCTTTTCACTTTTCTCTTCCTCTTCTTAATTTTCGAGTTGTATTCGGTTTTTCTCTCTAATCTTTAAGGGCAACGGCTCTCCCTAATTTATTGAATTGTCTTCTCTTCTTCTCTCTAATTTTTGAATTGTTTTCTCTTCTTCTCTCTAATCTTCAAAGTAGCTTTCTCTACGTTTAAAACGATAAAAGCAGTTTCTCTGAGCTGTTGTTTACCTTTTCTTTAGCATTCTTTCTTTTACAACATAAATCTTTTTCTAATGGTTCCTGTAACTCCAAAAATGATTGCTCTGTTTATATACAATAATATATACAATAAAAATTTTATATAAGTATAGCTCTAAACAATCAAATTAAAGGGCACTTCAAGAATTTCACAAGAAGAAGTTGTTTTTGATGTATCTTAAGCTCAAAATGCATGTATATTAGAAAAAAAAATGGATTTTAATTTTTAAGATTTCCAAGTTTTCATAAATATGCTCGATCTACACTATTTTTTAAGCTTTAAATATCATAATTAGATATAAAAATATAAATGTATTTCAAGGCAATCACAAAGGGTATACTTCACCTACTGCATAAAACTTATATACTTTCTTTTAAACTTATATACTTTCTTTTATCCAACCTTCCATTCTAAAGGGGGAGTTAAGATTGTCCCAATCACAATGTCATGTCTCTACACTACTTTATTTTTAATTTTTTTTCTATAAACTATTTTTACATCAAATTTTGGACATCCAATCTACTATTGAACGACATCGGATCCTCTATTGAACTTGCATTAGCGAAAAATATTTCCAATAAAATAAAATGACCAAAATACCCCTAAAAGTTTCAAGGGGTATTTTGGTCATTATATTTTATCAAAAAATATTTTTAATATTTTTTATAGGTGCTCCCCAATGAGAAGATGGCATGTACCAAATTTCATATTCATACAATTTATATAAAAAAATTAAAAATAAAATACTTTGAGACATCGGATCTAAGATCAAATAGTGAGTGACTCTTTTTATCAAAATTGGACGGCTGGATGGTAAGGGAAGAAGCATAAATCTTCTAGCTGTTGGATTAAGTGTTTCTAAATAATGAATCCACCAAAATCAATTAAAACACAATTAGCAAATAATAGTAGAATAAGTTGAAGAAACTAATAATTAAATAAACATATAAATATATTCAAAATTCTCACCGATCACCTGCGCTACCTCAAATAGAGCCGATGTATTACTAATTCTATTTCCTATTGAATTTAACATTGAAATAGGCATACATTGAAGTTCAATTTATATTTCTACTTAGCAAGCATAATCACATCAATAATGTGGGAATATATTTGATCATATGAAAGTACCATTTTTAATGGTAGAAAACTATAATTTTTGGAATGTATTTTACTATATGAGAATATCTTGTTGATGGTAGAAAATTATGACTAACAACTTTAAAAACTAAAATAACATGGAAATCTCCCTTGAAACCACGTTGAAAAGGCACAAAATTTACCCATTTTCACGCTATGGTACATGTATCATATTGTTTATTTTGGTACATGCATTATCAGCCAACAGTCTCTTGTATAATAACATCTGTATAATAACATGTATGCTATTTGAGTGCAAAATTAGCAATTTAAAAGAGATATTTTATTTACCTAAAAGTGCGGGTGGCAATGGACCTGGACCCGACCTGGGTCTAGGTATGGGTCCAAGAATGGACCCAGTGGGTCAGGTATGGGTTCAAATATTGGACCCGAAAACTATTTGGGTTTGGATCCGGGTCCGAGTCTATGTGGACCCGACCTGAATAGTGTTATTATATAAGTAATATTTAATATTTAATTAATAGTTAAATAACTATAATTATATATTTAAAGGTGCGGTTTGTATAGAGCAGATGCTCTAAATAATCAAAGTAAAGCCCACTTTAAAATAGTGTCGAGAAATGTGGTTTCAATACTGAAAATCTTTGTGATTGTCTTAAAATATATTTTCATATCTAAATATAAAATTTAAAGCTTCAAAAATAGTGTAGATCAAGCAAATCTATGAAAACATGAAAATTTTGAGAATTGACAGTCCAAAATGCATTACAAGATGCACTATTTCTAAAAGGGAAAAGTTTTAATAAGGTTGCAACCTTAAAATGTAGAATCACATATGCACCTAAAAAATCTATCGGAAATATTGTTTTAATGTTGAAAAAACCCTCTAATCGATCATCTCGACATCGAGATGTATGAATATGAAAAAAAAAGTTTTTGAATCCTGGAAATAGTGCATCTTGAAACACATTATCTAGACTATTCATTTTCAAGATTTCATATATTTATAGATCTACTTGATTTTAACCATTTTTGGATCTTAAAATATTTTAATTAGGTATGAAAATAGGTTTTAAGATAATACTAAGGTGCGCTTTAATTGGAAAATATTTTAATTAGGTATGAAAATAGGTTTTAAGATAATACTAAGGTGCGCTTTAATTGGAAAATATTTTAATTAGGTATGAAAATAGGTTACAACAAAATTACATGTTATGATAAAATTTTAAGGTGCGCCTTAATTGGATTGTTTAAGATTGCAACCTTATAGAAGCAGTACCCTTTCCAAAACTTGAAATCCATTTTTCTCTCAAGTCCATGCATCTTGTTGTCGAGACAGTCAATTTGACGATATTTGGGCATAAAAAGAACTTCTTCTAATGAAATTTTTTAGGTGGGAGCCTAGGCTTTATATAGACTTTTTCCTTAAATAATACATGTATATATTTAGGGGTGCGGTTTGTATAGAGCCTAGGCTCTAAACAATCAAATTAGAGCCCACCTTCAAATAGTGTCGGGAAATATGGTTTCATTACTAAAAAGTTTTGTGATAGCCTTAAATTATATTTTCATATTTAGTTATAAAATTTAAAGCTTTAAAAAGAGGGTAGATTAAGCAAAATCTATGAAAACTTAAAAATCTTGAAAATTAACGGTCCAAAAATGCGTTACAAGATGCACTATTTCATAAACTTGAAATCCATTTTTTTTCTCATGTCCATGCATCTTGATGTTGAGATGATCAATTTGATGATATTTGAGCATCAAAACATCTTTTTCTAGTGAAAGTTTTGAGGTATAGGCAAAAGTTTATACAGATCGTAGGTTTAAACAATCAAATTAGAGCCCACATCAAAAATTTCACTAGAAGAGGTTGTTTTGATGCCCAAATATACTCAAATTGATCATCTCTACATCAAGATTCATAAACATGAAAAAAAAATGGATTTCAAGTTTTGAAAATAGTTAATCTTGTAATGTATTTTTGGACAGTCGATTTTTAAGATTTTCAAGTTTTTATAGATATGCTCGATCTACACAACGCTTGAAACTTCAAAATTTATTATTAA
Organism: Amborella trichopoda; assembly: GCF_054954075.1. NCBI lineage: Eukaryota > Viridiplantae > Streptophyta > Magnoliopsida > Amborellales > Amborellaceae > Amborella > Amborella trichopoda. The sequence goes on from NC_142336.1 coordinate 5,063,313, forward strand.
AGATGCAAATATATTTTTAAGACTATCCCAAAGATTTACAGTATTGAAACCATATTTTTTTAGTGACATTATTATCCAAGCCTCTAGAAAAGCTACCCCTCGCTCCCTGGACACCTGCTTTGCACAGTCTCTCTCTTGCGATCGTTACAAATTATTTAAATATGGCAACTTAACTTTTATTTTGATGATAAGCCATTAGAAAAAAACAAAAAGAATAAATATCAGAATTTGAAAAATAGAAAAGGTAAAGAGAGAGTTACAAGCCTTTTTCTATTAATTTGGAGGAGACCCATGGTTTCATCCGAATATTTATTTGGAATTACAATTATAAAGAGATGGGTATACATCTTTTTTTTTCTTCTAATTTTTAACATATTTATGTTTTTATTATGTATAACTTTTTCTTGAACCGGTTAACTTGTTTTTACTATGTATAATTTAAATTCATATTCGTTAATTCATTAAAACCTTATTTTGGAATAAAAATATTTTTAATTTAATATATCAAAGTCCCATTGAGACCCCACAATAATAATATCCTGATAATTATAATTGATGACGGCCTCGTAGGATTCTTTATGGATTTTGTATATTTGAAGGAAAAAAGTTATATAAGGATGCAACCTTATTATGTAGAACTACGGATATAGATGCCCCTCAAAAATCCATCGGAAAGGTCGTTTTAATGTCAACCGTTTGAATGATCATCTCGACATCGAGATGTTTGACTATGAAAAATAAAAAGATTTTAAATCTCATAAATAGTTCATTTTACAACATATTATCTACACCGTCTATTTTCAAGATTTTCATATGTTTATAGATCTACTTGATTTTAACTATTTTTGAAATTTAAAATTTTATAATTAGATATAAAAATAAATTTTGAGATAATCCTAAGAACATTTTACATCAAAATTATATACCATGATAAAATTTGAAGGTGCACCTTACCTCTACATCTATGGATGCATCCATATGCCAACTGCACCCATATTTGAATATCAAGCTATAAATGGAATAGGGTGTTGCACACCGGTGGTGTATAGTTACTGGTACAGCATAGGTGTATAGTGTATGGTACACCATGGGGAACTAGTGCATGGCAGGATGTACCACCATGGGATTTATTCTCTTCAAGTTCATTACAAGTGTGATATGAGATCCATACTCGTGATGTATTTATTGGTCTACACAAGTAAATATTCTTGGGCGGCTTGTTATTTACGAACAAAGTCGCCCAAAAAAATTTACTTATATTGGCCAACAAGTACATCACAACTATGGATGTTGGGTATAAATATTCAATAAAGTACTTTATATTTTACATAAAGAGAAATATATCTACAAGCCAAAAGTTTCAAGAGCAACGCTATTACAACTTTTGGCTTGTAGTTAGTAATACTCCACGAATTCCAACAAGGGAGCAACTCATGCTCTCGAGTTTATAGAAATATAGTAGACCACGATAATATCCATGATGCCTTCAAGGTTGAATGGAGAGATCAACTATACCATAACAAAGATACACACAAATTGTATGAGTCCCATAGTCACCAAGATTAGACTGGACCTGTTGGTCTGACTAGCTTGACTACTGAACAATATTTTGGTCAGTATAGTCTAAAGTAAAAACAAGGTTTAATTGAAAACCGATTAAAGCTGTTGTTCGACCGATATAGTCTAAAATAAAAATATGTTTTAATTAAAAATCGATTAAAACTGTTGGTTGACCGATTTTGACTGATCCAACCCACAAGTTCTAGCTAATTGGACCGACAAAATAAATTGGACAAATTTTTTATAATATAAATTATATTTTTACACTATTATTTATAACTTTCTTTTTATATTTGAAATTTGATCCTACCAATATGAACGGCATTCAAACCGTTTTTGGTTGTGCCAGTGTGCTGATTCTCATCAGGGTCCTGATAGGGGTCATTGTAAATCTATTTTCACTTCCTTGATGAATTCGTCATTGGGGCTTACAGTGAATTCATGGAGCATTTATAATGCTTAAAATTACGTTCAATTTTGAAGCGGCACTTAACAGCCTCGGAAACTCATGGCTTCTCTCTCTCTCTCTCCATTGCATCTTTCACTCTGTTAAATCACTTAGAGAGAGAAGTAAAGGACATTAAAAACCATTAAAATAACCAAGAGAGAGACGAGAGAGAGAATGAGAGGAAAAGGGGCAAGGTGTTCGAACCTTCTGATCAAATAAACAAAATTCAATATTCATAGCTTGTGGCAAAGGCTTCCTTCCTATCCTATTTGGTTTCTTTCATAAAAAAGGGGTTATGAGAAATTTTTCTCTCTTCTCTAGTGAAGAGGGATGCGAGAATGAAGGGGCCAAATATGACAGCCATTTCCGGTATAACCCATCAGAAAAAGGAGGACGATTAGCCTACAAACCTCGATTAAATTAAATTAATAAATTACCGTGTTCTGATGGGAGGACGATTAGCCTACAAACCTCGATTAAATTAAGTTAACAAATTATGAAACACGGTTGAATATCCTCACAGCAGATTGAACAGCAGTCAATTCATCTGGCTCAACCAGCTTATGAATGCCGCCTACAAGTAATCGACCTTCAAAATGGCCTACTTCTCTTTCTTCATCAAGCATTTCCTCCCCCTCCACCATCACCCTATCCTCTTGAGGCAGTTCCTCCCTCTCTTTCCTCATTTTTTTAACACCTGATGCCTGCGACAAATCAGGCTCACCACTTAAACATCTCTTACAGCCTCTTTCAGCAACCTCTGCATCTGTTGCTCCATATTTATTAGCAAAGCTCAATTCAGACTGGCCTCTGTTTCTCATTATTTGATTATTCTCCAAAATGTCAGATTCTCTTTCTAGAACAGGCATGATCCCTGAAGAGCTGAACTGGCATGGCAACATACCAATTGGACATTTATTCCAAGACTTTACGATGGACCATGCTGTTCTATCACTATCCATTCTATTGCTCCTTGTAATTTTTGAGTTTAGAAGCACACTTCTCTGCTGTTTAAGCAACTCTAACTTTCTCACTGCTTCATTAAGTGATGCTACTTCCGGTTGGAAAGTTTGGCTGGGGCATGAGCTCTCAAAAGGGTTCGGCAGGTGTAAGTTTGAAAGCTTCTGAACTTTATCAATGAGTGAGTCATTCCCCAACATCTGAGAAAGAATCAATGCTGATTCGGAAAGAGCATCTCCCATGGCCAAGCTCTGAAGGCCAGTGCCCAGAAGCGCTTTTAGGGTTTCTTTTGGAATGTAGCCTGATTGTGATGATAAACCTTTAGTTTTAGCTGTAGATTTTTCTGGGCGACGCAATTTCTCTATATTCTTGAGAAGCCAAGAAGACAATGAAGCGAGATGTCTGATTTGATTGAAAGTCTCATCTGGGTAATGCAATAAAATCGGTTCACCTGCAAAAACCCGTGAAAATGATTCCTCAGAAAAGACAGCTTTTTCAAATCTGAAAGCTATTCAAACATATTTGTCACAAATTTTGGACTCTTATTTATCATCTAGAATGGGTAACTAAAAAATAAGTAGAACTCCAAATTATATTTCAAATGAATAAGCATCTTTAAGCTAAAATTCCAGTAAAACCCACCATTCTTGGATGCAATGGTTTCCAATGTGATGATCTTCTCAAAGACTGCCCCAAGTATTGTAACTAGAATCTGAGGTTTCTTTCTAGATATTATGAGCATGACCTCCTTCCAATACCTAGCAGTCAAAAAGGGGGTTCTCACATGACCTTGACCGCTTTTTTCTTCGCCTTCATCGGAGAATTCAGAAGTCTTCATCAGAAACTCATCCAACAAAACTGTGACAACCTCCAAGGGGTAAGCTGAATGAAGCCGAACCAGGCTCATTGAGATTCGTGACATTCTTTTAGTAAGACCTGCTAACAGGAATACGAAAAATAAATGCATCAAAATTGGAAAACCCTTCAGTTAATCATAAAAAGTTGGAAATCTTAAAGTATGACCTTTTTTAACTGTTTTTCTTAATAGTGTCATCACCTTTTTTAAAATTAATCCTAAAAATTACCAATCTATTTGACATAATACAAACAATTATTTTTCCCCCTTAGCATGGAATTTGAGCTGCAACTTTATATGGTGTGAGACTAAAAGCTCCAATCCACTTCCTTATCAAAAAGGACTCCAAACTAGTCTATTATGACTACTAATTCATTTTTCTCCTAACTTATAATAAGATCATAAACCCACATCACTAGTTGTTTCTTTGTGACAATTCCACATGACTAGCATATCAAGCCCATTAACCAGATGTAAGCAGGGCAGCTATATAATTGATTTCACAGTGAGATCCATAAATTACCAATCGTTCACAACAAATTTTGGTAAAATAAAACTATTTTATGGAATTTAACACCTTATTTTTCCCAAACCTACTTTCATATGATTGCATAGTTGTACATAGATGTGTTTGTGTCAATGAAAAACTTATCCATACTTTTTGCTTGAATTCTCCATACTTGACAAAAACATTTCCAATAGACGTGCATTTTGCAAAGTCACACTGGTTATTCTATACAATGGAGAAGGCCGTCCATGAGACATAAAATCAAATATCTTTTATTCATAATTTTCAACTAAATAAAAAAGAATGTTGAACACACAAAAAATAGCGCTTTAAATGAAGTACCTGTCGATTTGCATGGCTGAATTTTACTGGCAAGATGAGAAATAAATTTGTTTGGCACCCAATGTGGTTCGTGCTGCTTTACACTTTTAGAGGACAGTTCTGTCAGAAAGTGAAGTTAGAGAACAACACCAGAAGAGAAGATGAAAGAGTTTGAACTACTAAAACTTTCAATAAACAAATGTTAACGCAATAAAAGTAAGATTGGACTAAAAGAATATTAATGAAGTAAAGCATAGCATGCTCCCACATGTTTCCTACAATATCATATTCTTCAAAATCCTCGATAAAATATGAAAACACCCTAATTATTAAGCTTAATATGAAACTCCAGTAACAACAGTCTGCTGTATTCATTTAGAATTACACAAATACATTAATAAAACTTTGTGTGGCATTGGACAGGCAAGTTTACTTTTTTGGTTTTTACTCTCTCTCTCTCTCTCTCAGCAAGTTTACTTTTTTAGTTTTTACTTTCTCTCTCTCTCTCTCTCTCTCTAAAAATTTACTTTTTCAACCTACACCCCTAGGCCTTAACTATATTGGAAAGGCAAAAAAGACCACCACAAAATGGATACAACTGATTGAAAAATTAAACAGAAGCCCATTTAATTTCTTCACTAAAGTAGGCTACACCTGCCATTAGGCCTGGACCAACTGCCCTGGTCGGTCAAGGCATCAACACTGATATTCTCAAACTATATTCCCCAGTTTGATATTGGTTTGACGGTCCACCGGTTCAGACAAATTGAACCAGCTCGTTCTGACTGGTCTTAATTTCACTATTTTTCTCTGACACTCTCAAACAATAGTTTTATACCTATTTGAAGCATAAAATTATAAAACCAATGTGAACCAACCAAATATGAAGACACAGTTCATAATATGAGTGACTAATGAGTATATGATTATTACTAGGATAATCTATGAACAATATCTCATACCCAGAAAAGGAGAAGAAACTTCCCTTACATAGAAGTGGGCAATTATTCCTAGATAAACAATACAGAAATTCTAGATGTCTGAAGCATTAATTGGCTCACCTTGCTTGTATTTTACACACAAAGCCATCTTAAGTAGCCTAGCTCTGATTTCCCTATGAACATCAGGTACTGCATTCTTTTGAGGCTCCCAATAATACGACTTCAACCAATCAAGTGCCTAAAATTCAGCACATGACAAGAATTTAGTACAATAACATGCAATATCTTGGTAGTATATATTATAGTTATCAAGACCAGACCAGATCACCTGGTCGAACCGCCAACTAATGCCTTAGCTAGTCTAGTCTAAAACAAAAACATGGTTTAATAAAAAAATGGTCAAAATTAGTGTTTGGCCGGTTGGCCATCCCCACTATCAAGTTTTGACCAGTTTGATCAGGTAAACAAATTTTAGAATTTTTCTAATATGTTTTTTATATTTTTAAATTCTTTTGTTTATTTTTTTGAAAATCTAGTCCAATCAGTACGACCAATTGGTCAAACCGCTTTTTATTGTACTAGATCCCTCACTAGTTCAGTTCCCAGTTTAATCCTGATAACTATGGTTATATAGTCTATTCAACATATATTAGATTAAGAAGTTCACGTGAAATGAGAAGAAAATCTATATCCCCTAAGCAATTGAAGTGAAGAAATTAATCATGAGAAGAAATAGGAAATCACACATCTAATAGCAATAGTGGAATTCATTCATGACAGAAATACCTTCACACTTGCATGTCGAAGCAATTGAAGTGAAGGAAGTTCACGATGGGCACACTCTGTAAGATGACAAGGATGTAAGAGAACATGTTAATGCAAGCACTTTCTAATGCAATGCATCAATTACAATTAACATCAGACCGTCACAATTATCATGAAGGCATCAAGTAGGCAACCAAAGAAAGAGACCTCTCACCATGACGAATGTCAATCAACAAGCGAGGAAGGCCAATTGCCTCAGCTGCATCAGCAATAGAAACTCTCATTTTCTTATGCGACTGCTCAACAAAACCATTTACAAGCCTTCATGAATGACAAGAAGTTCTGTAAGAATTAACATTCAACCTTATTCATTGTAAAACTTACGAATCAAACTTGCACCAAGGATAAGTGAAAAGTGAGCTAAGGTGAAAATTTTCTGCTTTTTTCTTTTAACTTGACAAATTAACATTCACGTAGTGACAAAAGATCAATCGGCAAGGGAGAAAACTTAACACCTTCAAATCAAGACTCATAAAAGGTAATTGATAGGAAAACTACAGCAAAAAAATAGTCATCAAAGCAACCAACTAGAAATTGGATAAGTCACCTCATAATCGCCATTGAGTAAGCCATGGCAAGAATTTCTTCTGAGTCCAGCTCGTTGTCATGACTGCAAACACTGTAGGACAAATAAAGACAAGCATATGATTAAACTCAGAAGCATGAAAAATAAGGACAATCTCATATAAAATCTAAAATAGGAAGTTTCTAGAGAGGCTAATATTACATCACCATGTTTTGCAGAAAATCTTTTGAATCATGTATAAAAACTAATTCACATCCTGCGACAGAATTCTTCAAATGGTGGAACCAGTTATATGAAGATGTCCTAGAAACATCTAATTTCTGCTTCATTTGTTAATTTTAAATAATAAACACTGAAAAATTGGCAAATTATTGTGACTGAAAGTGCCAATTATCAAATAAAACTAGAAAATGAATAATTTAAATATTAATGACCAAGAAATCTGTGGATTATATTGAAAATTCAACTTCTCGAATGGACTATAGAAGGAACAAATTAAAAACAACGATTTGACAAGATGAGGGAAACATCAAACAAAATTAAAAAATAAGATAGAAAAGCATAGAACTAGAAAATGAAAAATAACAATCGAATATAACTCCAAAACAAATAATAAAAATGTACCTGAAGAAGGGATCCCTTTGTTGAATTTCCACAATAGCTGCAGTGATTGAAACTGAGATTGGAAGGCAGCCTCTGCTTCTCCAACCCACTATCTATAGAAAATAAAAATAAAAAACATATAAGTTTAACCAAAATACGATGCTTCAATCTTTTCAATGAGGGGTAAAACCCAAGATTTAGCTAAATAGAATAATATAAGAATAGTCTACTTAGGGTTTTCCCTAAACCCTAAAATTCAATGCGATGATGAGAATCACTCATGTGACTTTCAAGCAATGCAATCATCATCATAGAAGCCTTTTTCCAACTAATTGGGGTTGGCTACACAAAACCTGGTCCACCGTTCTGCTCTATTAAGGGTCATAACCTTAGTGAGACCATAAGTTCCCATATCTTTTCTCACTACTTCCAACCATGTCCTTTTGGGCCTACCCCTTGTCCTTTTTGAGCCTTCCACTTGAACTAACTCGCACCTCCTAACAAGTGTTGTATTGGGTATGTGCCACACATTGCCAACCCACCTAAGTCTACTTTCTCTCATCTTATTTTCTATTGGTGCCACACTTAATTCTCCCGAATGTATTCATTTCACTTTCAAAGAATGTGATGCTTAGAAAAAAATTACGGCCAAGCAGTTATTCACAATTGGTTTTACTCATTACTAAGTTTTCCATAAACCCTAGAAATAAAAAGTAAAGTATAAAATGAAAATGTTGAAGGCGTCAGGGTTTCAGGTACCTTTTCTAGAGCACTGGAGACTGAGGCCGGAGACGAAGAGAGAAGTTTTTCTCTCACAAAGTTCCATTGATCCCAACTCTGCCATGGAACAAGCTTGTAACCATAGGAGAGGTCCTTCTCTTCTTCTAATATTGTGATTATTGGGTCTTCCTCCATTGAAACTCTCTCTGCCATAAACCAGTGTTGTCAGGATTGGACCGTTGACTGAACCAGTGAGGGCATCAGTCTAACTGGACCAGCCAAACTGTACCGGTTCACTGGTCAGACCAATATATTGAATAAAATAATTAATAAAAGGGGGAGAAAACAAAGGAAATTATAAATAATAACAAAAATATAAGTAAAATGAGTAAACGGTATCTTTTAATAGGTTTAAATTTTAAGTCTCTTTCATGGTAGGAATTCACTATTTTGATTTTTGAAAAATCAGCATAACAAACTGCATAAAAGATTAAAACGTAAGTATCCCTAATATCAGAAGACCCATCCAATTATCCCTAAATTAAAATACCCCTAATAAAATAATAATACCAACTTCAAATTTTATTTAATTATTTAAAAGAAAAAAAAAGTCAAAAAACAGAAAATTCTTGCTTGGAGGAAGTGGCAATGACTTTTAGATAGAGAGACCACGAAAAAAGAGAACATAAAAACCCAAAAAAAGTCATGTAAAAACCTAAGAAAATGCATTTTCATGTGAAAATAACTATGAAAAAACACTCCCATATACTGGATATTGGATTGGATTCAACTGTCACAAATCAAGAGATTCAAGGCTCTCTTTAGAAGATTTATTGCAAAACCCCCAAAAAACTGAATTTTTCCTCTTTTCTTCCCCAATAATAAATCAAGCAATCAAAATAGCAGTTGAATGCACTTATTGTCCTTCAAACGAGGACAGATTGATGGTCACCGACGAAAAGCCCCAAGGACTATACAGTCTTCATGTAAAGAGAAAAAAAATTCCCTGAGGGTGCATTTGATAACTTTCTCTTTAGTTTCCCTGGGATTCTCTCTATGCTTTCCTGAATTTTGGGAAGAAAGTGAAAATTGGTAGCCTGAAAGCTGGGAACCCTGTTTGATAAACTGTGATGCCGCTATTTTCACTTGTTTGGTAGTGGGAAAGTAGGAAACAACCTGTTTTAACCGTTCATTATGTATTTCATTGATTTGATGCGCAAAATGTATTTTTTGAATAAGATTTTCTTGCTACAACCCATCTAATGCATTTCTTACAATGTATGGTTAAGATTGAAATTTAATCTCATATTTATGTTAACTTAAGAGAGAAAAACCCTCAATAAAAAAAATCAAATTTCAACCACAGGAGTACACCAAAAAAGACAAGTACATAACATATCAAAAGATCACCATGAAAGTTTTATGAAACTCAAGGCAGGACAATATTCCAAAAGCATGACTATATTCTGTTACAACTCGAGGCAAAAGATATGAACATATATGGAGAACAGTAATAACTTAGTAGAATTCCATGTAATCCACTGTGGATCATCATCATAGCCTTTTCCCAATTAATTTGGGATTGGCTATGTAATCCACTATGGATTCAATGATATACTTGCATGAAAACATCCATTCAAATCAATTATGGATCCCTCAAGTATTTTCACGCCAAAACTTTCATAAATGCATAACTTATAAAATGCAATGGTTGAGATTGAAGTTTGCTCTTATATTGTGCAACACCCATTGAATATTTAAATTCCAATAAACAGGCAGAGCATGTTGACAACTGGAAGTAAAACACCGACCCTAATCCAAAGAATGAAAATTAACACAATAATTTCTCCCAGAAAACCAAACAACAGGGGAACAAATTTCATTCGAACTACTCATTTGAACCACATAGTCCACCCATAGCAATTCTACATAACTATAGCAATAATTCGCAAAACAATTATGGAACAAAATAATTGACTCATCAACTTATCCATGGCAGAAATTTCCAAAAAAGTGCATAAGAAAAAATGAGCACTGATGATGAATAAATCACAGATAAACTGAATATAATATTCATGGAAGAGTCCTAAGATGTGAAAAACTACAGAAATAGCAAAGCAATCAAACAATAAACAGATGAATAACAGATCAACAAGGTCGCCAACTATTAGCGGATCATGAAAAACCAGAATCAGATCACATCAAAACATGATCGAATTCCACTTCAAAAACACGTTAAAAAATTAATGGAACCTCATAGGAGGCACATGAACAGCACCTCCAAGGAAACAATAAAGAATCGCACCTCACAACACAGTGTATGAAAAAATTTACCAATATGAACATGCCATTCATGGTAAAAAGACAAAAAATGCAGAAAATTTGAAAAAAAAGAAAAAGAAACTAGACGAAAAACCTGTGAATGATTCTTCAGTTAAATGAGTAGAATAAACCAACTTGACTCTGTTAAAGTTGGGTATTGATATTCCGTACAACCCCTTTAATAGAAAAACCGTATACTAGATTTAGGTATTCTCTAATGCAAAACCATAATTAACAGCAAAACCCTGTTAAATATCTAGAGAGAGATCAATGAAACCTCAAACGACAATGTCAAGATCAAAGTTCTAAAGAGAGACTCAAACCCATCTGAAGATTCAATAATATCTAGAGACAACGCAAAATGAGGCTGAGAAAAACCAGTTTCAGAAATTGTAGAGAGAGAAACAAAGAGACCAAGACCAAAACCAAGAGAGAGAGGGAGATATGGATGAGCATACCTGCTAGGGTTTCTGAATGGCGAGAGCAATGAGAAGAGAGTGAGCTTCGGGCGAGGAGGAGAGAAGTTGCAGAGCTGCGTCTCTGTGGGCCGAGCAGCAATGGTAGGTTGAGCTTGGGGTTAAACCTCGGTGGAGCAATAGTAGGGTCCCGATGGTCCGCCGCTTTACTTAAGGGAACAGTAAAAACGGGAAAAATAGAAGTTTGGAAAAAGGTTATATAAGGTTGGAACGTAGAACTACACCTAAAAAATCCATGAAAATAAATAAATTAACCTTGAAACCCATTGATGCGATGCATGAATATAAAAAAAAAAAAAAAAATCAGTCCAAAAAATAATGCATCTTGCAGTATATTATCTAAACGGTTTATTTCAAGATTTTTATATATTTATAGATCTACTTGATTTTTATTATTTTTATAGTTTAAAACTTTGCAATTAATAAATTTTAAAACAATTTTTAAAAAAAAAATTTACACTAAAATTATATGTTATATTAAAATTTGGAGATGCGCTTTTAATTAGATTGTTTAAGGTTGCAACCTTATAAAAACCACACCCAGAAAGTTTTGATTTCTTTGCATTTTATTATGTACCTGCTTTTTACATGGTTAAGCCAAATGTTGGCCTCTTAATAAATTTATTTGTTGAGATGGATTTTCAGAGGTAACTTTTAAAAACATGTAATCTCTAAAAAGGAGATCATGAATAAATAAATAAATTTTAAAAACTAAAATAATAATTCTAATAAAAAAATATTTGAACCGTTGGTTTTTATTATTTTTAAATAAAAAATCTACTTAAGCTTTAAACTTTCTAAACCGCATGTATAGAAATGCTTTCCAGCCCACATGAAACAATTTTTCAAAAAAGGAATGAAAATTACATTACGTAGGAAAGTTAAACTGCTGCCCTTCCACTCTCTCTCTCAAATTCGTTCCCTATGACTTAAGTCTCCTCTTTAATTCAAAATGACATAAATACCTCTTAATGATTTAAAAAAAACCAAATAAAATATTTAAAAAAAATAGCATTTTCAATAAAAATAAAGAACATTGGGCCTACGAGTTCGAAACCAAAGCGGTGGACCAGCCAGTCCACCGGTTAGACATCAGACCCAACTAGCGCCTGGTCTAGTTCCGATCAAATCGGATAGTTATTCGTTAGTGGTTTCGATTTTTGACTGGTTTTGGTTTTAAAAAAATAAATAAATAAAATTCAATAAAAATTTAAGAAATAAGAAATTTTGTTTGTAATATATTTTTAATGTTTTTCATCATTATGACAAATATTGAAAATTGTTTTGGATATTAATATTTATTTTTATATTTTCCTATTTTTTTATAAAATTTCAAAAAATACCTCGAACACAAATTGATTATTTAAATTTCATTTTTTTAATTAATTTTCAACTTTATTTAGATATGTTTTGTTTAATCATTCTTTAAATATAATTTTTATAATTTATTAAAAAAAATTATATTTTTTTATTTTTTCAACACTTTTTTGACCGTTCAAGACTTGTCCAGTTAAAACAGTTGAATCGACCGATTTAAGAAGGTTAAAACGCTTTCAAGCCCATGTTCGTTCGATTCAATTTTCCTGGACTGACAGATAAACATAGGATGATCATATGAAACATAAACATTATAATCATAAGAATGGTACTTTTTGGACGGCGATTAAGTGATCAAATGCCAAATAATGAACTCTCTATCTACGGTCAAACCTTTTGATTGGATTGTGATGATTCGTATTGTCAAAAATGTTATCACGCTCATATGGATCATATTTTTTACATGGAATTGCGTTTATGGTAATTCATCAAACAATCGTGTTACATGAACTATTTACCATCTCGTCCGTATAATTATTAATTAGTTCCATCTAGTGATATAATTTTTAGGAAAATTGTTTTCATGCGGGCTGGACCGCATTTCTACGCATATATTCCAGAAAGCGTAAGCATCCTCTTAAAGATGGATGCAAGTAGGTGTTCCCTCTAAAAGTAATAGAAACTAACGGTCTAAATGTTTTCTTATTAGAATTATTATTTTTAGTTTTAAAAATTTATTTATTTTTCATATTCATGATCTCCATGCTAGGGATTACATGTCTTTAAAAATTACGTCTTAAAATCCATCTCAAAAAATAAATTTATTAAGAGGCTCGCATTTCTACATGTGTAGGCTTGGCTGCATAAAAACCATATACAAAGGAAAATTGTTTCATGCGGCTAGACTACATTACTGCATATGCAGTCAAGAAAGTGTAAAGCATCCATCTTAAAAATGGATGCAAGTAGGTGTTCTATCTAAAAACAATGGAAATTAACGGTCTAAATGTTTTCTTACTATAATTATTGTTAGGTTTATGTGGCATTTAAAGGTTTTATGAGTGCTTGTAAAATGAAACAATATAGTGCAACATGAACTCAGTAGGAGTGTGGTCCCTCGTGGACCATACTAAACAAACGATGTTTATTGATACCGAACTGTACTAGACGATCTAGGCCAATTGGTTGGGAAAAATTCATGTTACCTGGGCATATAGAACAAATCGACTAGGGTTTTAATGGGTCATCCCTTGATGAGGTCAGAGCATATGCCCCGATGAGTGAGCTGGGGGATTGTGTGACCCTTGTATGTGATGGTGACCTACAGATACGGTTGTCAAATCCTCATCCATGTACCATCACATGGTATGCATATTGATAGATCTTTTGAGAAAACAAGTCAGCCACCTTTCAGGGTGAAGCATATGCATGTGCGAAAGATACCCCTATGTACCATAGGAGTTGTGATCGCATTAGGTCTAGATGACCTTGACTCATCTCTAAGAGAGGACTTGAAATCCGAAGACTGGGATTGCGACCCCTTGGTTCATCGGTCAAAGTTTGGTGACCCGCTAATGAGCCCCTACTTGGACTGTGGGTCATGAGAAACACTGAGTCGGTCTGATAAAGCAAGTGTGGTCTTTAGTCTACAGTTGAAGGTGGAGTGCCATATGATTGTTGATTTAATTCCTAAACCATATGGATCATTTTCTCATCAAATTAATTTAATTGTGTTTGTTTTATGATGGAAATTATTTTAAAAATATTATTTAATTTTTTATGAACCCTTGGATATTTTATTGATACTTTTTTTATTTATAAAATTAAAAATATTGATTTTACAATGGTTTAAATATTTAAATAATATCCTAATTTTTTTTTATTTTAAATATATAAAAATATCATGGGGGCCCGTTGTGTATATAGGCCTACCATATTTCTAAAAGGTGGGGCTCATGAGTCCCTCCCTTGGGGGCCACGCCCCACCCTTTTTCTCTTTTTTATTTTTGTAGTGCTATGACATGTGAGCATATGGTTTGAAGATATTGACTAAATATTGACTTGATGTATCTTTGAAATATTTTGTGGAAAGATTGAGTAGACTTGAGTTATTTTATAGTATGCACAATATTTTGATTAAATTTAATTTATTTAATTTTTATTGATAGGAAAATAGTTTATGAAATTAATTTATTTAATTTATATTGATAAGAAAATGGTTTAGGAAAGGGGGATAATTATTCATACATCTTCTATAATATTGATGGCCCATCTATAGAATGGATAGCTCAAATCTCTCACCCTATAAGTCATCATTAAGGCAAGCCAAAGAAACCCTTAAAAAACCCTAATCTTGTTCAAAGCCTATAAAAAGGCATTGCCTTTACCTAAAAAATCTCTATCCTTAGCTTTGTACCTAATTCCATATTTCTCTCTCATATCCCGCTTAAAATTTTTCTCGCTCTCTGCAGAAAAGTTTATCAGGGACGTCTCACTCTCTCATCTTTGATCTATCTATCCCATATTGTGAAAGAACTTAAAGGTTTAGGTTATGAAATTCTTCTCTCTCCTATCTCTCAATTATCGATTTATGACTAAGGGTTTTAGTGTTTAGCAAAAAGAAAATCTATATATCTCAAACTAGGTTGCTAAAGGAATTCACATAGGGTTTGAGTTTATGATCAAAGGGGTTCATGTTCTATTGATGTGGCTTGGC
This sequence comes from Amborella trichopoda, assembly GCF_054954075.1. Lineage (NCBI taxonomy): Eukaryota > Viridiplantae > Streptophyta > Magnoliopsida > Amborellales > Amborellaceae > Amborella > Amborella trichopoda. Next base: position 5,078,412 of record NC_142336.1, read on the forward strand.
CTAAACTTGTTTTCCCGGCTGAGATTGAAGATTGATCATTGATCCTGCACCATCGAATGATGGTGACTTGGTGTGGGGTAATAAACCCGGTTGAGATAATCTTCGACACTTTCTTTTTATTTTTTGTCATATTTAATTATATTGTATTTATATTCTCAAGCATAAGAATTGTGGATATTTTATTTGTTTAAAAAAAATTAGTTTAATGACATCAAACTTTTTAAGATATTGGATTTGTTAGTTTTATTTTATTTGAAGCAATAATTATTATAATAAGACTACTTGTAAGTGATATTTGCCAAAAGAAAAGAAAATGGGTAAAAATAAAAAAAAAATATTCCCTGGCAAGATTGCATTAGCCTTTCTTTCAATTATTATTTTTAGTTTTTAAATTTTATTTATTTTTCATGATCATGATCTCTATGTTAGAGATTACATGTCCTTAAAAATTAAGTCTTAAAATCCATCTCAAAAATAGATTTATTAAGATGCCCATATTTCTACGTATGCAGGCTTGGCCGTATTTTATATACAATGAGATCATTTATCTTTATTACAAGGAGGTCATAATCACTCATACTCATTAGATGTCAAATTGTATGGTTTAGGTTAGTCATGAAATTCGAGAATTTTTCTTTTGAATTTTAAGTCTTTTCAACAACTCTCTTACAATCACCTAATCTGAAATCCAATAGATAATAATGATTATGACCTCATTGTATAAAAAGTAAATGGTCTCATTATATAATTTCCCAATTTTTAAATGGATTGAATATTATAAGACCATCTGCCTTATGCTGGTAGGAGCTGTTCACAACAATCCCCTAATTATTAGATGCAAATTCAAGAAACCTGGGATGTATCAAGTTTTTAATTTTAAGTGATGTAACTTTCAATTTTAAATTTAACGAGCAAGAGTAATTGTGACTTTCATATACCAAAAGCAATTATTTGTATACTTTCTAGGTTAAAAAATAGTTGAAATTCTAGGTATGATTTAGTAAATTTCCTTATGCATTAAAAATAATCTCTATACCAGTGATTTAAAAAATAAATTGGTGACCTGGATCGGACATCGCAAAAATCAATTCAGATTGGTAAATCGGTAGTCCAGATCACCATTTTACTGTGTGAAAAAAATAGTGAATCTGCAAAAAACATGTGCAAAAACAATGAATTGACCAAAAACCAGTCCGAATTAGTGAATCGACATTTTTACTATAGGAAAATGGCGTTTTTATTATAGCAAAACGTCGTTTTACTGTAGCGAATCACCTGTTCTCTTCTAGACCCAAATGATTTCCTACATATTGATAGAATCGGTATGACGTAACCGATTCTTGGGTCAAACTTGGTGATTCCATGGTGACCCCGTGTTTTTTAAGTCACTGCTCTATACAATGGGATCTCTGCATATTGAGAATAAGATGTCTTAGATTAAGAATAAACTCAAGACATAGGTGGTCAAGGTGGTAGATGCCACAAGATGATGACTTGAATTTCATTCCTATTATGGGTATGAGACTTTTTCCATTCTAATCTACCCCATGGATGGGATGATAAATATTCCTATATACATTACACATGGATTGTATATAATGAGATTATTTGATTTTAAGAAACTAGTCAATAACACAATTTATATGTAATACAAAAAGTTTAAAGGAGATTGTTTGATTTTGAGAAATTTTAGGAGATTAGCAACCTGGATTGGTGATGCAGTCTACTGAATTGGTAGGTAAAATATTTTTAAAAAATGGAAAAAAAAGTAGGGCCAGTTTTGATTGGTTCTCTGACAAAACCGACTGGTTATGTGATTTTGTCAGAGAACCAACCATAATTGACCATCTTATATGGGGAACCGGCTGGTTCTTTATATTTATCAATAACTAGTTTGCCCCCGACTAGCTTGAATCCAAATCAAGTGATTCTAATATGGATCGGCATTTTTTTTAAACCTTAGTATTAAGAGATACATATTATCAATTCATTTAGTTTTGATTTTTTCTTTTAATTGGTATGTGGCTGACCGAAAAGAAAGCAGATCAATACTCCAATTGTCAGACCCACTTCTAGTAGAAAACTTGTTAAAAGTTGATCTATCAATTGGAGTGTCAGCGGTACACTTTTATTAAAGGTGGCAATGGGCTGGAGCCATCCCTTGCCTTGGCTTTGCCCTTGTCTTGGCATGACCCTTGATGAAACTGGCCCTGGGCAGCTTAGGCCTTGTGAGGTGGCCCAAGCCGGCCTGCCCCTATGGGACTAGAGCGGGCAAAAAACACATGAAAAAAAAAGAAAAAGAAAAAAAAAACAAAAAACAAAACCCTACCTAGCAAGCATTGGCCCAAGCCCATCCTTTTGGGCCTACGCCAAGTTACCTGGCCCATTGACAACCCTAGCTTTTATGAAGAAACTGGTCCTCTTTCTATCATGGGTATTTTGAAGGAAAACATAAAAAACCAAAAAAGGCTGGAGTAAATGGTGAAAAATGAGATTTTTATATCACATTTTTATCTTTGTCAAAAGATTTTATCCTAACTTTTATGAAGAAGCTGGTCCGCTTTCTATCATGGGTATTTTGAAGGAAAACATAAAAAAATAACCAAAAAAAGGCTGGAGTAAATGGTGAAAAATGAGATTTTTATATCACTTTTTTATCTTTGTCAAAAGATTTTATGCATCCGAGGGAGTATAGTATCTATTTACTCCCCTAAGCGAAACCCAATCTAGGATTATTTAAGACACCAAAATTTGAGGATATAACCCCTTCAACGATATTCTATTTTTAATAAGAAACTCTCCAAAATGCGTATTCTATGGGCTTGAAAAATAATAATAATCAAGATTAAATAGAAACCGTCCTATATTTAAATGACAAGATCTGTGTTAAAAAACTTAGTTTTTTCTTTTGAATTTAATTATCTAATGATTTTTAGGTAGTCCCCAACAATTTCAGTTCAAAAAATTTGTCTATCGAAAAGAGGAAGTATACGTGCGCTCACGGGAGCATAGAATACGCGCTTTTTATGTTTCTCATTTGTAAACACAGGAGCAGAGAGAGCGATGCATGGGCATTTTGGTCACATGAAGAAATCTGGCATCTGCCCTCAAAAAGTGCGAAACATCCTGTTCTAGAGAGAGAAAGAAGGAAGACTGAAACATTTAGAGAGAGAGAGAGGGAATGACTCTGAAAGCTGCGATCCTTCGGCATATGAGAATTCCTGTGCGAGCAGGAGCAGTATCGACGAATGTGCCATCATTTCTCTGCAACTCCTCTCCATTTTCATTGAAGAAGAGATGGATGTCTTCTCACGATGAGGGGCTGGACAAAGAGGAGGTTATTGAGAGGGTTCTCTCTGTCGTCAAGAGCTTCCCCAAGGTCGATCCTTCCAAGGTCAGTACCACATCAAATCTCTCTCTCTCTCTCTCTCTCTCTCTCTCTCTCTCTCTCACTCTCATTTCTGAGATTTTGGGTCTCTCGTTTTGTCTCATTTTTTGGGAATTTAGTCTCTCAGATTTGTTTGATAATTTGGGTCTCTCTCAGATTTGGGGGTTCAGTCTCTCTCTCTCTCTCTCTCTCTCTCTCACTAACTCATTTTCATGAAATTTGGTTTCTCTCATATTATGTGTTTGGGACTGCTTTTGGTATCTGCACTAGGAACCCTCTTTTATTTCTCCTCTCTCTCTCTCTCTATTAATCTTTTGTGATTGCGCCTAATCTCTGTTTGCATCATTAACGCAAAAAGGATTTTGTTTTTACGGCCCTCATTTGCGTGTATAATGAGTCTTATTACGTATTGCTGAAATAGTGTTGTCTTTTATTATTATTTTCTCCATTCCCCTTTCTCTAATTATGTAAAAGTTATTGTTTCAGTAATCTCTGCATGCATAATTACCATGACAATGCACATTGAATTGGCATCTAAATGCATTTTTCTTTGTTCGTTTCGTGTTTTGGCCTTTCTCTTCCACTCTCTCTGTTTTCTGGTATATTGGGTCTCTGCAATCCCTGCTCGTAGAATTGACAATCAATTTATTTTAATCTTTTTTACATCTGTGTGTGTGTGTGTTTTTCTTGAGTTTTAGTCCTTCTGAAATTAGTTTAGCGCGGTGTTCTAAAACTAGGGCGAGTCCATGCAGACCTGGTCCAAGTAGGAATTTCCTACATTTTGGTATTGTAACAGACAACTCGGACTTAGGAACCTGCTGAGTCTTGAGTCCGAGAATTGTTTTTGAACCATGTTTCCATGACTTGGCCGGGCCCAGTCCGAGTATTCGGAATTTCGGACTTGTATGAGTTACTGGGACATACCCTATGGGTGAGTCCTAGTAGGCCTGAGAGTTGTGTGTACAAGTAGGGGCACATAAAAAGTTCTAAAATTTTTTAAAAAATTATAAAAAATATGTGAATGCTGGATATATTTTTTCTATGTGATTTGGATTTTCTGGAAATGATTTGTGGGTGTTTGTTTTCCATAACCCCTATTTTTGTATTTTCCTCTTTTGGATTGTTTTAAAAAAATCTCCCCATCTATAAATCAGATTTTTTTAGATCCATTTTTTTTATTAGCTTTTTAAGCTTATTTGGATTTTGTAAGTTTTATTTTACTTTTGCTACCGTCATTATATTTTTCACATATTTTAAACTTTAGAACTTTTCTTTGTCGTGTACATGACTCTGGCGAGTCCACTCGGACTTGCTTGAGTGAGCTCAGCTCAGCTGAGGGCTGAATACCTTGGCCGAGTCGAGTTTCTGAATACTGTTTTGATCATTGTTTTAGTTTCAAATGATGGACTTTTCTCACTCATGGGCAACCTTTTACCAGGTCACGCCCACTGTCCATTTCCAGAAAGATTTGGGTCTAGATAGCTTGGATACTGTGGAGATTGTGATGGCTCTTGAAGAAGAATTCAAGCTGGAGATACCCGACAAAGAGGCTGACAAGATTGATTCCTGTGAGCTCGCAATTGAGTACATCTCTAATCACCCCATGGCGGGTTAGTTGAGGAAAGGGTTTCACCATATTTTCCTTTATTTTCTTTTCCTTTCCAGTTATTTTTGTCTTCGTAGTCCCAAAAGAATTTGTATTTTTCCTGGATAATTGAAAGGTTATAGATAGAACAGGGAGTTGGAGTCTATCTTAATTAAGGTCTGTTTTATATATTTAGTGGTGAATAATGCGGTTTTAATTGATGATGATATGAAAAATTGCAGTCCAGCCATAATGGATAGTCGGTTGGTTAATTGAATATGTGAACTTGTGCTTTTCTATAAATTAGCTTCAATCCCAAAACTATAAATTGTCAGTTGTAAACCGAAGCTCTATTTGATAGGAAATGGGCTTGGTTCAAGACGGTAGAGGCTAGGATTTCATAGCCCAACGTCTCAAGTTAACCTTGTCAAAAAAAAAAAAAAAAAACTGAAGCTCTATTTGCTCCTCGCTCCCTTTCATTTCCCTTTTGGTTGGAGCTCATGGTTTTCTTGTTTGTGTTGTTTAAGAACTTATGATAGGTTTCTCAAGGATCTCTAATATGTACTTCTTTTTATTTATTTTTTGATATCTGGTTTGCAAATTTGTTTTGAACTTTTTTTGCATTAGATTTAGGATCTGTCTCTGTTTTTATCCTAAGACTCTGAGAGGTTTTGTCACAGGAAATTTATCAAAGAAAAACTCTTAAGTGTACAAATACTACAGTTATGCCTTGCCTTTCTTTCTTTCTTCTTCTTCTTCTCTTTTTCGTTTCTTTTCTTCAAGATATTGCTTTTCAAGTGAATTTGAGAAGATGCTGCCTGTTTGTCCATTTTGTTAAACTAATGGCAGATATTCTACATTAATGAAATACAGTTATGCATCCCAAAAAAAGGTTATATAATTTATAGTGGATGGTACCCAAATATTTGTTAACCAATGTAATAAATGTATTCCATGAAAGGTATGAGCATGTGTGATTTTTGTACATTGTTTCAAAAAGCGGACCACCCAGTGCCTGGGCGGTCGCCTAGGCGGATTTCCCTGGGCGCCCACCTGAACCCACCTAGGTGGCCGCATAGGGCCTACCCGCCCGCCTGAACCCACCTAGGCGGCCGCTTAGGCCTGCCCTCCACCCAAGGGCGGAATTGCGGCTCTTTGAGAGTATATTTTGGTTGTTTTTTTAATATTAAAGAGACAAAATTGTGGGTTTTAGGTTCATTTGAAACCTAAAACTCATTAGAGGCTATTTTAGAGAGAGAACCCAAAAAAAAATATTTCTACTGGGCCGTCCAAGTTCTAGGCGTCCGCCTAGGCACTGGGCAGCCTGGACCCCCCCAACCGCCTAGGAGCCGCCTAGCGCTTTTTGAAACACTGTTTTTGTATTGCAAGTAACTAGATCATTCCGTAATTCTCATCATGAGTTACAAGACTGTTATCTTGATACTTCCATAGAAAGACAATATTTTATATTTTTAATATAGTACACAAAGATATGGAAGCTTTGGAACACATGTAGGATTAATTATTATCCTTACGTTGTTCAGTCTTGTCTTTTGTTGAGTTATACTTCACTCAACCCAATATTTTTGGCATATGATGTGTGTCTAATGCAGAAGATCTTTACGAGATATTGGCCTACCGTCAACCATATAAACAGGTTACTACGCTGTGAAGTCTTGTAAAGTCATAACTGGTATTTAAAGAAAATCTCCTAGTTTTCTCAACATCTTCCCCATTCAGCTAGTTATTTTGATTTTATGTAGTAGCATGTATTGTTCTATAGTAAGTATTTGGAATGGATCATGCATCAAACTTTTACCATTTGCATATTATTGGTCAGAATTATGTATAACTTCTGATCTCTTCCATTATTGGGAGCTCATCTTTAGAATTGGTAGGCACATCATCATCTATTTAAAGTAGTAAAGAGCATCACTATTATTTGTTTGGAAAAATTCAAGCTGTGCATTCGGCCTATTTTATTGGCAAATTTTGTCCTTTTAGCATCTTGGAGGCCTCCAAATTGTTGGAAACCAATAGCTATTGCCCTAAACCCATCAATTGCATGATTGACATGCTTAGTGTGCTTGTGAATGAAGGAGAATTGACGAGTGTTAGTGATAGATATATTATTATTATATTTTTTTTAAAAAGTATAGATATAAATGCATTTAGAGGCCCTTAAGAATTGATTTTGGTGGCTGTACCAAGGTAATATCCTTCTTCAAATTGAGAACAGGGATAAGATGGGCATCATTTTGGGGTGGACAATGCGGCATTTGAGCATGGTTAGGGCAACACAAGTGTTTGTTCGTAAAATTATATGCTTTATTGTCTTTTTTAATTTTTTTTGTTTATTACAAATTTGATAGATTTTTATTTCTTATGATCAGTGGTTCTTCTCGTAAATTTCTTTTAACTGGTGGTATTCTATAAGTAACGAAAGATCCAGCAATGTTATGGTAATATGCATGAAATTATAAATGAGGAAACCCACTTGATTATGGATTAATCACTAGCAGAAATCTTCAGTCTTAGAAAAAACTCTGTCAAAAGAATATACTTTTGGAGCAGAACAGTTTTCTTTGAAAGACCAGTCTCCACCGAACCCAATTCTAGTTGAGGTCTTCTCTTGGAACGCTTGCACTTCTTCAATGTTTCTGACATGGAATTTCTTTTAAATTTTTTTTGAACATACAATTACCTGAAAGACCTATGTTGTATCTATATGTATGTTGTACACAAAGGTGATGTATGCACATATGTATGTATGTGTGTGTATATGTATGTTGTACAACACAGATAGATGTCAATTTAACTGGATCGGTTATGTAATATGTTTGTAATCACATGAAACTTCCAAAGAATCAAAGGAATTTTTCATGTGTAGCAACTTATGTGGTCTGGTGCAATTGCTTGGATTTGGAGGGCCTCTTTGCATAGTCATGGAAATAGCATATAACTTAATGAGGCCTTTGTGCCTTTTGTGTGCATGGGCCATGGCTTGTCCTAGACACTTTCAAGATATTAAGAGCATGCCTTGTGAGCATTTACTTGACCTTTACTTGTAAGCACAATTTTCATGGCATGTGTTTAAGTCTTGAGATATGGGTTCTATTCGGAGAACCCACCTTGGAGTCATAACTAGAGGGTAATCTTTTGGAAAGGTGCACTTGGTAGTGTGAAGTTGGAAACAAAAGCCAACCAAACTCATGAACAAAGAACAAATCCAGTCGAGGGTATCACACATTATTAAAATGCTCATAGGAAAAGGAACTAAAAGCAATATTTTTTATTTAGGTGATCAAAATTCTCTCATGCATGGAATAGGAATCTTTGAGAACATCTAGATGCCTTAGGACAGTATGCATAAACCATAGTAAATATTGATCTAGAGTTGTCGGAATGTGCTAGGTGTCCCACATGGTGTATTTCTGAAGGGCATGCGTTAGGAGTCAAATTAGCTACTTCCAAGAGTGTGGCAGTTACTCTATGGGACAATGACCCTGATTGTTGCTCCACTGACTGAAAATTTATTTGGGAGGGTATACCATGCAGAATTTTTGTGTGTATGGTATATGCCACACGAGCGATGCATCGACTCTCTAATCATGGACTGAGTTAAGCTTAGTTCTCATTGATAGATATTTGCCCAGTTGTCAAAAGAAAATATGATAGATATCTGCCTCCATAGGGTTGATCTCCACACCCATTGCTGTGAATGGATTTTCGATGCTTTGGTTATGTACGATGTAACATAGATATGATTTGGATTGTATACTTGTTTTTTATTGCAACAATCTTGTATCTTAAAACAGGAGCTCCATTTGTGAAATATCAGTGAGGGTGGTTCACCACCCTTACAATTATTTTATCTAGGTAGCCCCTAAAGGACTCAATGAACTTGTTAATGACCATGAAGCCTAAGAGGATGCTTCCAATTTGTAGTCATCCAGCGGACTAATCAGAAAAAAGAAAAAGAAAAAGTAAAGATGTAAAGGATATGACATCTTGTAAGCCTGAGAGTTCAATTCAAAAAGCCATAACAATAGTATAAATCAGCGTAAGAAAACTCGTTTTGAATTATAAAAACTTGCCCTAGCAATTCCATTATTCAAATGCAGCCAGTTCTACAAATGAAAATACTCCTAATGCGTTAGGATTTCTCCTTTAATATAATTTTTGTGTTGATTGACTGATACATAGTTCACCCCCCCAATGTGGTAGCATTATGGTATGACTTTTGGTGTGGACTTGGGTTTGGTTCCATTAGAAGAGATGAATTGCATAAAGGCACGGCAACCTCTGCGGTTTACAAAATAGATGATTTGTGCCAATGTTTTTAGATTCACCTTGGCCAGAAACTCACCACTAGCCGAGGTGAGTTTCTCTGGCTAGTCCTATTGGAGTTACTAGGACTTGCCTGAATAATGCAAAGCAGGGAAAAATGTAAAAAAATAAAAGGAAATGTAAAAAATTGTTGAAGATCAACAAAAAGTTAGAAGTAATAGAAGTTAGTAAAAGATTATAGAAGGTAAACAAAAATATATAAAAGATGGATTACTGAAAAATTTGATTTGTACTATAAATATTTAAGAAAAATACAAAAAAAGGAAAAATAAAATATTGGTTTATGTGATAACATAAGTACCCAAATCATCTTAAAAACCATCAAAGTTATCAAAAAACATATTTATAAATATTTTTATCTTTTTTGATATTTCTTGTGTATTATACATTTCTTTATGGTGCCCGGTAAGATAGGCACCGCACCCAACTCACCCAAACTCGCGTCATCAGGCCAAGTGACTGAGCCTAGTATCAAAGGGTGGGTCATTGTTTTTGTGCTTTTGCTTCTTCTGTGATAAAAGGACACAATGTGACTTCGTGTAACTTGGTTCTTACACAAGTTGATACTGGCCTGGCGGGGGAGATTATAAAGTTGAGTTTAAAGTTTGGCTAGGTGTATTGGGCCTGATCATCCCTACTGTGATCTAGGGTTTAAAGTTTTGGCTAGGTGTATTGGGCCTGGTTAACCCTATTGTAAACTAGGGATTAAAGTTTTGGCTAGGTGTAGTGGATTATCTTTGGGATAAGATTTAGGAGTTGGGCTTGGCTACAGATTGGATAAATTTTAGGTATTTGGAATGAGTTAAGATTAGAATGGTTGAGGAGTTTGACAGGATTAAAGTTCAGGTATTTGGAATGAGTTGGTTTAGAATAATAAATTTTGAGTATGATTAATAAATTTTAGGATTGTGAAGGAAGAGTTTTTAATATGGGTTTGTTTGGTTCCTTTGGCTAATGCTAGGGGTAGGGGATGTAAAAAAAGAAGGCATGCCCTCCTTTTGGGATACCTTATGTTGTATGATGATTCATCTGTACACCTTAGGCTTTATGAAAACAAAATAAAGCCTAACCTTAAATCTTCATTTAGAAAGCGCTTCGGCACATGATGGCTCTAAAATCAATTTCCCACACAGACAATAAAATTTGGAACTAAAAAAATGGTAAAAATCTTGCAAATCTATAAACATTTATTTTTGGGGTGAAATGAACGATTTAGATAATTTATTATAATATATACTATTTTTAGAGTTGAAATCCTAATTTTTTTTCACAACCATAATGTTCAAGCAGAGATGATCGATGTAAAGGTTTTCCTATGCTTGAATTACAATTTTCGATTAGTTATGAGGTGAGGCTTTACTTTTTCTGATAGGCTGCAGTCCTATCAAACCATTTTCCTTCTATTTTTCTCATCTAGTTTCGAGGTTGCTATGGCCTGGCCCAACTGTGAAAAATTACTACCTGGACTACAAAATGTGGCCCGAGGGCAGGCCCCCCAAGCTGGGGAATACTGGTAAACTGTTTGGAGCCCGAAGTGCTACCATACAATACTCTCTTTTATCTTTTATGATGGTTCATGACCAACGTTGTTAGATTCGAGCGCTTTGCACTCTCTAGTGAAGCAAAAGACAAGAAACCATGAAATATGGGAAAAATTCGTGCACATTGAATTTGTTGTGTTTTTTTGGGATCTAAGTGTTCCACCTTAATGTTTGATTTTGAATTTATAAAAAGAAACTCGTATAATATTGAATTTTGAAAACATATGTGCTAAAGTTTGAATTTTAAGATTTGAAAAAGATAAGGGAAATTTATTAATATACATAGGAGAGATGAATTATTTAACAATTTAGCCATTTGGAGCAATTCCAATGATCATGTGTTTTTTTATGGTGGTTATCATCATCATTTGAACCTTGTCCCAATTATTTGGGATTAGCTACATCAATCTTTTCTTGCTATTCATTGGATAAAGATTCATAAAATAGATATGACAAAAGTTTGATGTTGGCTGTTAACTTAACAAAACCCTTATTTCTCCTTCATATGTTTTCTATGGTGTTTTGCTATAAAATCTAAAGATATAGGTGAAGTGTTAAATGTTCAATCTCTTAGGGGTAATTTGATAAGTTTTTCCCATTTTATTTTGGATAATCTCAAATATTTCATATTTCATGAGGAGACATTTTTATTTGTTTTTTTATTCTTACCTAAAATACCCTCGATAACAATTTATTTATTTTATTTTTGTCAAGGCTGTCGCACCCGGTGAGCATAATACAATTTCCATAATATCATAACTAACAAATTTCAGGGCAATTTACATTCCCCTCTACTTAAAGAAACTATTGATAGAACTTAAATTAAACCAACATCAGAAATTTATTTTTCATTAAACTCATAGGATTGATTATTAGCTGGGAATTCAAGAAAGCCAAAAGATTCCTACTCCCATGGGAGTATAATATCCATCTTCGTATTCCTATAGGAGTATAATATCCATCTACATTTTGATGTCTACCTGAGTATAATATCTATCTACATTTTGATTTTTTCGTAATGGGAGTATAATGTTCATCTACATTTTGATTTCAAATTTTGGGATGTGATATTTTATTTTGGGATGTGATCTTTAGAACCATGAAAGAGAAAAATATAACTCTCTATTTACCTTGAAAAAATGATATCCCAAGAACCATCCAATTTTTGAAGGGAATGATCTAGATGGTCAAGAGCTGAAAGTCCAAATTCTTATATTTGATAATAGTCATCTAATTATAATTAGATGGATCTCGGTTCTCGAAGTTTCAAATAAAAATAAAAACTCGTAAATAAGTATTTTGCCTGAGGGAATAAATTTAAAATATGCTTCCCAGAGTGCACATTATACAAGAAAAAGAAATCAATTACAATAAATCTTGATATATACTTCCGTTGACTCTTTGACCACAATGAATCAACAAAAGATTTGCTGAAAATTTGTGTTCTTTGAACTCTCTTGTTTGTGTTCTTCACAAAGACACTATAAACTACTAAATGAATTTATCTTTTTAGCATATCAATTTTATAAACGATAGAGTGATAGAAAATTTATGATATATTTAATACACAAGTTTAAGTTCAAACAAGATTAATTCAACTGGGAACAACTGCTCCCAATCTAGGTGTCCAAATAAGCTTAAAAATATAATAAAACATGGATTTAGAAAAAATTATTCCAAATATCTAAAAAAAAATCAGAAATATAAAAAAAAGGCATCAAGAATAATTCAGAGATCATTTTTAAAAGGAAACAATTTATATAACGGTGGTGCCCTAAACAATCAAATCAAGATGCACATCACATATTCACTAGAAATTGCTGTTTCGATGCACAAAAATGCAGAAATTGATCATCTCGATCTCAAGATGTATATACATGAGAAAAAAATGGATTTTTTGTTTTCGAAATATGTTCATCATGTAATGTATTTTGTGGATTGTCAATTTTCAAGTGTTCATAGATTTGCTTAATCTACACTATTTTTGAAGCTTTAAATTTTATAGTTAGATATATAAATAAAATTTCAAGCTGTCACAAGGATTTCTAGTTCTGAAATAACGTCTTTCAGCACTATTTGAAAGTGCGCCTTAGAGCTTCAGCCTTATACAAACCACACCCTTTTTAAAAATATCCAAATTATATAAAAATATTTATACAATGACTCTGCCATTTAATATAATTTCTATGATTTTTTATTTTTTTTGTAATAAACTTATTTCATATTTTTACTATAAAAAATGATAAATTAATTGTTTACGATGCAAAATTTGACAGATCTTCCGACGAAGATCTCTCGGATCTTAACACCTTAAATTGATGAAAAGAAGAGGTAGAGAGTGAGATAAATCGAATTCAGATTTGAGGTCAGATCTGCCAGGAAACGAGCAGATCTACTCTCAGATATGTGGTAGAGCCAGCATGATCCAAAACATCAAAACATGATTTTAAAGCAAATTAATCAAAATAGATCAAAATTAAATGAAAACAATAAGAAGAAAAAGAAAGAAGGGGGAAGAAGACGATACCAAACCGGGCCAGATGGTCCAGGACTCTCAAGACCTCGAGGGCTCGCCCATATCAAAACTGACGTCAACCAGCAAGATATTTGATTGGAAGGGTTTTTGTTCCCTAGAGATGGTTTCAGAACTAGGGTTGTTGTGCCCTAGGTCTAGGTTTTTTTAGACTTAAGGCTAGGGTTAGGGTTTTCTCTCTGAGTTTCTTTCAAGAGGCATCTCTTAGGGTTTCCATCTCTCTTTTTGTGTTTCTCTCTCCTTATGCCCCCAAATGGTAGAGACTTTATAGGGATCGAAATCTGTTGGGAATGATATCTTCCCATAACCAGCAGATCCTCAGTCAAAGATGCCAATTTTGAGGGTCCAAGTAAAAGGGAAAAAATCGTATAAAACGATAAGAAAACCACTCAAAAAGGGGAAATTTCACTTTGGGTAAAAAATGGCTGGGCAACATTGGTAGTGTCGCCCAAGTCTAAAATGGCTGCGCAACAGCCTGGGCGACACTCCTAGTGTCGCCTAAGTCAAATGTTGTCCAAATTCAAAAATTATACTTCAGGTGTGTTCCTTAGCCTATTGTGAAGTTCTAAGAGAAAATTTGGGTCAAAAATGATTTTTTTACTATTTTTAATGATTTTTTTGGTAATACAGGGTTTTCAGCGTGAGATATCGATGTCGATGAGTTACACAAGCGTGAGATAGAAACTCGTGTTGGATTTCAGCGTAAGATGTCAATGAGTTACACAAGTTTGAAACTCTAGTTGGATTTTCTGGCCATGCCACTTAACATCAGGGGTTTCATAGTTTGATTTTTTTTAACCCTGACATCTTCTTTGATTTCCTTAGGATTTCTTAAGGCTTTCTATGGGAAAAGGCTTTCTATGGGAAGAGACTTGTCTAGTCGATTCCGAAGAGAGAGACGAGGCAGCAACACAGTAATCATATCATATACGAGTGTCCAAACTCCTTTGTTTTAAAAAACTTTTTAGAATTTTTGAAAATAGAGGATATTTGAAAATAGAACTCGGAGCAAGGACATGTTATGGTTTTAACAAAAAAATTAAGTTTTTGAAAACACAAGACATATATATAGTGAAAATTTTGAAAAGAGAAAGATATTTTAAAAAACAAACTTGGTTAGCAGTTTTAACTCCTGCAACCATAGAGCCCTCTAAGCAGTTTAACGTCATGCAATGATGAACGGTGTAGTCGACAGTTATACTCATACGACTGTGGAGTTATTATTATTATTATTATTTTTTTGCTGCCCTGTTGGGGCGTGGGTTTTTATTTATTCATTGTAAATGTAGGTCCTATAGTTTTACCACTTGTGACCCTTTTGGTGGACCCTATATGAGCGAATCGGGTTCTTGCTTGAATATTCAAGACGAGGAATCATCAAGTCTTTTTTTATCTTCCAACCTCAGCTCTTGTATTGCAATTCAAGGAGCGTTCTCTGGAGTTTCGAGCGAAACAAAGTCTTGAAAATGTAGGATACCGCCCTAAGTGTTCAGAATCTCTTTGGATTTCCAATTTCGTTCCTCTTCCACTCACCTTTCGAAGTTTCAGACGATCTAGGTCCTTAACAATGTTCCGTCAAGCTAATGTTTATTGATTTTCTTTTAACACAATTTTGACTCAAGGGGAGGAAAAGAAGATGTTTAAAGAGAAGTTTAAAGAGAAAAGACTTTGGAGAGTAGAATGAAGGAGAGGATTTCTTCTTTTTCATCGCCTCGGGATCCCTTTCGGCTGTTCAACCCGATAGCCTTTTTTTCCAACACTTGGGGTTCATTTCGGATTTTCAGCCCAACGGAATTTTTTTTTTTATCGCTTCGGGGTCCCTTTCGGGTGTTCAGCTCGATAGCCTTTTCCAACGCTTGGGGTTCTTTTCAAATTTTCAGCCCAGTGGAATTTTATTTTATTTTTTTCAAGAAGAAAACAATGACAACGGAAGAGGGGGAGGAGGAAGAAGAGTCAAAGGCGCCATTTTTTTTTTAGCAATTCACCTTAAGATTATGTAAGAAATCAATCATCTTTCCCTTCCAAGTAGCAGGGAGGTTCTAATATCCGTCTTCCTTTAATTTCCCTTGACCCAGGTTGGCATCCAAAATCTCTTTGACAATGGTTGCTGAATCTCCGTTGAACTTTTACTTTAAATTGCTCCACTTGAACCTTGATTTTGAAACTAAAAATCACTCTCAGTTTCCTAATCCCTTAGTCTTCTGTATGGATGGATAGGCGCATCAGGGTTTTCCCGTTAATGGAGTACTTGAAGCATGAGGCGTGAATGCCTCATTTGGTTATTTGCAAAAGGACGAGTGATCATCCAACTCCTTTTCGGTAATCTTTTTCATTGTAAATTTCGAATTGCTCTTTGGAGGTTAACTCTGTGGTAGGCTCCTTCTTAGTGCTCGAGCTTAGGTGAGACTCACACATAAGAGAAGTGGTTGAGTTGGTATTTGTAATAATTCTAAAATTTTAAAAAGAAAGTAAAAAATAAAAAAATAAAAAATAAAAATAAAAAAGAAGGAAAGAAACTCTTAATAAGTGATGGTCTATATGAGCATGATGGTCCTTAGGGACCATCACTGTTTTCAAAATCTTTTGGTTAAGTTTCTTTTGTTTGCTCCTGCCTTGCCACGTCAAGTGGACGTGGGCTTTAAGCATATAAGGGGTATTGTAACGGTTACACCTCGTTTATGAGGTGTCACTTAATAAAATATTATAATAAGGTGTCGTAAGAGTTTAAATACGAGAGGCGAGGACTCCCACCCTAGAAAACGTTTGAAATCTTTCCCTTTTTGGTCGAAACACAGTGAGCTCCTCTCCCTAGCCGAATTTTTATCGGAAGCTCCCTCTCAAATATTTTAGGTAAGTGACATCGTCTTCCTGAAAAATAGTCTGTTTTTAATAAATAGTAATATTTCCGTCCAGGATCTTTATTTTATAAGTTTTGTGTGTAAGTGACATCGTCTTCTTGAAAAATAGTCTGTTTTTAATAAATAGTGATATTTCCATCTAGGATCTTTATTTTATCAGTTTTATGTGTAAGTGACCTCATTGTCTAGAAACATAATCCATTCTTTTTAAAAAAATAAAATGAAATAATTATTTTTGCTTATTATCATGAATTTTAGGTGCGATAAATTTTATGCGCACACAACCTCATTATCTTGAAAAATAATATTTTTAATAAAAATTGTGATATTTTATCTATGTTAGAAATTTTAAATGCTGTAAATTCTTAGAAAAATAAATGTGATATTTCTGCTTTTAGTAAAATTGTGATATTTCTTTCTACTGTTTTGAATATTTAGACATTGTAAAATTCATGTGCAAATGACTGCCTTATTATTTAAAAATTGACATTTTTGCAATTGATTATAGTATTGTTGTGAAATGTTTATTTGTGGATTGATATCCCATAAATTGTGATAATTCCGTATTCTTGAATTTCTATAAGAGTTTTTCTATACATATTAAATTGGCAATTATGCTAGAATGCCTTTACAAACTGCTACCTTTCTAAATTTGAGCCCAAAATATTTGATTGGTTATTTTTGAAATGTTATAGAGAGTGACTGTTATTAATGGTTTAAGTGAAATTCATATTAATGATTTCAATGATATGTTGAGTACATGATATTGCTGCTTTCGAATGTTTAAAGAGATTTAGAAATAATTTAAGTATGCAAGTGGACTCATCCGGTTCGCCGGTGAGGTATAAGTGGACCTATCTGGGACGCCGGTAGGGATTAAGTGGACTCATCCGGTACGCCGATGAGGTATAAGTGGACCTGCAAGGATTAAGTGGACCTATCTGGGACGTCGATAGGGATTAAGTGGACCCATCAGGACGCTGATGGGGTATATAGGTGACCTACTTGGGACGCCAGTAGGGTATTTTGTGAAATCCTTTGAATTATGCACTACCGTTAAAGTGTTATATGCATTTCAATTATTCGGATTATACTTAATTATGCATTTATTGAAAGTGAAACTGTTGATGCATTTCTGTTAATATATCTCATTTTGGAAAATATTGATATCTTTCAACCATGATTATTTTTAGAATTATGATGATCACTTACTGAGTACCCAAACTCATCAAACTATGGTAAACATTTTCAGGATAACTGCGGCTTCATTTTGAGTACTCGTCAAGGGCAACTTTGGAAGATATTGTCGTTGTGTCTAAGCTTTTTTTTTGTTACTTTGTAAGAATTCGTCAGTGTAAATTTGTCTTATCAAGAGATGTATATATGTTTTGACTGTCACATCTCAGGAATATCAGTATTGTAAATTCTTGGGGTGTGACAATTATGGTATCAGAGCAATAGGTTTAAGATTATTAAGAAATTTTTTTTTTAAAAAATGTACTTAAAATAATAATGAAGTTAAAAGAATATGAGAAAAAAAATAAAAAAAAATAAAAAATATCCCTGTCTTTTTCAGTAATCAGGTACACAAATTTAGAGGACTAAATTTCTTTAAGGGGGGAAGAATGTAATAATTCTAAAATTCAAAAAAAAAAGTAAAAAATTTTACAAAAAAAAAAAAAAAATAAAAAAAAAAAGAAGGAAAGAAACTCTTAATAAGTGATGGCCTATATGAGCATGATGGTCCTTAGGGACCATCACTATTTTCAAAATCTTTTGGTTAAGTTTCTTTTGTTTGCTCCTGCCTTGCCACGTCAAGTAGACGTGGGCTTTAAGTATATAAGGGGTATTGTAACAGTTACACCTCATTTATGAGGTGTCACTTAATAAAATATTATAATAAGGTGTCGTAAGAGTTTAAATACGAGAGGCGAAAACGTTTGAAATCTTTCCCTTTCTGGTCGAAACACAGTGAGCTCCTCTCCCTAGCCGAATTTTTATCGTAAGCTCCCTCTCAAATATTTTAGGTAAGTGATATCGTCTTCCTGAAAAATAGTCTGTTTTTAATAAATAGTGATATTTCCGTCCAGGATCTTTATTTTATAAGTTTTGAGTGTAAGTGTCATCGTCTTCCTGAAAAATAGTCTGTTTTTAATAAATAATGATATTTTCGTCTAGGATCTTTATTTTATCAGTTTTATGTGTAAGTGACCTCATTGTCTAGAAAAATAATCCATTCTTTTTTAAAAAATAAAATGAAATAATTATTTCTGCTTATTATCATGAATTTTAGGTGCGATAAATTTTATGCGCACACGACCTCATTATCTTGAAAAATAATATTTTTAATAAAAATTGTGATATTTTATCTATGTTAGAAATTTTAAATGCTGTAAATTCTTAGAAAAATAAATGTGATATTTCTGCTTTTAGTAAAATTGTGATATTTCTTTCTACTGTTTTGAATATTTAGACATTGTAAAATTCATGTGCAAATGACTGCCTTATTATTTAAAAATTGACATTTTTGCAATTGATTATAGTATTGTCGTGAAATGTTTATTTGTGGATTGATTTCCCATAAATTGTGATAATTCCGTATTCTTGAATTTCTATAAGAGTTTTTCTATACATATTAAATTGGCAATTATGCTAGAATGCCTTTACAAACTGCTACCTTTCTAAATTTGAGCCCAAAATATTTGATTGGTTATTTTTGAAATGTTATAGAGAGTGACTGTTATTAATGGTTTAAGTGAAATTCATATTAATGATTTCAATGATATGTTGAGTACATGATATTGCTGCTTTCGAATGTTTAAAGAGATTTAGAAATAATTTAAGTATGCAAGTGGACTCATCCGGTTCGCCGGTGAGGTATAAGTGGACCTATCTGGGACGCCGGTAGGGATTAAGTGGACTCATCCGGTAGGCCTGTGAGGTATAAGTGAACCTGTAAGGATTAAGTGGACCTATTTGGGACGCCGATAGGGATTAAGTGGACCCATCAGGACGCTGATGGGGTATATAGGTGACCTACTTGGGACGCCAGTAGGGTATTTTGTGAAATCCTTTGAATTCTGCACTACCGTTAAAGTGTTATATGCATTTCAATTATTCGGATTATACTTAATTATGCATTTATTGAAAGTGAAACTGTTGATGCATTTCTGTTAATATATCTCCTTTTGGAAAATATTAATATCTTTCAACCATGATTATTTTTAGGATTAAGATGATCACTTACTGAGTACCCAAACTCATCAAACTATGGTAAACATTTTTCAGGATAACTGCGGCTTCATTTTGAGTACTCGTCAAGGGCAACTTTGGAAGATATTGTTGTTGTGTCTAAGCTTTTTTTTTGTTACTTTGTAAGAATTCGTCAGTGTAAATTTGTCTTATCAAGAGATGTATATATGTTTTGACTGTCACATCTCAGGAATATCAGTATTGTAAATTCTTGGGGTGTGACAGTATTAGATGGCCTTACAACATGTTGGGAGTCAACAAAGACGGGTTCAATCTCATTAGTTGCCCCTATTGTATCCTCTTCATGAGAGGAGTTTGTCCCTATTGAATATTTTTGATGGGGTTGCCTCGGCAAGGCTTTCTGTTTCGTTGGGAACTTGTTTCTTACAGGGTGAATTCTTTTGATATGGTGGTGCTTCGATTATCAGAGTTATGCTCATGTCGTTAATGACTTTTAGAGAGCCTGCCTCTAGAGGAGGTAATATGGTCGGATTTTCAATATCTAATTCTTGATCCCAGATTGGTGGTTCATTCAAGAAATCTTGTGAAGGTGGCCTAAGTGGGCCCCTTAGAATTTTCAAGGGTTTGAGCTCTGTCAAGTCTAGTGAAGATACTAAATCTTTGGAAATAGTCAAATTTGGGCTCTTTACTTCTTCATTATCTGTAACTGGGTTCACCTCAAGAGGTGACTCGGTTAAATCTTCTAAGCTTGGCTCCTCATCACATATAAGTGGGTTGGCCAAGAAGTCTGGTGAAGGTGGTCCAAGTGTGCCCCTTAGAATTTTCAAAAGTTTGACTTCTTTTAATATTTGGAGTGTTGACTCTTTGTTTGGAAGCGTAATGTGAGACTTTGGGGTGTTGACCCCCTGTTTGGAAGATGATCACTTCTCATTGATTTGGACCACGTCAATTTCTAACACGTCGTCCTCATCATATTGATTCCACTTAGGTGGGTCATCAAGGTTTTGAGGTGAGGGGCTTACTTTTAGCACTTGCTCATTTGCCTCCTCATAAGTTATTATCTCAGAATTAAGGTTTTTCTTGCCGTCATGGGCTTGGGAATCCATAGCTTCAAAGCCTGGTTGAGCTTATGCTCAAGTTCATATTGCCATTGCGAGTTTGAGTCGTTGCCACACATGTATGAACCATTTATTGTGTTAACTTGGAAGTACAGTTTGAAGGGTTCATATGCGCCTGTGTGACTCTTGATGATGAGGATTTCTTGTGCCACTTTTGAGAGTATATCCTGGAGTGGAATTTCATATACGATACCCCTTTTTTTTCCCCTTTCTTCGTTTATGGGCTTGGAGCTAAGATCATCCTCACTACTTTGATCTTGATTATCATTAGTCATTAACTCCTGGGTGAGGTTATGCTCGTTTTGTTTTTCATCAACTGGACTTTCCAGTTGATTTCTTCTTGTGCTCCAAGGCCTTTGTGGTTGTTCTTCGGGTTTGGCACAACTTGTGATTCTCTTGAGTTAATCAGGTTGACATTAGTATTCTTTGTTGAAGCATCTAGAGTTTCTGGTTTTTCTATGTCATCAGCCTCTTTCTTTTTGGCACTTATCGTGCCATTATCAATGAGGTCCTGAACTCTATGTCTGAAGCTCGACATTCCTTAGTGCTATGGGCATAGTTTTGATGCCAATCGTACCATTGAGATGTATCGCCTCCATGGAAAGGAGGAATCTTGGTTTCTGTCGGTAATTCTATGAGCCTTGCTTTAAGCAACTTCTTCATGACATCGGTCATAGGCTCATCAATGAGAGTGAATTCCCTTGGTGTGGAATTCTCCATTCTCCATGCAGTAGAACAAATTTTAGTCTTTTCTTGTGAATGATTTGCAGAAGGGTTGCCTTTCTTTATCATGTTCACCTCTCATTCTTAAGAGGATTATCCACTAGTCGAGTTATTAAAGACTATGGTCTCATCCTTCTTGGCTCACTTATATCGCGATACTCTTTCAAGCATAACATCAAATGAGTAAGGGACTGCCCCTATACTAAAGAACGTGACATATTATGGATTCATGTTCTCTAATGCCATGCTTACCTTCGCGGCTTCAGTGAGTGGAGTTTCAATGACTCGCATAACAACCTCTCTGAATCTGGTTATAAACAGTGAAGGAGACTTGCCCGACTTCTGTTTGGTGGAAGTTAACTCATCAAGGGTGACAAGTCTTGGCCTTCATCCACTATAACGGGAGGAAAATTGCTTGAACATTTCATCAGGAGTTGCTTGAGGGTCATCCCTCATGAATCTTCGGTGCCACATCATGGGCTCTTTTGATAAGCTATGCGAGAACATGACCTTCAGTTGGTTGGGTCGGTCTTACAGTGTGTGGACCATCAATAAGTAGGCGTTGATGTGTGCCTCATGATCTCCTTTCCCTGAAAATCTGTTTCTGAATTATGGCATCACAAACCCTAATGGTAGATCTTCTAGGTGTCCCAAAACTTATTATACATAAGCTTGAGGAGTTGAGAAATCCCATATTCTCATTTTCTCTAAAGACTGTTGGAGGTGTTTCATACGAGCTAATTGAGTCGTCGTTATAGCTGTGAGTTGGCTAGGTTGTGTGGTCTGTTGAACCTGACTTTGTGGTATGTATAAACTGGCTGTTGAGCCCATGTAGCGGGTTTCCCCAAGGACTGAGCCTGAGGAATGTGTTGAAGTTGATGTCCCGATTGGCGGCTTGTAGACTCACTCGAGTTGAATTGGGTCAGAGCATACCCATTACTCGGAGGTTGCACAACTTGCTGCAGGATAGGATCACTACTTAACTAGGATGGATGACTTAAGCTGCTATGATGACTAGACCTTTGACCTTGGGCGACTGGGTCTACCTGACTCTGACCTTGATTGGATGATCTATCTCTAAGGTTAGGGTATTATCTTGCCCCGGCACTAGACTGAGAGAGTGAAGGAATGCCATAACTACTGCCAGATGGAATCTGCCCTCCAGGTGGTCTTGGGCTCGAGTGATAATTAGAACTAGACCCTGGCCTGTAGCGGGTTGGATTGGCATGCTAACAGCCCTAGGATTATCTTGGTTTGAGCCAAAATGTTGGGTTTGGCCTATGGCTTGAGCTTCTGACCTAACTTTCCTGGATTGAGTGCGCTGGATGGTGTATCCTCTATTGACCAGGTTTTGAAAGTAAGCATGCACCTTAAGATTGTCTTTATATCAAGTTTGGTCAGAACCCTGATCTTTACTGATGATGGGTTGCTTGGGTAGACTTTCTCTTGTTGCATGTGAATCCACTCGCCCACTAACCGGTTGATTGCCAAGACTAAAATATACTACTAATTGATCATCGGGGTTCACACGGCTGAGATCGGCTGACTTAGAGATTTGAGCCAGGGCCTTATTCTTGTTGTGCCAACTGGATTTGAGGTTAACCCCTATGTCTTGGAGGATTGCTCTATTCAAGGTGTTACGAACCTTATCAACCTGTTGGCTCGTGACTTCTAAATGGTGGCCTTGAAGGCGGCTTGGACGTTATTTTTAAGTTTGATGAAATATAGTTACACTAAGTATGGTGAAAGCAGGGAAAACATGATTTCAGTCAAAATTAACAAACTAAAAATAAAATAAAAAAGGAATGGAGCAGAACTATTTGAAGAAAAATATATTTTTTTCTTTTTTAAAAATTTTATTTTAGGTCAAAACTTGGTCAATAGGGAGCCAAAAGTTTCTGGAATAGGCTCGTGGGTTCCCAGATTTTTTTGGGACCGTTGCAACTGGGCGACTCGGGTGGTGTCGCCCGGGTGGCACTACTAGTGTCGCCGTTGCAGGTTGGGCGACACTTCTAGTGTCGCCCAAAAAAAATATTTTTGCTTTATTTTTTTTTCTAATGGATTTTGATGAAATAATGTTACTATAAACTTTCAGGAGCAGGAAAAATAATTTTTATGATGAAATAAATTAAAATAAACTAAAAATAGAAAAGCACAGATAGAACATAAAAATATTTCTTTTTGTATTTTTAAAATTTTTATTTTGATCTGAATTTTTTTAAGCAGTCACAAGAGAGTCCCTAGAACAAGACTGCAAAGTTTCAGACGATTATGAAACTTCTAAATTTGGGCGACATGGGGAGTGTCACCTTGGATCTGGGCGGCACTGGTGGTGTCACTCGGGCGACACTATTGGTGTCGCCTAGAACAAATGGGGTTTCATAGCAGCAAAAACCTGGGTCCTGGTCACAACTGAATTTTGGGAACTTTTGTGACTGAAAACGGTAAAAAAAGCGAATAAAAATCGGATTTTGGTGCTTCGATCAAGCTCGAAATGCCCCACGGTGGGCGCCAAAATGTTTACGATGCAAAAATTTGATAGATCTTCCGATGAAGATCTCTCGGATCTTGACACCTTAAAATGATGAAAAGAAGAGGTAGAGAAAGTGGGAAAAATCGAATTCAGATTTGAGGCCAGATCTGCTCGGAAACGAGCAGATCTACTCTCAGATATGTGGCAGAGCCAGTGTGATCCGAAACATCAAAACACAATTTTAAAGCAAAATAATTGAATAGATCAAAATAAAATGAAAACAATAAAAAGAAAAAGCAAGAAGGGGGAAGAAGACGATACCAAACCAGGCCAGATGGCCCGGGACTCCCGAGCCCTCATGGGCTAACCCGTATCAAAACCGGCATCCTCTTTGCCTCTCTGATTCCAATGTCGACCAGCAAGATCTCTGATTGGAAGGGTTTTTGTGCCCTAGAGATGGTTTCCGAACTAGGGTTGTTGTGCCCTAGTTCTAGGTTGTTTTAGACTTAAAGCTAGGGTTAGAATTTTCTCTTTGAGTTTCTCTCAAGAGGCCTCTCTTAGGGTTCCATCTCTTTTTGAGTTTCTCTCTTCTTCTCCCCCCAAATGGCCACGAAAAAGAGACTTTATAGGGGTCAAAATGTGTTGGAAAGGATATCTTCCCATAACCAACAGATCCGCCAATTTTGGGTTCGGATCTGGGCGAACTACCGAGTGTCCGCCCAAGCAAAAAGGGAAAAAATCGTATAAAACGATAAGAAAACCATTCCAAAAGGGAAACTTTCACTTTGGGTCAAACATGGTTGGGCGACACTGGTATTGTCGCCTAAGTTTGGGCGACACCACTTGTGTCCCCCAGTCTAGGCTGGGCAACACTCCTAGTGTCGCCCAAGTCAAATAATGTCCAAATTGAAAATTGCACTTCAGGTGTGTTCTTCAATCTCTTGTGAAGCCCTCATAGAAAATTTGGGTCAAAAATGATTTTTTTTACTATTTTGAATGATTGTTTTGGTAAAATAGGGTGTTTATAGGATTCTAGGTTAAAACAGGTTCTGGGTAGGCAGATTGGTTCTAGGTCACAGGGTAGGCTGTGTGAACTATAGACTTGGGTTTACTAAGACAAGTGTGGTCCTAAGGGTTCAGAAAACTACAAAATTTGCCAGATTTAAAATGAGGTGTCTACTTTAATACTTCCCTAATTTACAATAAGAAAACAAAATATATGATGGTAAAAAAACTCGAATATTAGAAACTGCATAGTAAGTTTACAATAAGCCTTAGCAATTGATTTACACTAGATACAAACAGCACAATTCAAAAGATGATAACTACTAATAAGAAGCAAAGAGATACCTTAATTACCCAAATATTAGAAACTGCATAGTAAGTTTACAATAAGCCTTAGCAATTCATTTACACTAGATACAAACAGAACAATTCAAAAGATGATAACTACTAATAAGACGCAAAGAGATACCTTAATTTCACTGCTTAATATTTTTGAACTTTAATAATTTAGCACCTATTTTCCATTAATTTTTAAAAGGGAAAGTATATAATGAGACTTTTTACCTTTGGCACAAGGTGGTTATAATTAATCTTGATCATTAGATGTGAAATTGGGTGGCTGCATTTATTTCATTGACCAAGCTCAAAGTTCAAAAGAAAGTGTTTCAAACTTTGTGATACACCTAAGCTACCGGATTTCACATCAGATGGTTATAAGTAATTATGATCTCCATGTACCAAAAATAAATGATCTCATTGTATACAATCCCTTTTTAAAATTCAAGGTAAATATTAGTTTTATTTTGAATATTTCATTCTTGAATTTGCGGTAATTTTATGTGTTAATTTTTAAAATTTACACATTAATTTTTTTGACAAATATTATTGAATATTAATATCCTAAAATTACATGAAAGCATTACATCACCGAGCAAAGACAAAGACAACACTCGAAGAAAGTGTTAGCCCGAGCAAAGACAAAGACAACACTCGAAGAAAGTGTTAGCCTGAGCGTGGCTTCCTTAGACATAGTCATCCACTCATTCTATCCATAATTTGAATGACACCAATTTCGCCATATCTAGAATCTGAATCCAGCTGCGCACCCTTTGCTTGTTATTTCACTATCTAATAACATTGAAGAAATCTCTCAATTTCGCCATATCTAGAATCTGAATCCAGTTGTGCATCCTTTTGCTTGTTATTTCACTATCTAATAAACCGTAAAACACAAACCCAAATCCCTATTCTTCAAAAACTCGAATATGTGAAAGAGAGCCAGAATTCCTATACATTATTTTTATTGTTGATATTTCATTCCTGAATTTGTTGCAATGTAACATACAAACAAAATTTCTCAAATTCTATGATGAAATCTCCTAAATAGAGAAATTTCTCAAATTCTATGATGAAATCTCCTAAATAGAGAAACGCACTTCACTGGTAAAGTAACTGTTGAGTTATAAATATCTTGGGTTCATATTGATATACATCATTATGGATGTATATGTCTCTTGATAAGGTTAGGTATCTAATAGATGTATATGTCTCTTGATAAGGTTAGGTATCTAATAGATGTATATGTCTCTTGATAAGGTTAGATAGCTAGAAGATAGAGACCAAGTTACATGGTCATCTAGTTATCCTAGTTATCATACCATAATTATCTACTCTAATTGTGTGATTGTTCTCTATATATAAAGGTACTTATTGAGGTAAGCTTTTATCCAATAGTAGCCGGTTGGGGCTTTGGATCCATAGATGTAATGTTGTGTTCTCTCTCCATTCTATGCTCTCACAAATTCTAACATAGTATCAGAGCAATAGACTCCTCAGCTTAGATCTGATATCGGGAAATTTCAAGACCATCTGCAACCATAAGCTTAGATCTGATATCGGGAAATTTCAAGACCATCTGCAACCACCGAGGATCGAGATGGTAAAAGAGTATAGGAAAATTTCAAGACCATCTGCAACCACCGAGGATCGAGATGGTAAAAGAGGGAGAGAGACGTAATGGTGATTCCAGGTTTCCTTGTGAACGATGGCGATGTTAAGCGAGTGTTGAATATTATCTAGGGTTCCTT
Organism: Amborella trichopoda; assembly: GCF_054954075.1. NCBI lineage: Eukaryota > Viridiplantae > Streptophyta > Magnoliopsida > Amborellales > Amborellaceae > Amborella > Amborella trichopoda. The sequence goes on from NC_142336.1 coordinate 5,105,286, forward strand.
GTCTCAAATTTCAACTGCAACTCTTGACTTCCAAATCATTGGCATGGATCAATTTGCTATGATAGAAGAATTGGCTTTTCTTATTAAAGATAACTTACCTTGTAAGCATCTCATTCTTTCAATGGACGATGTCCGAGTCAAATTCCTTCAACGAAATACATGCTTTGAGGTTCTCTTGGAGCTCGTACCAATGAATCCTTACCACCAATGCTTCTACATCATCTTGCAGAGATTTTCGGGTTAGCACATGAATCTGTTGGTGAAGGAGACGATCACCATTTAAATCAGGATTTAAATGGTATTCGTTTTTTGATATGGTTGTACTCAAAAGAAGAAAAAAATTTATTTTGCTTGGGTGTTTCTTTGCATCCACACCCAACTTGAGGGGGAGAGATACCCAACTTGAGGGGGAGAGTATTGGAGATATGGAGATGGGATGAGTAGAGATGAAGTCAACATCTTCAGTGTAACCGCTATAAGGACAAGAAAATCCAGATTCTAGATCAGTCCAATTACTATGCAAAAGGAAGTTATGGTTGGTGATCAAGAGTTTCGACTCTTGATAAGGAGATGAAGATAATCAAATTTCACAGTCCTGGTTGTTGATCAAGAGTTCTGTCTTCAGATGAGGAGATGAAGATGATCGAATTTTTCGATCCTGGTAGATGATCAAGTTTTCCGTTCCTTGGTCTTGTTTGATGATGGAGTTTTTCATTGCTCCATTTTGTATGATGATCAACGAGTTTTTCGTTACTCGATCTCGGATGTTCCGAAGAGAGAGAAAGAAAAATTCTTTTCTTTTAGAGAGTCTTTTAGAGAGGGTATGAAGAGAGAGATCTTCAGAGAAGTCTCTAAAGAGAGAGATCTTCAGAGAAAGAAAAGAAGATAGAGATAGAGAAGCCTCTGAAGAGAGAGATAGAGAAGCCTCTGAAGAGAGAGATCTTCAGAGAAGAAAGTAGAGAGCCCAAGAAAGGTTGTTTCTTGGAAGACCTTAGCGAGAGAAAGTCTCTAGAAGGAAGTAGAGAGAAATGTTGTTTCTTGGAAGACCATGGTAATATGTGATTTTTTTGGCAACTCAGAATTATTCAAACTCGAGCTGTTTTGTATCAAAGCATCTTGAGTTTGAGGAAGGAGTGTTGGGTTATAGATATCTTGGGTTAATATTGATATACATCATTATGGATATATATGTAGCATATTGAGTTTGAGAGGGAGTGTTGGGTTATAGATATTTTGGGTTCATATTGATATACATCATTATGGATGTATGTCTCTTGATAAGGTTGGGTATCTAATGGATGTATATGTTCTTGATAAGGTTAAGTATCTAGAAGATAGTGACTAAGTTACTTAGTCATCAAGTTATCATACCATAATTATCTTTTCTAATTATGTGATTGTCCTCTATGTATAGAGGTACTTATTGATGCAAGCTTTCATCCAATATAATGAAGATGTTGCCAATTGGGGCTTTGGATTCATGGATGTAAGGCTTCGGCCTGAACCGCCTGAACTATATAAATGTTGTGTTTTCTCTTCATTCTATGCTTCCACAAATTCTAAAGGTAACATTGACTTTTGCTTTAACAAAAAAACATCAAATATAATGAAGATGTAGCCGATTGGGGCTTTGGATCCGTAGAAGTAAGGCTTTTGCCTGAACCACGTAAATGTTGTATTCTCTCTCCATTCTATGCTCCCACCCACAAATTGTAACAACAACATTAACTTTTGCTTTAACAAAAAAAAATAAGGCTTATCTAATAATCTATACGTAAGGTGGCAATGGACCTTACCCTATGGGTAGACTTGATCATGGATATGGGTCTAAATTTTGGATTCAAAAAGTTAGGTCTGGGTCCAAAACCTGGACCTAAATACTATTTGGGTCTCAGTCTAGCCGGACCCGACCCAAATAATATGGATATATATGGGTATTCATAAAGGTTGTCAATACGTTTGTTTTTTAGGAATTTCTTGTTATTACGTAAAACAATATGGAATGTGGGTATATGTGTGTATTCATGTATGTTTTGTAATATTGTAAGTATTGCCAATAATATGCGTATATGATGGTAAAAAAAAAAAAAAAAAAACTTATAGCCATAGGATGGTGACCAAACCCAAGACCCGACCTCGGGTCAGGATATCGGTCCAAATTTTGGACCTAAAAGTCGGGTCCTAGACCTGAATACTATTTGACTCTAGGTCCAGGTCTAGATCCAGGACCCAGTCCGCTGCCACCCCTATCTATAAGCATGCCATTCTTCTAGCAAAAAACTCATGAACAAAATGCATACACAATTAGAGAGGTGGGTCAAGGGAAGGTTAGAGAGTGAGATGGGCTTCCTGGGGTGAGAGCCTCTTGAGGGTGAGGACCATGAGGTGGGCATTAGAAAATATGAAAGGGTAAATTTGATAGTCTAGGCCAAAAAAAAAAAAAAAAAAAAAAAAAAAAAAAAAAAAAAAAAAAAAAAAAAAAAAAAGAGAGAAGAAAGAGAAGGGAAAAGAGAAAGGAAAAGAAAAAAAAAAAAAGGCTGGTAGGGGGTTAATTTTGTAGGGGGTTAATTTTGTAGAGTTAATTTTGTAGAGTAGTATGCTTTCCCTGTGGCCGTTTGAAAAGTTGCAAAAGCGCCTTTCTAATGGTTGAGGTTTCGGGTGGTCACGTTTTAATGGCCAAAAAAATTTATTTTATATTTATGTTTATTAAATATTGGATTTATATGAAATCTTGGATGTAAATTTATTTTTATAAAAATAAGGGAAATTATTGTTAATATATCTTAATTTTAACAAAATTGGAAAAAAAAACTCCAAACTTCCCAAAACCTCGCCCACCCCCTTTTTTTCAATTTTTACTATTTATTTTGGATGAAAATGCTCTTTACGAAGTCTTTTTACCATAAGGGCATTGATAGAATTACGGTATTTTGAGTACCGCAATACCTTGAACATATATTACAATACTTATAGTACTGTAATACCAATAACTTTAATTAGCATTACAGTACTTTAAGTACTGTAAACTATGGAACCGTAGAACTATGGAAGCCGATTATGTTGTAAAACTATGGAAGCCAATTACGATACTTTAAGTACAGTCAAAACTAAAACCTATTTTACCACCTTAAAAACTAACCCATGTTATACGACAACCTTTTCTCTTTATTATATTTATCTCTTTCATCTAAATCTTCTCTCTCCCTAACTGGGCTATTTGACCGTGTCCAAATTGGCTCGTAAGGTAAAATTGTAGAGAGAAAAATAAGAGATAAAAAGGAATGAGCCGAGTCCAAATTGGTTCCTAGGGTAAAATTGTAGAGAGAAAAATAAGAGATAAAAAGGAATGAAAGAGAAATAAGAGATAAATATAAAAAAGAATTAGAGAGAAAAATAATTGATAAACATTAAAGGAATTAGAGATGTAATAGATAAATATAAACACAATGAGAAAATGGTTTATGGCGTAAACGCTTGTTCTATTTATCTATTTCATCCCTAATTTCTTTTAGGTTGATCTATTCTTTCTATTTCTATGAGAAAATGGTTTAGGGCATTTTAAATGCCGTATGACATATGGATAGAAAGAACAAATGAACATAAAAAATTAGAGAAGAAATAAATAAATATAAAAAGGTTTACGCTATTTAAAATGGCGTAAACCTTTTTGTTTATACTTATCTATTTCATCCCTGATTCTTATCCATTATTTCTCTCTAATTCTTTTTCATATTTATCTCTTTTTTCTCTTTTTTTGACAAAGCATTTATCTCTTCTTTCTCTCTCATTCTTTTTTATCTCTTGTTTCTCTCTCTACAATCTTACTCTACAAGCCAATTTGGACACGGGCAAATCTGCCAGGGAGATAAAAGATTCAGAGAGAGAAATAAGAGAAAAAAAAAATAGAGAAAAAGAAGAGAAAAATCATAAATAGAATGAGAGAGAAATAAGAGAAAAATAAAAAAATAGAGATGAAAGAGATGACTATAATAAAGAGAAAGGTAAGAAGAGATAAATATTAAATAGAATGAGAGAGAAATAAGAGATAAACATAAAAAATAGAGATGAAAGAGATAAATATAATATAAAGAAAATGTTTTACAGCATTTAAAATACTGTAAAATGGGTTTTAGTTTTTAAGGTACCGTAATGCTAATTGAAGTTATTACGTTAAAGTATTACAGTATTATGGTATCCTAAGTATCATAATACATTTTCAAAGTATTATCGTACTCGAAGTACTGTAATTCTATTAATACCTTTACGGTTGGTATTCTAAGTACCGTAATACATTTTCAAAGTATTATGGTACTCGAAGTACCGTACTTCTATTAATGCCTTTATGGGTAGAAAGACTATGTAAATGTTATATCTTCCAAAAAATTGAGAAAAAGGGTGAGGGTGAGGTTTTGGGAAGTTTGGAGTTTTTTTTTTTTTTTTCCAATTTTGTTAAAATTAAGGTATATTAACGATAATTTCCCTAAAAATAACTAAATAAACATAATAATAAAAAATAACTAACATGCCTTTAACTACATTTTAGTCAATAGTTTTTGTTCACAATATTTTTTAATAATTTGATTTAAATCTCCTTACAAAAGTGAAGTTACCCCAACTAGTTGGGATAAAGCTTTGATATTCATATAAATATAATTTTTAAATTAAAAATAAAAACAAAAAAACAAAAGTTTTTTTTTGCCCTTTGGATGAAGCTAGGATCAATCGAAACCATCAAAAGGTGCTTGTATACTTTTAGCCATCCACAACAAAGTGAACGCAATACCAAGCTACTTGGAAAAGGTTCAAATAAAGCCTAGGCCTAATGAAAAAAAAAATAAAGCTTCATCTCAAATATGATCGAAAATTATAATTTCGATTTTGAAAAACTTTCAAATTGATCATCTCGGTCTTGACCATGGATATAAAAAAAAGAAAAAAAAAAGGATTTGTGTATATTGTAACACATTGTCTAAGATATCCATTTTCAAGTGTTTGCAGGTTGGCAAGATTTGTACCAATTATTGAGCTTCAAATTTTACCGTGATCGAAATCTTTATAGATGTTAACCAAAGTGTTTTCATCACGAGATTTTGAAGTGAAGCTTTATTTCTTTTCATAAGGCCTAAGCCATGAAGAACCGCATCAATTTTTTATAAGGAAATTCATCTAAATACCCTTGAGAAGTTATTATCTAATATTTTATCCATATTGTTAGATTTAACTTCAAAATACTCATTAAAGTCTACATGTTTTTTTTTGGGTAATTAAAGGTGATAGGTCAGTGGGGATTTGAGCTTCTACCTTTTGATGAGAATGAAGTCAAAGACCTTGTTATGGGGTTTGGCAATACCACCGTCAAGGCAACCCATTCTCTAAAAGTGGTAAGTCAATAAGTATGTGGGGCCCTACCCTTTGGTGAGAATGATTTGGAATAGTAGAAAGTGGATAAAATGTTAAATAACTTGTCTCTAGATATTTTGATAAAGGTTCATTTTTACGAGGAATTGGGAACTGTAATTTCATACCAATTAAACAAATTGGTCACCATATAATTTGGATATCTTATAAAGAAAAGTATACAAAGAGACCATTTACTTTTATTACAAGGAGGTCACAATTACTCTTGTTCGTAAGATCCTATGTTAAGTAGTTGCGAGTGTGTTTTTTACTAGACTCAATTAAAATATTTTTTTTTGAACTTTGTGATACAACTCAAGCCATTCAATATGACATATTATAAAATTAAATTTAATATTAGTTAAACCTCTCAAAAAAACTTTTAGAATTCAAATATGCAATTGTTTGGTAATGTTTGAATATTTGGTAAAAATAAAAGTACCAAATTTGATAATATTTTTTAGGAGAAATTACATAAAAACCTTTCATTAATGTTTCTATGCATAATTCTTGTGTGTTTATGTCGTTTTGGAAAAGGATGTGGTTTTTGTAAAGCCCATGAGAAAGTAAAGTATGAAAAATGTTTCGGGCATGTGAAATGGCTCTAAAATCTATTTCTATCATGGATGATGAAATTTGAAGCTTAAAAAATTAGTACAGATCTCGCAGATCTATAAACACTTGAAAATAGATGGTCTAGATAATGTGTTGCAATATACACTATTTTTAATGTTTGAAATCTAATTTTTTTTTCCACATCCACAATGATCAATGTAGAGATGATTGATTTGAAGGTTTTTTTATGCAGGAACCACAATTTTTTGGTAAGAGTTAAGATGCGGCATTACTTTTTTTTTTTTTTAATAAGAGGGAGAGCAAAAGGCATGAATGAATAACCTACTCAAAACAAATAACTATTAAAATAATTTCAATAATAAAGAAAATAAATATGAAAAAATATCGAGATTAAATAAATGGTGTGGTTTCTATAAGGTTGCAACCTTAAACAATATAATTACGGTGCACCTCCAAATTTTATCATAACATGTAATTTTGGTGTACAAAATTATTAGGATTATCTCAAAATCTGTTTTCATATCTTACTATAAAATTTTAAGATAAAAAAATGGTTTAAATCAAGTATATCTATAAATATATGAAAATCTTGTAAATAGAAGATCTAGATAATGTGTTGCAAGATGCACTATTTCTGAGACGCAAAATCTTTTTTGTTTCAAATTCATATATCTCAATATTGAGATTATCAATTAGAAGATTTTTCAATATTACAATAACATTTTCTGATGGATTTTTGAGGTGTATCTGTAAATCTACATTTAAAAGTTGCAACCTTTTATAAACTTTTCGTAAACACATGCGCACATATTTTCGTAATCCATCCAAAAGTAATCAATAAAAACCATAGGTGGATGACTAAAAAAGTGAGTGTGAGCAATAATGGAAGATATTTTCGTAATCCATCCAAAAGTAATCAATAAAAACCATAGGTGGATGACTAAAAAAGTGAGTGTGAGCAATAATGGAAGTAGGAGAGAGAAAAAAAAGAAAAAAAAGGAAAAAAATATGAACAAGTACAAAGATATCACTAAGAAGTTGCATGCAAAATGAGATCTTATATTGGGACCCTATTTTATGCTTGAGATCTTTCTTGATGAGGGCTGAAATTTTAGCTTACCAAGAAAAAGAAAAACTTTTTGGAGAACAAAATAAATAAAAAGAATCAATGATAAAGTTAAGATGTTTAGAGGCCATTTAGTGAGAAACTTTAAAGGTCCACTAAACCTTCTGATGTATATTCTTTAGAGTTAACTCAGATTTGCCAGAGCTTACTTTTCTTCAGGGGCGTATATTCACATATATAACTTAGAAGTATGTTACTATATCATGATACGAATAATATGAAACATGTTGTCATCATAGGTGGAGATGAGATGCATCACATAAACAATCTCAAACACAATAGGGCCGCTTCAAACAAAAACTATCAGAATTAATATACTTTCAAATATGATATGGATACTATTCATGGCATTGATTCTAATCATGGAACTAATAACCCATTAAATTTCATAATCGATACTAGAATTATAAAAACATAGAAATACAAGAAAAATACCTAACCAGTTTGGGAGGAGGAATTTATAGCATGAATTATATTACAAAAATGGAAAAAAAATTGTATCCAAGATTGTAAATGTTTCCAAAATCCTAGAATATTCATGAAGTTTTATCTATAATAATTTCCTAAAATATAGTTCATCTTGCATATTGGAGAGTGTGTGTCAACAGAATCGGGGTTATTAGGATGAGTCGAGAATGATAGGAATTAAATATATTTGGTTTGAAATGACTTTTTTGTTTGACTTTAAAAATAATAAAATTTGGATTATTCAGATTTGGTTTATGAGTTTGGAGAGAGATATTTCAAAAATAAAATAAAATTAGTGAGTCAGTTCAAGGGATTTAGGACCCACCCCAAATCACTGCAAACCCATTTCCACCTACCTTTGATTGATGAATATAGAGATACAAAGACATTTGATGGTCTTTGATTAAATAAACACATGGACAATTGATTAGGGTGACTTGTGGGGTGAGAGATTTGAGCCATCCAATTCATAGATGGGCCATCACCATTATGGAAGATACATGAACCATTATCCTCCTTTCTTTAAACCACTTTCCCACCAATAAATTAAATTTATTAAAATATCATGCATTCTATAAAATTGCATAATCCATCTTATATATTCCATAAGAATATATCAAATAATATCAAGTTAATATATGCTATCTCATTTAGATAAGATATGGTCAATATTTACTATATTATAAATTAACCACATGTCATAAGATAAACTTTCCAAACTTTTAAAACTTATCACAAAGCAACCAAAAAATGGATCCAAAGGGGTGGGGCGTGCCAACCATATGTGGCGTTTGTGGGCCCCACCTCTTGCCACATGGCAGGCCCATGTGCACTACGGGCCCCCATGAGATTTTATAAAAAATTTAAAAATTAACAAAATAATTTTAAAACTTTATATGAATTTTTATAACTTTATAAAATGAATACCTTCATTTTTAAAAGTCCAAAAAATTATAAATAAAATATTAAAAGACTCATAAAAATTCAAATAATAAATCTAAAATAATTTCTATAATAAAATGAACACAATTAAGTTAATATAATAGGAAATGGATCCATATGGTTCAGGAATTCCATCAGCGATCATGGGGCACTCCACCTTCAACTGTAGACTACAGACCATACTTGCTTTATCGAACTGACTCATGTTTCCCATGACCCATAGTCTAAGCAGGGGCTCATTAGTGGGTCACTAAAGTCTGGGCGATGAGCCAAGAGGTCGCAATCTCAGTCTGTGGATTATAAGTCATCCTCTTGAGATGAGTCAATGTCACCACGACCTGATGCGACCACCGCTCTATGGTGCATAGGGGTTTCTCTCGCACACGCATACGCTTCACCAAAAGGTGGATATCTGGCTTTTCCGAACAATCTATCGATATACATGCCATGTGATGGATCATGGATGGGGTTTTGGCCCCCGTCTTTGCAGGCCTACCATCACACACAAGGGTCACACAGTCCCTCGACTTACTCATCTAGGCATAAGCTTTGGGCTCATCAAGGGATAACCCATAACCCTTCTCGGTTTATTCCCTATGCCCAGGTACCTTGGGTTTTCCAACCGATTGGCCTAGATCGCCAAATTCAGTCCGGTATCAACAAACATCATTCGCTTAGTATGGTCCCCGAGGGACCGCACTCTCACTGAGTTTATATTCCACTATAATAAATGTTTTTCATTACACACTCATAAGGCCTTTAAAGGTCACATAAACCCAACTTTCCCTACTTGGCCTTTGAAGGCCTTCCATTCTCTCTTCCTCACTTTTTCTTATCCCCATCTCTCTCACATGTCTTACAAAAATATTAGGGATAACTCTCTTAGTCAGAGGGTCTGCAATAATCAAATCTGTTGATATATAGTTGATCTCGATCTCTTTCAATTTCACCTCATTTCTCCGGAGATAGAAGTATGGCTTGATATGTTTGGAATTCTTGTGAAACTAAGGTTCCTTAGATACACAAATAGCCGCCGTGTTGTCATAGAAAATCTATACTGTCTCACAACGTACATGATGAAAATTAAGTTGATGAAGAAACTTCTTAATCCACACGGCCTCTTTGGCTGCTAGACAACATGCCACATACTCGGATTCCATGGGGGATAATGTCAGTATATCTTATTTCTTTGACTTCCAAGAAACCGCACCCCCTCCAAGCATAAACAAATACCCAGATATAAACTTCGCATCATTTGGATCCACGAGATAGCTTGCATCTAAATATCCATCTATTACTATTTCAGTTCCCCATTTATATGTGAGCGCATAGTTTATGGTCCCCTTTAAATATCTGATAATTCTTTTTACTTCTTTCAAATGCTCATATCTTGAATTGCTATGGAAAAGGCTCACCAGACTCATGACGAAGGATAAGTCAGGCTTTGTCCCCGTCATGGCATACATAAGAGACCCAACTATGCTCCTGTATGACACTCTCTCCATGACTCTTATATCCACGTCTTCGGTAGGACACATTTTATATGAGTATGGGCTTACACATACTCATATCAAGTTTTTCCAATATCCTCTTACAGTAGGTTTTTTAGGAAAGTTGGATAGTCTTCTCTCTCATGTTTCTTATTATCTTGATGCACAACACATATGAAGCTTTTCCAAGATCCTTCATATCGAAATGTTGTGCAAGTAAATTTTTTGTCTCTACTACTAGGCAATTGAGCTATTAACAATTAGCATATCATCCACATATAATGATATAAAGACCACATTACTCCCACTGACCTTTTGATATATGCAATAATCCTTATTATTTGTAGAGAACCCTGCAAGAGCAAGGGTCGCTTGAAATTTTATGTACCACTGTCACGATGCTTGTTTCAGGCCATAAAGGGATTTATTAAGTTTCCATACTAGGTTCTCTTTCCCTTTCTCCTCAAATCCCTCAAGTTGGGTCATGTAAATTTCTTCTTCTAAATCCCCATTTAGAAAGGCAACTTTGACATCCATTTGATGAACCTCAAAGTCAAAATGGGCTGCTATAGCTATAAGGATTCGGATGGATGAAAATTTAGCAACAGGGAAAAATGTTTCCTCATAATCTATTCATTCTTTCTGGGTGAAAGCCTTTGCAACTAACCTAGCTTTGTATTTTTCTATTTTCCCTTCAGAGTTCAACTTTTTCTTGAAAATCCACTTACAACTAATGACCTTACGTTTTCGAGGTAGATGTACTAATTCCCACACATGGTTTTGGTTGATGGAAACATATTTATCTTTCATGACTTCTACCCAGTATTCTTTTTAAGCACAAGACAAGGCTTCATGGTAGGTTTTAGGCTCAAAATCCGGATCTTCCCCAACTCTATCACAAATGTTCCCCAAGGTAGACAAATTGTTCTAGGTACAGAGGTGGTCTACTGACTCGGTTACTTCGTCTTGGTTCGGGTAACGGTTCACTATCTTCAGGGGACTCAGGTTCAGGTTGGGATTGTTTCAAAGTTTCAGGTTCAGGTTCTCGAACTACATCCTTGTTTTTTGCCTTCTCAAAGAAGTTGGTTTGTTTTCTACTTACCATTGCTTCAAGGAATTCTTCCTCAAATAAGTGAGCATCGCTACTCTCACTGACCGCTCTTGTTTCAATGTTGTAGAATCGATACCCCTTACCATGATCTGGGTAACTAATGAAAATGAATTTGACAGTCTTGGGATGCAATTTGGTTCTATTTTGGTGTGGGATAAGGACATGGGCTGAGCAACGCCAAACTCTCAAGTGATCAAGGGAGGGAGTATGACTTGTAAAAATTTTGTGAGGAGTAAGTGAGGTAGCTTTTGTGGGAGTCCGATTAAAGATATAGTATGCCGTCAACATAGCTTCTCTCCAAAAGTCTAAGGAGAGATTTGTATGCCCCATCATACTCCTTACCATTTCAATTAAGGTCCTATTCCGTTTCTCATCTACATCATTTTGTTTGGGAGTATAAGGCATGGTGTATTGATGGATAATTCCATTTGCAACGTAGAGTTCTTTGAAAATGTCAGACGAATATTCCCCCCTCTATCGGTTCTAAGGACTTTGATTTTCAAGTTGGTTTGATTCTTTACTTCGGTTTTATATTCTTTGAATTTTTCTAATGTTTCTGATTTTGTATGAATAAGGTACACATGGTCATATCATGAGTAGTCATTTATAAAAGTGATGAAATATCTTTTTATACTTTTGGTGGTCACATTTATAGGTCCACATATGTTATTATGAATGCTTTCCAACACACTAATAGCTCTTTCTGCCTTAGTGGTATTTTTCCTTATTAATTTTCCTTGTACACAAGATTCGTACACTTTCGATAAATCTCTCCTGTAATTTTGAAGAATGCCGTCTTTTTTCAATCTTTCCATTCATTTGATATTAATGTGTCCTAACCTCATATGCTGTAGGGTAGCATCTAATTCATTAGGGGACAAGACATAAGCAATGTTCTCTTTTATTTCAATAGTAAATAGCATGTCTACAAGACGTCCAGTCATGATCACATTTTTCTTCTTCTTATCTACCACTTTCTCCCCAATAAAAGTGGTCATGAATCCAGCCATAGACATCTTAGGAACTGAAACTAAGCACTTCCTCATATCATGAGCATAAAGTGCTTGCTTTAGGATCATGGTGCTCTCACTCTTCAATTTCAACTCAAAATCTCCAACTCCAAGTACATTAGTCTTCAGATTTCCTCCCATATAAATATGTTGCTGCCTTGGCCCCATGGGAGTGAAAGAACAGAAACCTCCCTTGTGTTTGTGACATGGGCCGTAGACCCAGAATCAAGACACCAAGAAGCTCCCTTGGGATCAGCTAGTATTGACTCAAAGACCACACATGCCCGTTCCTTGTTGGTCCCTCCAGATTTGTTGAACCAACAACTATTGGTTATGTGGCCCACCTTCTTGCAAATAAAACATGTTCGAATCTCTCTTTTTGGTCCCTTATTCCCAAAATCTCTCTTTTTGAAATCTCTTCTCTTTCCAAAATAATTTCTTCCCTTTTTGCTATCATATGCACGACTTCCCTTGACGTAGTTATCAGCGCTTGGCTTGAAATGTTTTTCTCCTCTTCTGCTTTGATTGTATTAATGAGCTCCTCCAGTTTTGATGCCTTCCTTCCTTCTGGCCAAGATGGAAAATATGAAGGTCTCCTATGAACTAGGAAGTGAATTCATGAGATGAATCACTTGCATAGATTCATTGGGTTTCATGCCTGTATCGCGAAATACGTGCATATGATCTGCAAACTTGGTACCTTCTACTATTTTTATCTCACTATACCTCTTCATAGCCATAGTTTACTTCATGAGAGAGGGTTCAACATATTCTCTTTCAAGCCTATCAAAAATCTCACTTGCAGTATAGTTTGATTCGTACTCAGAAGCATACGAGTTAGTTATGGCACATAAAAGAATGTGCTTGCATATCAAGTTCTTCCTCTTCCAACTGGTGTACTCATATTTAATTTCTTGACATGAGTCGTCAGTTGGACGACGAGGTCAGTCCTCATAGAATGCCTCATGTAAGTTTTTTTCATAAAGCACATATTTGATTATGTTTTTCCAAGAAGCATAGTTGGTCCCATCAAACCTTTCTGTTTTCAAGATCTCTGAGATGAAGGTACGTGCAACTATATCTTTCTATTTTCAAGCAAAAATAAGAAAAGACTTCTAATGACAATCAAGTAAAACTAGCTTTGATATCAATGAAAGAAATACCTATGTGACCTTTTGCCGGCGAATATAAATTTTTTTTAATTATTTAATAATCACCCTTTTTCTTTGGCAAAAAAGTCAATTATTGATGGTCTTATTACAATCAATAGATATTTCAAAATAAGGGCAACTTAACAATAAAATAAAACTCAACCACTTGATACCATTTATACAACTAAATACTATGCTTGAGAATAAATATAAAATTTGCATGAAATAAAAGAAGATGTCGAAGATTACTTCAACCGGGCTTATTACACCCTACACCGAATCACCAATATCTGATGGCGCGAGATCAGCGGTCTAGCTTCAATCTCGACCCAAGAAAGCTAATTTTTGTCAAATCGAGTGAACACCGTTAAATCTTTACAAAACCCTAACCCCAAAATAATTTAGGCTTAATCCTAATTTCCTAACCAGTAGTATCTTTAGGTCAAGAGAGAGAGAGAGAGAGAGAGAGAGAGAGAGAGAGAGTAGGAGGCCTAGGGTTCGGGCGTGCTCCCTATGGTTCTTAGGAGAGAGAGAGAGGGTTAGAGAGAGAAATCTTGAGGAGAGAGAGTGGGGTGTGCCCCTCTAGGAGAGAGATGAGAGAGAGAGTTGTGGGATAGAGAAGGTGTAGAGAATAGCGGAAGGTACACCCCTATTTATAGTATAAAGTTAGGTTTAGGGTTTCTCATAGTTTTCCTCTTTCTTGAGATTGAATATGGACCGTTGATCAGGGTGACTTGTGGGATGAAAGATCTGAGCCATCCATTCCATAGATGGGCCATCAACGTTATGGAAGGTACATGGACCATTATCCCCTTTTTGTTAAACCATTTTCCCATCAATAAATTAAATCTATTAAAATATCTTGCATTCCATAAAATTGTATAAGCCATATCATATATTCCACAAGAATATATCAAATAATATCAAGTTAATATATGCTATCTCATTTAGATAATATATGGTCAATATTTACTAATGGATCACATGTCATAAGATACACTTTCCAAACTTTTAAAACTTATCACAAAGCAACCAAAAAAGGGATCCAAAGGGGTGGGGCGTGCCACCCATATGTGGCACGTGTAGGCCCCATCTCTTGCCACATGGCGGGCCCATGTGCACTATGGGCCCCCATGACATTTTATAAAAAATTTTAAAATTAAGAAAAAATTTAAAACTTTATTTGAATTTTTATAACTTTGTAAAATGAATACTTTTATTTTTATAAGTCCAAAAAATTATAAATAAAATATTAAAAGCCTCATAAAATTTAAAATAATAAATCTAAAATAATTTATATAATAAAATGAACACAATTAAATTAATATGATGAGAAATTGATCCATATGGCTTAGGAATTTCATCAGCGATCATGGGGCACTCCACCTTCAACTGTGGAATACAAACCACACTTGCTTTATCGAACTGACCAAATGTTTCCCATAACCCACAGTCCAAGTAGTGGCTTATTAGCGGGTCACTAAAGTCTGGCCGATGAGCCAAGGGGTTGCAATCTCAGTCTGTGGATTATATGTCCTCCTCTAGAGGCGAGTCAAAGTCACCACGATCTGATGCGACCACTGCTCCATGGTGCATAGGGGTATCTCTCGTACATTCATACGCTTCACCCAAAGGTGGATATTTGGCTTTCCCGAATGATCTATCGATATTCATGCCGTGTGATGAATCATGGATGAGGTTTTGGCCTCCATCTCTGTAGGCCTACCATCAAACACAAGGGTTAGATAGTCCCTTGGCTCACTCATCCAGGCATAAGTTTCAACCTCATCAAGGGATAACCCAAAACCCTTCTCGGTTTGTTCTCTATGCTCAGGTTCTTTGGGTTTTCCAACCGATTGGCCTAGATCGTCAAGCACAGTCTAGTATCAGCAAACATCATTTATTCTCTATGCTCAGGTTCTTTGAGTTTTCCAACCGATTGGCCTAGATCGTCAAGCATAGTCTAGTATCAGCAAACATCATTTACTTAGTATGGTCCCGGAGGGACCACACTCCCACTAAGTTTATGTTTTACTATAATAAATGATTTTCATTGCACAATCATAAGGCCTTTAAACGCCACATAAACCCAACAATTAACTATTTAAGGACTTATTTATATATTTGATTGAATTTCAAATTATCTATCAAAATACAAATGATTTTGAATAGGAATAATAGAAAAGGGCAAAATGTTAAATAGTTGGAAAATGATGCGTATTTTAATAAAGAAAAAATCTTATATATAGCCGAGGCTCTAAATATTCAAACTAGAGTGCACATAAAAAATTTCACTAAAAGAGGTTGTTTTGATGCTCAAATATCCTCAAATTGATCATCTTGACATCAAGATGCATAGGCATGAGAAAAAAATGGATTTCAAGTTTTGGAAATAGTGCATCTTGTAATGCATTTTTGGACCATTAATTTTCAAGTTTTCATAGATTTGCTTGATCTACATTTTTTTTGAAGTTTTAAATTTTATAATTAGAGAAGAAAATATACTTTAAGGCTACCACAAAGATTTTCAGTATTGAGACCACATTTCTCGAAACTATTTGAAGGTGTGCACTACTTTGATTGTCTAGAGCCTTGGCTCTATACAAACTGTACCCTTTAATAAATTTTGAATAAACTAATATCAAGACAATGTGTATATAGAGTCGAGGCTCTAAACAGTCAAATTAGAGACCACCTCAAAAATTTCACTAGAAGAGGTTGTTTTGATGCTCAAATTTCCTTAAGTTGATAATCTCGATATCAAGATGCATGGACATGAGAAATTTGTTTTTTCAAGTTTTGGAAATAGTGCATCTTATAGCGCATTCTTCGGTCCTCAAATTTCAAGATTTTCAAGTTTTCATATATCTGCTCGATCTACAGTATTTTTGAAGATTTAAATTTTATATTTAAAAATGAAAATATATTTTAAGGCTATCACAAAGATACCCAGTATTGAAGCCATATTTCTCGACGCTATTTGAAGGGGCGCTTTACTTTGATTGTTTAGAGTCTCAGCTCTATATAGATCACACCCATGCAAAAAAGGGAAATTTATCAAATTACTTATGAGAAATTAAAAATTAAACACCTCACTCATATCTTTTGATTTAATTTCAAAATGCCCATAGCGTTTAGGTTATTTCACCAGATCTGACCTGGTGGTGTGTGTCTAAATAGAAGAAAATTATGTTTTATAATATATAAAGGGTACGGTTTGTATGGAGCCTAGGCTCTAAACAATCAAATTCTAGCGTACCTTCAAATGGTGTCGAGAGATGTGGTTTCGCTAATGGAAATCTTTGTGATAGCCTTAAAATATGTTTTCATATTTATTTATAAAGTTTAAAGCTTCAAAAATTGTGCAGATCGACATATCTATGAAAATCTTTAAAATTGACGGTCCAAAAATACGTAACAAAATGGACTATTTCCAAAACTTGAAATCCAAATTGTCCTCATGTCCATGCATCTTGATGTCAAGATGATCAATTTGAAGATATTTGGGCATCAAAACAACATCTTCTAATGAAATTTTTTAGGTAGGCTTAAATTTGATTGTTTAGAGCCTCGGCTCTCTATAAACTTTTCCCATATATAAATAGAGTTGCAATATATACATGTATTATATAGAAATATCGGTTTGGTGGACCTTGGCTCGACTGACCCGATAAGGTCCATGACGGACCTAGACTCATATCTGACCCTAGTTGGGTCCAGGTCACTTAGACTAGGACCGATCCATTGCGTCCAATATTTGTGTCCAGGTCTGAACCCATGTTAGGTTGGATGGTTGACCCAACCCAACTGCCTCCTCTACTTTCAAGGAAGCAAAATGCATTATGAAGTGGCAATGGACTCGGACCGGATCCGGGGCCCGAGGTGTAAACCCGATTCAGGTATGGGTATGGGTGCAAAAAATTAGACCTGATGGGACGAGTTCGTGTCCAAATCTTGGACCCAATCACTATTCGAGTGTAGCTTCGAACGGGTCCAGTCGGGCTTGGGCTTGGGTTCGCATTCGATAATATTTTTCGAGTTCCAATATATAAAATATATTTAAATATAATTAAAGAGTAATGATCCTATGAGACATTTCACGCCCATATGTGTAGGACCCCACTATTAAATTTGGCATAGATCTCTAGAAAAATCAAGTCCCACATTTAGGTGATAACTTTTTTAGAGATCTGTGTCAAATTTAATGGTGATTTTTTGGAATCCTATGCACATGGGTCTCATAGGATCATTACTCATAATTAAATATATATAGATATTTTAATTTTTGGATCAGATCCGGTTTGGGAAAATATAAGGAAGAGAGAGCGCATATCTACACATGAGTCCTAGGACTTATAAAAACCGAGTCCATAAATAAATATCAGAGAGGGAACATGACATATTATGGTGCGCTTACGTGGTTTACGAGCAAGCTACCCCGCTCACTTCTCTCGTCACCTGCGCAAACTCTCCTCCTCCTCCTCCTCCTCCTCATCATCATGTCGCCCCACAGTCTTCGCCTGCAACCTCCTCATCAAACACAGAGTAGACAGCGGCCTCTATACCGAGGCTCTCTCTCTCTACCAACACATGCGCTCCTCTCTCTCTCTAAACCCAGACAACTTCACCTTCCCCTTCCTTTTCAAATCATGCGGCTCTCTCTCTCTCATCTCTCTTGGCCGTGTGCTCCATGCTCTTGCCGCTACCCTCGGCTTTGTATCCAACATCTTTGTCTCCAATTCCCTCATAGCCTTCTATGCTCGCTGCTCTGAAATCTCAGTCGCGCACCAAGTCTTCGATGAAATGCTTGAAAGGGACGCAATATCATGGAACTCCCTCATCGCTGCCTACTCGCAAAATTATCATCCTGCTGGTGCACTTGATGTCTTTGCTCACATGATGATGCATGAGAACCCGAAGCCCGACAGGGTCACTATTGTAAATGTTCTTCCTGCGTGTGGCACCTTGCGAGCTGGTCGCTCGGGCTGCGAAATACACGCTTATACAATGCGGCATGGGCTCTCTGAAGATGTCTTAGTGGGTAATGCTTTGATCGATATGTATGCAAAATGCGAACTAATGGGAGAGGCACTCTCTGTGTTTCAGAACATGGGGGTTAAGGACATTGTGTCATGGAATTCGATTGTTACCGGGTTGTCACAAAATGGGAGATGTGAGGAAGCGATGAAACTCATGGCAAAGATGGAGGCCTTGAAGATTGGTTTGAATGTTATCACATGGAGTGCGGTCATATCAGGGTATGCTCAGAGGGGTCGTGGCACCGAGGCCCTGCGAGTCTTTCGTGAGATGCAGGTGGCACGCGCCGAGCCAAACCATGTGACATTGATTTCACTCCTCTCTGCGTGTTCCTCTGCTGGTGCATTGCTTCATGGTAGAGAAATCCATGCCTACATTACAAAGTTTGGCTGGTGTGACAACCTCATGGTGAAGAATGCTCTGATAGACACATACGCAAAATGCAGGGACTACGAGCACGCGCTGAGGCTTTTCGACTCGGTGGCATTCACGGAGAGGAACGTGGTCACTTGGACAGTGATGATAGGTGGTTATGCTCAAAATGGGCACGCCAATGAAGCCCTGCAATTCTTCTCTCAAATGCTCACCGCCAAGGCCTCGCCTAATGCTTTCACCATATCATGCGCATTGATCGCATGTGCTCACCTCTCTGCCCTCCGCATCGGCAAGCAAATTCACGCATTTGTGTTCAGGCACCGGTTTTACCTTGTTCTCTTCATCTCAAACTGCCTCATAGACATGTACTCGAAGTGTGGGGACGTCAACGATTCTAGAAAGGTGTTTGACTATATGCCCCATAAAAACTCTATTTCATGGACTACCATGATGACTGGCTATGGCTTGCACGGCCGAGGCGTTGAGGCATTAGCCACATTCGAGAGCATGCGAAGAGCCGGGCTCCCACCTGATGACATAACGTTCTTAGTGGTCTTGTACGCATGCAGTCATGCAGGGCTCGTCGACCATGGATGGCTGTATTTCAATAGCATGACAAAGGACTCTGGCGTGAGGCCAGGGGTTGAGCACTATGCGTGCATGGTGGACCTTCTAGCGCGTGCAGGCCGGCTCAATGAGGCTCAGGTCCTCATAGGCTCAATGCCCATGGAGCCTAGTGCAGTGGTCTGGGTCGCCCTACTCAGTGCCTGTAGGACCCATGCTCATGTTGAGCTTGCAGAGTTAGCTTCTCAGAAGCTCATGGAACTCGACTCTGAGAATGCAGGCACCTACACTCTTCTCTCGAATATTTATGCAAATGCAGGTCGATGGGGAGATGTAGCGAGAGTTCGAGCTCTGATGAGAAAGGCTGGAATAAGGAAGAGACCAGGCTGTAGCTGGGTTCAGGGGAAGTCGGGTACAGCTACGTTTTATGTAGGCGATCGATCAAACCCAGACTCTGATAAAATTTACGAAGTTTTGAGGTCATTAATAGAGAAGATAAAGGGGATGGGCTATGTACCAGAGACCAGCTTTGCTCTTCATGATGTGGATGAAGAGGAGAAGGGGTGGCTTCTCTCTGAGCATAGTGAAAAGCTCGCGGTTGCATATGGTGTGCTAAATACACCTGCAGGGATGCCAATAAGGATAGCGAAGAATCTACGGGTTTGTGGGGATTGCCACACCGCGATTAAGTACATGTCGGCGGTTTTGGAGCACGAGATTATAGTGAGGGATACGAGTCGGTTTCATCATTTTAAGGAAGGGGACTGTTCTTGTAGAGGCTTCTGGTGATATCTAAGAGAATGAATTTGTAGGTCAATTGGTAGGGGCTTCTTGTTGCAGCCTTAAGGTTATGTTTTCTTGAGATGAGCATAACAGAAAGGTGGTGAATACTTGAAAAGTTGCCTAACTTTGAGAATTAATAAAGAAGGCTGATACTTTTTGTGGATTACAGAGTATCTGCCTTGTTATGCTTGATGGGTGCTTGTTCAGAACTACATAAAAAGTTTTTGAAAGGAACAGAGCAGCAAAATTTGGGCCATGGTGGCAAATATGGAAGGATAAAAAAGAAAGAG
Organism: Amborella trichopoda; assembly: GCF_054954075.1. Lineage (NCBI taxonomy): Eukaryota > Viridiplantae > Streptophyta > Magnoliopsida > Amborellales > Amborellaceae > Amborella > Amborella trichopoda. The sequence goes on from NC_142336.1 coordinate 5,125,606, forward strand.
ATAGTTGAGGTCCATGACATTGAGTTGAATCTATGGATCATCTCAGGGCAATGGGACTGGGCTACAGGAGCCAAACTAAGCATGGCATGTTTTACAGATATATTTTCCCAAGTCATTGATTTGTATTAAATTAAGTCCAATCCATTGATTTGTATTAAATTGAGGGTTTGTATATCGTAAAACCATTTATCTTTGTTACAAGGAGGTCATGATTAATCCTAACCATTATATTTCAAATCGGATTGTTAGGGATATGTAACGAAGTTTGAGAATATATATATATATTTTTCACTAGAGTCTAGTTAATGATACTTTTAGAACCACCCGATTTGAAACTTGATAGGCAAGAGTGATTATGATCTCTTTGTACTAAAAATAAATGATCTCTTTGTATACTTTTTCTTAAATTAAAGGTATACTTTTCCTTAAATTAAAGGCATGATAAAGAAAGGAATGCAAAGGAAGCTTCTGAGCTTCATTATGTATGGTAGATGCAAGGTTTTAGAGAATATAAGATCCAAGAGTGTCACTTGAATGAAATATCATGTAGATTTTCCTAACTATATTGCATTCTCTATACAAGATCAGAAAAAAAAATATTGATCAATTCTTACAGGTTATTAGATAAATGTGAGAACAAGAGTTTTTAAATGACCGAAAATCTAATAGGCGAATTGTGAAAAAAGATACCGGTAGAAAATCTCAAATAAATAAGGAAATCTTAAATAAATATCATGAACCTCTTAAATTTCTTAGAATGCCGCAGGCTGAGCTTCTAAAAAATACATAGAAATTTCAATTTAAATATATAAATAAATTCTTAAATTAATTATTACATGTCATTTCAATATTCATATTCTTGAATAAATATTATATAAATTCTTAAATTAATTAGTACATATCCCTCTCTGATCATATTGCAGGATAATGGCTTGGTTGTGTGCCTAAACAATAACTTTATTAATACCAATTAGATCATATTGATCACAATACAAGTTGGATATCTTATAAGCATGCAAGTCAATCTTATTACTGTATGATTATTGCAAGGTATTAAACTTAGCACCTCTCAAGAACTTGGGAATTCGAAGATGGAAATTGATATTGGTAATGTTCGAATATTTTGTAAAAATAGAAATACCCCAATTGGTATATTTGTTTGCCTTAGTGAAATACTACACAAACCCTTGGATTGATTTCCTACACATACGACCCCCTAATATTTTTGTTTTTACACTGAAAAGCCTACTATGGTCTTGCTTTGCATTAAACCCTGGTGAATATTTTATGTCATTTGGATGAAAACGCCCCTCACAGTCAAACACGTTAAATTTTAAGCTTAAATTTGAAACCTAAATTTTAGTTTGGCACTCCAAACAGGGAACCGACATTGGACTCCATTGCGTAGAATGAAAGCGAGACCGGGCAAAAAAAAAAAAAAAAAAAAAAAAAAAAAAAAAGGAGGTTTGACGCTTCCAGTGTTGAACCAGCCAAGGAAAATAATTTTGAACCAAAACTAGTATGGTGCTCCAAGTGCCAAACCAGCCTCGACTTTGGTTCAACATGATGAATCGATGTCGGTTCAGTAATTTGAATGTGATTCCACTTTGGGTTTCAACTCCAGACCAAATAAAGGCTTTGAACTTTAAAATTTAGCGTGTTTGATTGTGAGGGGCATTGTCATTTAAAAATAGCCCAAAAAATTCATCTAAGATCAATGCAAAAGAAAGGGAATGATTTCATGTAACGGTTGTATAGTAGTATAATGCAACCATCTTCAAAACCCATATCAGAGATATTTGTTTAACACAAATTTTTATAGGTACACTCTTTTCATTAAAAAGAACAATCACAAAATTTTTTTTTTTGAAAAAATGCTCTGGAAAGTTTTCATTCTAGCCCAATTAATACTAATTAACACTTCCTCGTACATATTTCTCATCAAGTCAAGTTGTATCTGGAGACTCTTCTCTTTTCCAATATCCATCAAATAAAAATCTCGAAGAACTTTGTCAAGAGCTTTTTTTTCTAGATCAATTAAGATCATGTAAATATCTTTTCTCTTGACACTTTTTCAATATTCATTTTAAAGGCCACTCTCTTAACAACATTCCTTGGGCTATGGGAGATACATCGTTTCCCTGGTGCCTAGTGGATAATTGGACAAAGTACTCTTGTTGAGAACAAAAGAAAAAAAAAAGAAAAAGAATTATATCAAGTCCAACCTCCACATCTCCTCTTAAATCCTTTTCCACAAAGAACATCAATCAATTTTCTACATCTTCCTAACACTTTTGGTCATTTTAGTGTTTTTTTTTTTTTTTTTGTGAAGGTACTACATTTTAGGTTTTCAACATTATCATATAAAGTTCCTCTATTGAACACCTCTCTTAGTCTCTCTCTACCCCCCTCCCCACAAAAAAGAAAAAAGAAAAACACAAACATACACCCCGACATTTCATCTTAAATCTAGCTTATATTCTTCTAAGATATCAAACCCATCTCACATGGAAGGAAATTAAAAGAAGAAGTGATTTGCAAAAAGATATATTATCTTCAAGAGAGATAAAAAAAAAAATACAAAGACCTAAACCAGAAACAAACAAATAAGTGGAACAACCATCGTATCCGCAGTCAATCAAACAAAGAAACTAAAGGCTCAAACCAGGGAAAAAATTACTCTAATTTATACAAATAAGTGGAACAACCATTATATCCTCAATCAAATAAAGAAACACAAAACGATAAACCCAGAGTAGAGAAAAAAACCCCAAACTTTTATAAAGCTCATCCATACCCTTTTTTCTCAATTTTGGGCTTGAAGGTTTTCTTTAGCATCACAATACTCTATGTACCGTGATTAATTGATCATCTACTATGGTATTTAAAGTGAGGTAATCATATTTTTTCCTTGTTCCAAAGCATAGTTCTATGCACCGTGATTAATTGATCATCTACTATGGTATTTAAAGTGAGATAATTGTATTTTCTCCTTATTACAAAGCGGAAGAATGGGGAAGGTGACTTGATAAACATTGCAACCCAATCCATCGCAGGATAACTTATCCTTGTCATCTCTATTTGTTTCACTATATTTAGAATCACAACATCTCTTCCTCATATTTATCTCTACACTTGGGAGAGATGGCGGGATTTTCTATATATTTACTTCCTTTATTGCATGAGGGAGATAAAGATAGAGAGAGTTACGTAGGAGGAGAGAAAGAATTTCCTTTTCAAAACCCCTAAATTCTTTGGTACCTTTTAAATAATGTTTAAGAGGTAGGGAGAGATGTAAGGGTGTACGAGAGAAAGAGTTACGTGAGAGAAAGGGAGATGGACTTTCGTTTTTAAAAACCCCTAAATTTTTTTGTGCCTTTTAAATAGGATAGGAGGTGATTCTTAAAAATAATGCTTAAGAGATCTGGAAAGATATGTACAGGTATGAGGGAGAGAGTTACGTGAGAGAGAGGGAGTTTCCATTTTTAAAAAGTCCCCAGAATCTTGAAAAAGAAAGATTTAAGAAGATATCTTCTCAAATTAAAAAAGATAAAGAGAAGATAAATAAAAAATAGTATAAAGATATATTCGCATATGATACAAGAAGAGATAAAAAGAAAAGTGTTGTGCAGCGAGAGATAAAATACGGAAAGAATATCTTTCTAATTATTTGTCAAAAAAGATTATCTTTCTAATTTGTAAGATAGACATGAAAGAGAAGATAAATGAAAATATTATAGGGGCATTGCTATTCTTCATCTTTTTTTTTGTTTTCACATTGGTGGGGATGGAATGGGAGGCACCTAAGTGCCATATAAGATGTATCATGAATAACAGTACTTATAGTATCGTAACACTCAGTGAACATTATGGTTGTGGTCATTACGGTAATATGACTACCTTGACGGCTATATTGCATAAAAAAATGTCAATAAGTGAATGCCATTTTAGGTAAAAAATGTCAAAAATGAGGAAAAAATGGTGTGAACAAGGTTTATGAAAGTTTAGGATTTTTTTGTTCCAATTAGACGAAAGTTAAGATATATTTCAGATAATTTCCCAAGTACTTAGAGGTTGAGAAGGTTAGAATGGCCGATCAAAGAATTCCACCCAAATAATCCACAATTGGAAAAGGGTTTTACATGCTTCTTCTTACTCGACGTCCAAGCAAATACCACAACAATTCTACAGGATTCTCCTTCCTTTCTTTCCCAATAACAACATCCATTTCCCCACATTTTAAAGAGAATTTAGCCACAATTCCTAAAACCAGATGAAACCCACTTCAAAATTGACCTCGAAATGAAAGACCCAATCTCCAAACCCAAGCTTTTTTTTAGAAATAAATCAAAAGCCGAAACAAACCAGCTATGAAAACCGCAAATGGATTATTCGAGATAGGGAGATAAAAAGCTCAGATAAAAACCCAGAATCAGAGGGAACAAACCAGTTATAAAAACAAAAATTGAAACCAAGCTTATAGAGTACACAAAAATGAAGTCTATCAAGGAGTCATAGAACAAACTAGAATTCATCTCCCATCTCCCCTAGGTTTAGATGGAAGGCATACACATCAAAATAAAATGATCCTCTAGAGAAAACCTCTAGTACTTCAAATCATACATACATGAAGACCTTGATCTCGAACCATCCTTTATATAAACATCTTGTTTTTCTTCTTCCGAATTCTGAAATTCGAAGACATTGATCCCAAGCCATCCTTCTGAAGGCACTGCATGCATGCTTTCAAGAATTGGTGAGTCTAAAAGCAAATCTAGAAAATTTTGAAGGAAAGTAATGACAAAATGGAAGACATTTAAGACAAATTTTAAATGTTTTTTAAAACCTATTTTGAGAATATATGTGATATGGAAATACTTTCTTTCTAAGGTGAGGTTTTTTAGGCCATTTTAAAAATCACGACTAACAATCGCATTATTTTTGAAAAAAAGAAACATTTTAAATGAAGTATTGCTCACTATGACAAAAATGAACTTCGCCCCTTTAAAAAAAGGAAATCACTAGAAATATCTATCAAATTATCTCGTTTTTCAATTCCCAAAATGACCTATATAGAAAATGGCCTCCATGGACCTAATCAGTCTATGGAAAAATTGAATGGTGGAAAAACTGAATGGTGCGGTTGTATAAGGTCGTCTTAGATTTTATACATCTTTTAAAACAGTGTCAATATATGATATGACTTTTAAGATACTATTCAATCTATACCGTCTGCATAAAGCAGATAGCATAGATTATTGCAACCTTATATGAACTTTTTTTAAAACGGAAAAGAAAAAAAACAAGGTAAAAGTGATGCTCAATCCATTTTAGATTTTACATATCTTTTAAGACAATATCAATATATGACATGTCTTTTAAGATAAAATCCAATCTATAACTCCACATAAAATAGTTAGCATAGATTATTGCAACCTTAGATTAACTTTTTTCAAAACTGAAAGGAAGAAAAGCAAGGTTATATGACATGTCTTTTAAGATAGTATTCAACTGATACCGTCCACATAAAATAGTTACCATAGATTATTGCAACCTGATATAAACTTTTTTCAAAATTGAAAGGAAGAAAAGCCAGGTAAAAGTTATTGCAACCATATATAAGCTTTTTTCAAAACTGAAAGTAAGAAAAGCAAGGTAAAAGCAATGCTAAATTCAAAACCTTGGATCAATTTATCTGTCTTCATTTATTTTTGGGTGAGTCAGCGGAGAGGACCCCTATCTTTGGTAGGAATTGAGCCTAGGTCATTGCAAATCGTCAAGCACTGAGCCCATACTCTTTTCCTATATATCTCTATTTGAGTTGTGCACAAGTGCGATATATAAGAGAAGGGAAAGGATTATATAGGGATGAAGCTCTAAACAATCAAATTAGAGCCTAACTCAAAAATTTCACTAGAAGAGGTTGTTTTGATGCCCAAATATCTTCTAATTGATCATCTCGACATCAAGATGCATGGACATAAGAAAAAATGGATTTCAAGTTTTGGAAATACTACATCTTGTAACGCATTTTTGGACTATCAATTTTCACGTTTTTCAAGTTTTCATAGATCTGGTTGATCTACACTATTTTTGAAGCTTTAAATTTTATAATTAAACTATGACAAAGATTTTCAGTGTTGAAACCAATTTTCTCGACACTATTTGAAGGTGGGCTCCAATTTGATTGTTTAGAGCCTCAGCTCTATACAAACCACACCCATTAAAAAAAAGATTTGGGGCTTTTACGGATAATTGGCCCTAGCAGATGCACCGTATAGGCTACTTAGGTCTTTAAAGCTGGTAGACTTGGGGTCTTTTGGATCTATTAGGTCTGTCAGTTTTGGAACAGGCAAAAAGGAGAAAAATTAGATGAGCAGAAATAATAGAAATATTAGTGTATTTGTAATATTTATTAGAAAGTTTAAAGATATTATTAATAATTTCCTTTTTAAAACACAAAAACAAGAGGGGCGAAATTAAATTTAAGGATATTTTGAATTTCCTTCATACATATTTTAAATCTTAAAAAATAATTACGAAAAACATAGAGATAAAACATCATCTCAACTTAAAAAGTGAGATAATGAAAAACATAGAGAGAAAACATTTCCCAAAAGTAAATCATGATCATCATCTGAATCTTATCTCAACTAAAAAAGTGAGCAGCTGCAAATCATTATCATCATTTGAATCTTATCTCAACTATTTGTCATGATTATGTTAAAATTAAAAGTTTACAAGCTTATCTTTTCATTCGTTTATCTTTTGTTTTTTCAAAAAAGGATAGGATATTACATTTTTACCTGTATATAGTGTGACCATCTAGACACGTCACTTTGGTGAAACACTAGAAGAAAGGGGATTGTATACAATGACACCAGTTACCTTTGATACAAGGAGGTTACAACTTTTTACCTTTGATACAAGGTGGTTATAATTTCCTATAACCATTTGATGTGAAATTTGATAGCTTGGATGTGTCCCAAAGTTCGAGAAAATTTCTTTTGAAGTTTGAGCTTGGTCAATGGAATAATTGCTGCCACCCAATTTAAAATCTAATGGTCAAGATTAATGTGACCACCTTGTAACAAAGGTAAATGGTCTCATTTTATAATTTCTCGAAAGAAAACGGGAAGTGATTTGAGATGTTTCTAAGACAGTATTTATAATTATGTGATCGACATTCTAAAGGACTAGCAATATTGCTGCTTAGGTGTCTTAATTTGTAATAATTGGATAAGGTTTGGATGATGATGATGAGATGTTTTAGTTTATGAGAGTTTCAATATTGTTTTAGTATGCTAAGTTAATATTTATTTTATTCTTTTTGCTTTCCATGAATTTTATTAAATAATGTAAGATGATCTTGTTTTCCTTGTCAGTTGCTTTTCATCTTTTACTTACGTTTTTTTTTTTTTTTGCTTTTCATCTTTTAGGTATCCCATTAAAATGCTTCATTTCTCTTTGGTCATTTCTCTTTTTGTTATTTGGAATCCGAAATGTTCATTTATATCACTCTTTTTGTTATTCACACTTAACCTTTAAGCGTTAACTTGGAATAGATAATATTTTATATCAAAGAGTTTGCTACATCTTGCACCTAATTTTTTTCAGAGTCAAAATTTGGCCTGAATTGGATGGTGCCTAACACTTGCATCTGCATTTTGTTGTTTTGTAATTTTTGAGATATTATATTCGTTCTTGCAGATGCTTCTGCATTCATTATCACATCCTTTTTAAATCTCTTATTCACTTTTGAGGTTCAAGTATCCTTGAATTGATATTTTATAACCATGGTGTTTTTTGTTGTTATGATATCTATATTCAAGGTTCTTTAATAATAAACTTGTTTTCAATTTAATTAGTGTGGTCTACTCTATCGGGCTAATCTCTGAAACTCTTGCATATTATTGTCATTATTATTTTAGATATTTGGAATTATTTTTGTGTACATGGAATATGGATGCATAGTTCATCATAAAAAATAGAATGTCATTAAACATGCAGTGAACCACGTTCTTAAATGTCTGTCAGGTTTTAGTTTGAAAAGCTTTTAAATGTGAGGAGATCTAAGAGTGACCATGCATTCTTTCTGTTTTGTGATTACGTGTTCAGAACTTCAAATTTCACATGTTTTCTTTGTAATTTTTCATGCTTAAGATCTATGTTTTCCTGTTTTAAATTTCTGAAGTGTTTTCTTTTTAAGCTCACATGCCTTATGCTTGCAGAATGAATGGAGGGCTATTGGAGTACAGCAATCAAGAGGGTAGGTGTACTATGCAATCCATAGGCCAGAGCCCCACATCATGCGCTTCAGGAGGCCTCTCAACTATCAACAGGACAATCCTCAGGCACAACAGGCCCAGGAATTGGCTAAATGACCAGTTGCCATGGTCTTTCACTCTGTCTATGGGCCCTCCTGCTTGAGGTCCTCCTTTTGTTTCTCTCAAATGGATGGATGATAGGCAGTTGGTATTCTTCTGAATATTAAGACCCTTATATAACTTTCTAGCTGGATTGGATTGGTTAATGGCTGATTGGATTGTGTGTATCAGTGTTTCAAAAAGGACTAGGCGGGTCTGAAGCAGCGTGGGGGCTCCAAGTCGTCGAGAATCAGGGCAGCCCAATTGAATAAAAAAAGGTATATATACAGAGTATACTTAAAATTTACTCTTAGTGCCAAGGGAAAATTGAAATACTTGACTGAGGACAAGCTAATGAATCTATTCAAAGTATACTACACATTAGCGGACGCTCCATAAGTTGATAAGCATAACCATAAGTCGGTATAGATACTTAAAATTTACCAACCAACCAAATTACCAAACCAAAGTTACTAAATAGTACCAAGCTAGTGGAACTACAAATCCACTATCCACAAAACACATTACAATATTACACCACCATGAGGAAGAAAACAAAAATGAAAGTAATACAAATACAAATACAAATACTTGAAGACTCAAAATGATCTTCAATAGACAATAGTTCAATCAAAGTTCAAAGTTTAATAATTATTCAATATTCATCATTAAAAAAATGAGAGTCAGCTGCATTGGCATCATATTCATCAAAGTCATCACCCTCCTCGAGATATTCATCATCCTCCTCCATCTCTTTTGAATCTGTCTCTTCTTCCTTCTCCACCCTCATTCTCTGTGCAGAAGATCTAGGGACCCTAAGAAGATCAGCTGATGTCCCTGAAGCATCCATAATTATGTCTCATGTTAATCATTCATACCCCTTGACCTCATCATTATCAACTAACCACTCCATAGCATTGTCCATATTTTTTGATCTGATGGAGTCTCTCTTATCTCTCTTAGCAAACGTATGCTTCAAGAATCGATTGTCCTTGACATAGACTAGGTCATTGAGCCTCTTTGATTCAAGCATGTTCCTTCTCTTTATATGTATCTAACAAAATCAAATGAAACTGATTAAAATTTAAGGTTCATGTATTATTCATACAGTTATATAAATTATCTTGACGGCCTTACCCCTTCAAAAGCACTCCAATTACGCTCACAATCGGATGAGGAAGTAGTTAGATTTAAGATCCGAATGGCTAACTTTTGTAAATTTGGAGAACTACACCCATGTTGTCTCTACCAATGGGCTGCAAAGATATAGAATAAAATAATAAATAAATAATAGAATTATAAAAATGAAACTTGATTACTTGAACTTGATAAAATTAAGAATATTAATACTATGGTACCTGGATCAATTTTGGCCCTTTGCCTCGTCGCCATTAGACTCCCAAAATACTTTAATGAGCACGTGTATTTATCAGCTCATCAGTACATATAATATCGTGCATATCAGTATCAGGGACTAGCAGATCTGTACAGTTATTAAATCTAGTCATAATTGTGTCATTTGTGTGTATATCCTTGTCAACATAAAAACAAGCTAGGTGCAAATAACAACCAACTGCATGCAATGGCCGATATAGCTGCCTATTCTACTTCTCATCAATAATCTCCAAAACAAGCTTGTAGCAGTTCTCATCATTATTAAAATTTTGGGCTATCTCTCTTTTGCATTCTTCATAGCCTCATATATATAGTTCATGGAAGGCTTGTCACTATCAACCATACGAAGGACTTTGTAAATCTACGCATTATGCTGAGGGTGAGATGGTGGCCATAAATGAAATTTGTAAGTGCCTTTACCTTCTTCACTATACCTGATATCTCGGTTAAACCGCCAAGAGCCTCAAGCATGACATCTATACAATGTGCTGCATATGGTGTCCAAAAGATTCTAGGATAAGCTATGCGCAATAAATTAGCTACAACAACATTAGGAGTAGCATTGTCTGTGACAACCTGTACAACAAGATTCTCCATAACCTCCTTGATTCCCTTCTCTATAACTTGGAATATGTAATGAACATCATGGATATGATCAGAGGCATCGATAGACCTAAAAAAAAAGTCCCTAAATTCATAAGAAAATTCATTTGACTTATTCTCTTCCTATCACTCCAAGCATAAATAGAAACCTCATACTGAGCCCATACATCATTCTTAACTTCTACAACTTCCTTCATGACACTCACCGCCTCTTTCAAAAGAGGCTCTGAAAACTCATATGGGGTTGGAGATTTCATCCCAAGCCCAAATTGGCCAATTGCCTCTACGGCGGCATAGAAGTTGCTTAAGCGAGCGGTATTGAAAGGAATGCTCGCTTCATAAAACCATGTAGCAAGATAATAAGCAGCTATATCTCTCTCTTCTTTTTTTTATTCTATTTCAATGGTGGTTTGCTTCTTTGTTTTCTCTTCTGCAACCTCAAGGTCAGGCTAATATCAATGGATGATGTTTTGATCAATTTCTCATAACTTTGAGAAACCCTTCGATCCTTATGAATTACCAAAAAACTAGTTTTTTGGAAGATTTCTCTCTCTAAAATGAGCTCTAATAAATTTTAGGTTTCAAATGAACTTAAAACCACCATTTTTGGCCCTTTAGTATAAAAAAATGGACAAAAAATGTCCCCATCGAAGTGAATTTCCGCCCCCGGGCGGGGCGAAAGACCTGGAGGCCGCCCAAGTCTGGGGGCTGGGCAGCCGCCTAGGCGGTTTTCTGAGTGCTTAGGCGGGCACCCGGGAATTAGCGCTTCAAAAGGGCATCATCCAGGCCCCAAATTCGGCCTAGGCGGCCGCCCAGGCTTTGGGCTGTCCGCTTTTTGAATCACTGGTGTGTATTACTTATGATGTGCTTATGCAAATGTATGTGTTTCTGTGTTTGAGTAATATACATGCTCTTTTTTATAAATTGACTTAATGTCACTCACCAAATTAGTTGAGTTCCTCTCAATTGGTATCATTTTGTGGTTTTTCTGTGAATCTAGCTTGGTTCATGGTCACCAAATTACTGCAAAAAACTAGATAAGTTTGACGAAGTTTTGGAATATGAAGTTCTTTCCAAATTTCTCATAATAAGCAGATAAGTTTGGGAAATTTACTTTAGATTATTTTTTCTAAACATTAAAATTGCTGTAAGTGTTCAGAATATTCATGCTTTGTTTTGTCTGTAACCATGAAAAAAGCAATCCAGCCAGATTACTTGGTGCAGGGGGGAGGTTGCATTTATTTTAAAAATTCTGGTGGGATGTCATGGACTTCCTGTTACATTCTCATTTGTGATCGGTTTCATGAATAGTAGTTTCTATTTTTAATTATGGTTATGCTTGATGCGAACCAAAATTAGGTGCGAGAGTATTCAGTGAAAATTGAATGTGGCAGATATTTGTTAAGGACAAGGAATTTAAGATTTTGTTCTTTTCTCTGTGGGAGCACAAAAAGCTCTCCACCCAAACATACTTTTTCAATCATACGGTTAACCCAATTATTATTTATGGGAAGTATATAAAACAAGTTTGCAAGGAGAACCTCTATGCACATGATAGGAAAATAGTCCTGAAATAGAGCATTTGTCATGCCTCAAAATATGAAGAATCTCTCCATTTGTTTGCTAAAGTTTCAAGCAAACTGATATTTTTATTGCCTCAGTTTCACCCCCACCAACAATTTCCAACAAAATCCAGAAAATTATATCCACGCGAAAGGGAGCATGCTACTCTCCAAATGTATTGGGACATCCACCAACACCAAAGCGATTGTTCGCATTTCGCTATTGTGGGACACAAATCTCACTACGCGGCATGAGGAGCCAACAAGTCTAAAACTGTCGGCCATAGTTTTTTTTTTCTCGTGATGGTTGACTATTATGTAGTTAGTCACTAATGCATGGCCCATATTTCAACCCTGCATTAGTCAAACATTATACTTATGCCGCCTAATTAAGTGTGATCGAACTTAGTCTAAATCCATGTTTCGTTTCCATTCAGCTATACTTTGATAATCCATCTTCCCAATCAGCTAAACTTAGTCTGAAGCCAGCTCTGCCCAGCTTCCTTTCTCATCATCCATGTCTTTCCAATTACTTCCCTTACCCACTCTGCTTCCTCCCACCTCCCATGGCTGGCATACAGGTTTGACAGAAGCACAAGTGTTGCAGGGTCATGAGGTTCTAACTTCATGATTCTTGCTGCAACTGCCAAACCTAGAGCAATGCAAGCATGAGTTTTGCAGGAGCTGAGCAATGACCTTAAAACCTCAAGCTCTGGCCCAAATGGCATCGACCCAGCAAATTTCACTGCTTCATTGAGCATTCCAGCTCGCCCTAGGGCATCAACAACACACGCATAGTGCTCCTCCTTGGGATTAATACCATATTCCACCTTCATCCGCCTAAACCAAAACATGGTTTCATCAACCAGCCTGCCATGGCTGCAACCTGATAGAACTGAGAGAAAAGATACATGGTCTGGCTTCATTCCACATTCTTTCATCTTCTCGAAGAGGCCCAAAACCTCCTCACCATTCCCATGTCGGGCTTGGCCAGCAAGAATAGAGTTCCATATAACAATGTCCCCCTTTGGTGCCTCTTCAAAGCAAGAAACTGCCTTTTCTAGGCTTCCACATTTTGAATACATGTCTAGGAGACTGCTGGCTATGAAGGAATCAGTTTGGACCCCTGTTTTTATGATTTGGGCATGGATCAACTTGCCTGTTTCCATGGCCGTCAGTTTAGCAGAGGCTGTGAGAGCACTGGCAAGAGTGAACTTGTTTGGTTTTGTGCCTTCACGCACCATCTTTACAAGCCAAATGAGGGCGTCTTGGTTATGATCGAGCTTAACGTGAGCTGAAATCAAGGCCGTCCAAGAAACAACATCAGGTTCAAACATCTTACTAAAGAGTTCTATGGCAAAATCTAGGCGCCCACATTCTGCATACAGTGAAAGAAGAGCGGTTTCTACTTGTATATTGAGATCATACCCACACTTGACTGCATAAGCATGAACTTGTCTTCCATGATTGATGAATTGTATGCTTGTACAACCAGCAAGAACACCTACACAGGCAACACTATCTGGTTTGACACCATTGTCTCTCATTTTGGAAAATGTTCTCAGAGCTTCTACTGAAAATCCACAGTAGACATAACCTGAAAGGAGCGTAGTCCATGAAAGCAAATCGCACCCACCTTGGATCTCATTGAAAGCTCTTACTGCATCATACATGGATGAACATTTCGCATACATATTTACAAGGGAATCCTGCACATCTATGTCATTTCCATAGCCAAGTCGCAGTACCAGTGAGTGAACTTGAACACCCATGTCCAAAGACTCAGATTCGGCACATAAGCCAAGCACACAAGCCAAATTGGAACCATCCACAGCCATGCCTGAATGATGTAGCCGATAAACCAATTCACATGCCTCCTCAAACCACCCATGGTCAGCATAGCCTGAAATTAAACTGGTCCAAGCCATCACATTCTGGGTCTGATAGTCATCTGTGATATTGAAAGCATCCCACATGGAGCCCACTCTAAGATACATTCTTACAAGAGAGTTCTCTATCATGACTTCATCACGAAACCCAGTCTTAACTATCAGTCCATGAATCAGCTCTCCATGTTTCGGTGTTTTCGAGTTACCAACTGCTGTTAATAAAGCAACTAGGCTAGCTCTCGCAGGTCGTGAAAAAGGGGAGGACATGATTTGCCTGAAAATTTGAAAAGCTTGTGCACAATTACCACTCTGAGCATGACAGGCAATAACAGTATTCATTATGACCACATCCTTCAATTCCAACTCATCAAAAACCTTCAATGCTTCATGAATCTGATGCAAGTTACAGTAGAAATTGATAAGAGAACTGCCCACATGAATGTCTTGATCCAACTTGTACTTAATCAGAAGCGCATGTACCTGTGAACCTTGTGATAGATCATTACAACCAGTGCAAACCTTGAGCAAATTTGTCATGGTGAATCGATCAGGTATGGGCTGGCCTTGGGATAGCATCTTCTTAAACATGAGAAGTGCAGGAAGCACGAGGCCACACCAGATATAGCCAGAGATCATAGTATTCCATGAGACTGTATCTCTTTCAGGAATTTGGTCAAACACCATTTCTGCATCTTCCAAAGCTTCGCATTTTGCATACATGTTCACGAGACTGTTCGATAGGAAAACAGGTCGGGTTTCCATGGATTTGTGGATGTGAGCATGGAGACTTCTACCATTAGAGAGTGAATCAGTTTCTGCGCATATTTTTAGAAGATGAGCACACCTCTTCTCCCAATCTAAATATTGGGGAAACCCATAACAGTAATCCAATTTCAAATTTTGGGGAAGGCCATAATGAGGTTTGATCTTGGGCTGGCCACAGTAATGAGAAGTCTGATAGAAGAGCACGGATAAAAAATGTGAGTATGTGGAGAGAAGCCTTAATGGCTTCCTCAGGGAATGGCCTGTCACCATAATGGCAATGGCCAGTGAGACAATCAGGGACGATGATGAGAGTTTGTGTTTGCATGAGAGCTTTCTTCTCTCACCACCTTCTTTAATCTTATTTCTTCACCCCAATGTCATTACCTTTTAATATTGCATGAAAACATAACCAGCTCAAGTGCAAGCCTTCATTGTTTTTGGTATTTTTTGGGGAATTGTATGCTATGAGAGCAATTAATTTTGGAATGAAAAAGGTTACAATCATTTGGTAACCGTTGTGGTTTGGAGATTCAAATTTTGTGTTTATTTTAATTTGTTAAGATTTCATATCTAATGGCTAAGAATAAATGTGAACTCTTTGTAGCAAAAATAAATAGTCTTATAGTATATAATCGTTTTTTTCAATATTAAATAGTGATATTTTATTAAATGATAAATTAACCAGTAAATTTATTATATATCTATCTTGTCTATTCCCTTATCTATGGGAAAGTATGGAATGAGACTATTTACCTTTAATATAAAGCGGTCATATTAATCTTGACTATTAATAGGAAATGATATATTATGTTAAAGAAAGCCCTTCGCATAAATTGCTTTGAATGGGCAAATCAATCATTTCTCCTTGGGGATCCGACATTAATCCTCTCATACCTATTAATTGGTGGACCTGAGATGCATTTCCTCTAGCTCCCGCAAAGGACATTATATAGACTGGATTAAAAGGATCAGTCATCTTGAAATTTGGATTCATTTCATGTCTCAAATATTCACTTGTAGCATACCATATCTCAATTGATTGGTGTACTTTTTCTACTGCGTGTACATTCCCATAATGATGGTGCTTTTCCAAAATCCAACTTTGTTGTTTCGCATCTTGTACTAACCATCCCTTAGAAGGCGTTGTTAAAAGATCATCAATTCCTAATGAACTTGACGTTAGAGTGGCTTGCCGGAAACCCAAAGTCTTTACTTGATCCAGAATGTGTGATGTATATGCCATTCCAAAATGATCTAT
Organism: Amborella trichopoda; assembly: GCF_054954075.1. Taxonomy (NCBI): domain Eukaryota; kingdom Viridiplantae; phylum Streptophyta; class Magnoliopsida; order Amborellales; family Amborellaceae; genus Amborella; species Amborella trichopoda. The sequence goes on from NC_142336.1 coordinate 5,141,444, forward strand.
TAATCTACTAATAAGTCGTTTCATGGCAGTTCCATCTATCGCTTTATTGTGAAAGACCAAATCGGCCCGTTCTGCCATAAGTACCTCCATATTCCGGTGAGTAAGATTCGACAATGAGTTTCAATCAGTGATTCAAAGACTTATTTTCCTTTTCCTCGATATTGATTCACGTGCAAATTTTGGAATTGTGATACCTGTTGAACCGGAGATATCCGTATTCTCACGGGTATCACAGAATTACTCAGGTACCAGATCAATAGGTCCGACAAAACCCTTGTATAGCTTCTTCTATTTCTTGATAAAAAGAAATATGACCAACAGTGGTTCAAATGTATATACAAACGACTTCTTTTTTTACACTTTTTACTATTCGATAGTGCTCGTGAATCTCATGGTAGATTCCCAAAGATTCATATTGAACTTCAAGGGGAACTTCTCTATTTATTGAGGCAATCACGCATTGATCTAGCAGCCTCCGGAGCCACAATGTACTGTATAAGTCGATTCGTTTCTGACGATAAACTCCAAGCGCATCGTAGGAACTATAAAAATAAGGTTCTTTCTCTTTTGTATACTTATAGTTATTATCGACAACTATTTCATTTTGATAGTTTCTGTAGTTACATGGATTATAACTATTTGTACAAATACCTCGGCGATTCCCAATCGTTAGTATATAGAGGCCAATAAGCATATCTTGAGTTGATACAGAAATAGGATATCCAATAGCCGGAGACAAGAGATTCATATAAGAAAACATAAGTAAACGGGCTTCCGCTTGAGCTTCCAAAGATAAAGGTACATGAACAGCCTTCTGATCCCCATCGAAGTCTGCATTGAATTCCTTACGAACTAATGGATGTAAACAAATAGCACGTCCTTCCACTAGAATAGGTTGGAGCGCCTGTATGCCTAATCTATGCAAAGTAGGTGCTCTATTCAACAATACAAGGTGTCCTTCCATAACCTTTTGAAGTATTTCCCATACAATTGGTTCTTTTTCCCGAATTTTACTTTTAGCAATTCCTATGTTAGATGCAACATGTTGTCTGATTAGACCACGAATTACAAATGTCTGAAACAACTCTATTTCTATTTCTCGGGGTAATCCACATCGATGTAATGAAAGCGAAGGGCCCACAACAATGACAGAACGACCCGAATAATCGATTCGTTTACCAAGTAGAGTCTCGCGAAATCTTCCCTCTTTGCCTTCAATTACATCTGAAAAAGACTGGTAAACTTTATTGTGACCGCCCCTCATTGGTTGTCCACAGATCCCATTATCAAGAAGTGTATCTACGACTTTTTTTTTGTACTAATTTTTGTTGACACATCACTTATTCCCCTGGCGTAGATCTACTTGTTGTTAATGGATCAATAAGAGTATTATTCCGATAGATAACTCTTCTATAGAGTTCATGAATATCCGAACTCATTGGTTTACCCCCTCTATCTGAATGATTGGCCTCAACTCGGGAGGAAGAACTGGTAATAGGCACAAAACCATCCGTTCTGGTTCTACATTTGTTCTAAGAATATGCTTAGCCAATTCCATGTGTCTAACCAAAAAAGCCTTTCTTCTTATGATTTTTTTATCTTCCCATTTATTCTCAGCGGATCTTTCTTCCCGCAATTCCTTCCAATATACCAATGAACAATCTGTAATAATTCGCAAATCCGGATCGGCTAATTGTTCTTTGATAGCACCTGCTCCAATAGATATTTCTCTATTTCTAAATAGATTGAAGAATTGGGTAGTAAAAAAAGTGGGATGATGTATTTTCGAGATTGGATTTCATATTCGAATGAACCTCGTAATCGTAAGAAAGTGGGTTTTTTGGCTATGGGCCTAGCAAAAGAGAAATTGAGATAAGTTCCTATAAAATCCCCCCCTCAAAATCAGGCGTGAAGGTTTCCTCTCATCTGGCTCAAGTAGTTGTACCAAATAAAGGGGTTCTCACTCCCAAATTTTACCCTAGACAAATCCCAGAACTACTCCTTACTCAAGTTCTCTGTGAGGGCCAATCCATATTTCATTGATTCATCTCTTCTCCTCAATGACTCATTCAATTACGACAAAGTGGAATTATTGAGTAGTCTCATTCCCTTCGAATGATGAATTCTCTTAAATTAAAAGAATTCTTTGGAATTCATAAGGGATCCATTCGATCTTTTAGGTCCCTACTTCGCCTCGACGGTTATGCTATGGTGTCCCTTGAAGTGAAGCATACATGCGATGGATAGACTCCTGTAACCATGTAATATCTTCTTATTTGAACAGAACCTCTTTCTAAACTAAAAGAAATACAATGTCTGGTTCTAGTTCCACAAAAGATGCTTTTTTTACGAGGTACAACTAGAATTCCCTATTGATTGATGCGCTACGGAATCGACCATGGATCAATTCCTCTTTCATTTGGAAGTATTGAATAGACCCATAATTCTGAGCTTCATGTTACTTCTCCTAAGAGACATGTCAGAGCTGGAGGCATCCCAATTGGATTGAACGGGATGACAGGTTTTCATTCTGAATCTGTAGAATTGTAATTTTGATCAAATCACACATCGCAGTATACTAAGCCTTCTAATTCTTTAAGAGGTTTATCTGAAAGATTCGTGATATAACTAGAAAGACGTTTCAAATACCATACATGAGTCAATGGACATGCCAGTTTGATGTATCCCATTTGATATCTTCATAGCTGAGAATCAATAGATTCGACTCCGCATTGTTCACAAAATTTCAGGTCTTCTTTTTCATCCCCGATGACTCGGTAATTTCCACAAACACAAATTCCACTTTTGATAGGTCCACAGATTCTTTCACAAAACAATTCATCTTTTTCCGGTTTATTGCTTTTGTAATGAAAAGTATAGGGTTTTGTCACTTATCCAACCATCTCTCCATTAGGTAGGATTTTGTTGGCCCAAGCAATTATTTGTTGAGGAGAAACTAATCCAATTCGAAGTTGTGTGCACCTCAAAACTAAGTCAAAAATGTAATTCAGTATCATAAGGTCTTGTGATGATATGATAATTTATTGCTACCCCTATGAAATTTAAAGTTTCATAAATAGTGGCTATCAAGCAGATCTATGAATACTTGAAATAGACGGTCTAGATAATGTGTTAGAAGCTAAACTATTTGAGAAAGCTTTCTATATTCTCCCTACAACATAGAAGTTGTATCCTCCCCCTTATCCAACCGTCTATTTTTTAATAGAGGGCTAAGATTGCCCGAATCATAATGTCACGTTTCTACACTATTTTATTTTTAATTTTTTTCTATAAACTATTTTGACTTCAAATTTTGGACGTTCATTCCTCGCACTAACGAAAAATATAAAAAAATATTTTCAATAAAATAAAATGACCAAAATACCTCTGAAAGATTCAAGGGGTATTTTGGTCATTATATTTTATTGAAAAATTATTGTTACTATTTTTTTATAGCTGCACCCCAATGAGAAGATTGCACGTACTAAATTTCATATTCAGAAAATTTGTATTAAAAAAACTAAAAATAAAATACTTTGAGACATCGGATCTAAGATCAAATGGTGAGTGGCTCTCTTGATAAAAAATAGACGGCTGGATGGTAGGGGCAAGATAGAACTTCTATGTTGTAGGAGGACCATAAAAGCTTTCCAACTATTTTTAGGACTAAAAATTATCTTTTTCATATTACTCCTGTGGTTTGCTCAAGGGAGTTGCTCTCTTGAGAGCGTGAAATCTTTTGGGCTAACTAATTTATGGGGTATTCATTCGATTGAATTTTTATTTTAAATTGAATTGTTAGAGATTATTTAAAAACCAATGGATCTAATATATTTTTAAGAGACGCAAAATAATCTCCCTGTATTAAAACTCTGAAAACTGATATATGGGCCTTTAAACGATTATGCATGGGCTGTTATATACAAATACAATGTTATTTAACCATATTGATCTTAAATACATGTAACGGTCGTTATATCCTGACGGGCACAATTGAACAGGGGAGAATATATTATATTTGATTACCTTTTTTTAAAAAAAAATAAAACCATTGTGTTTAGCATAACTAAATGTAGTTTTTTTTTTTTGGGTGAGTCAGCAGGGACTAGGCAGAGGGCCCTAAGGAAAGTTTGGAACTTTTCATAAAAATTGACTATTGGGAAAATTATTTATACATCTCTACCTCAAAAATCCTACACATAGGATCCTCCACTTATTCTTTCAAACCGACTTTCTTAGCCTATTTTTTTTTCAATTTAGCACGGGTCACATAGGTTCATTATTTTTTAGGAAAATGGTTTGATAGATTTGCAGCCTTATCAAAATAAGCAAAGCCTCACCTAATGACTTGTTGAAAATTGTAATTCAAGTGTTGGAAAATATTTACATTGATCATCTTGATTTTGAATATTGTGGTTGTGAAAAAAAGTTAGGATTTCAAACTTTAAAAAATGATGTATATTTTAACAAATTATCTAGATCGTCCATATTGTCTTAAAAATAAGTGTTCAAAGATTCACAAGATATGTACGTCTATTTTAACTTTAAATTTTATTGTTGGTGTTGAAATTGATTTTAGAGTCATCATGAAGATTTTGAAAGTGCTTTTCAAACGAAGATTCAACTTCATCTATTTATTTTTTTTTAATGCTTTGATTCTTCTTCTTTTTTTTGCCCTTTATGCAAAGTTATTTCAACACGGTGTGAAACCAACTTGAGGCCATTTTTGTTCTAGATTGCCTAAAATTTCAATAAAATGGGTCGATGCAAAAAGGAACTTCGTATGAAAAAAAAATTTCAGTGCAAGGCCCTGTTGCACTTTTAGGTAAGAATGAATGTTGTTCTCCCTTCATTACTTTTGTGAAAGCAATTTAGATATAATTTAAGCTTCTTTGAGTGCATTTTATTAGGTGGATTTGTTCATCATCATCGTAGCTTTTTTTTAATTAATTGAGATCGGCTATATGAATCCTAGTCAGCCATTCTGCTCTATTAAGGGTCATACACTAAGTGAGGTCATAGTCTTTATATCCTTTTGTCCTTTTTTATCATTTGAACTAACTTGTACTTCGTAACAGGTGTTGTGTTGGGTCTACGTTCAACTAAGTTTACTCTCTCTCATCTCATCGCCTCTTGGTGTAACACCTAACGTTTTTCGAATGGATTCATTTTGAATTCTATCCGTTCTTGTCTTACCACTAATCCATCTCAACATCATCATTTCCACCTAACTTTTTCCGAATGGATTCATTTTGAATTCTATCCCTTCATGTCTTACCACTCATCTATCTCAACATCATCATCTCCACTACACTCATTTGAAGCGTGTATTGTTTTTTGTTCACCCAATATTCCGTCCCAAAGCTCATCTCATAACTATCCTCTAAAACTTACTTTTTAGCTTCATTGGTATACAATGATCACATGAAATTCCAAATGACGTGCATTTTTAGAAGTCAAAGCTCGGGAAATTGATGAGCATGTTTGCCTTTTTACCGGCATATTTGACTTTTGGAAGGCATGGGATTGAGAAGCCTGTCATCCCAAGAAAAGGAGATGGCAGGGCCCCCCAAGGAACCACCTTTCTTAACTTTTATTTGGAAGCCAAATGAACCATTCCTAGAAGCGTGAAGCACTTCTTGTAATGAAACGAGGAAGCAAAATACTGTCCAGAAGCGGCAGCTTCTCATGACTTTGAGATAGAGAAAATGAGATTGAATGGTGTAGCCTCTAACTTACCTTAAGACTTTCTTTCTGTGGCTGTTATTCAGTGAGGGGAGCCAACTTAAGTGAGGCTAGTGTTTTAAAACCGAGTGATTTAAATTGAGAATCGCCTATTCGGACCGAGAATTGGTTGAGACTGAATCGATTCGTTGGAAGGTATCAAGTCCCGGCCCAATTCCCCTTAAAATCATATCTTTCATATTCTTTTTCTTTTTATTCATGAAAAGTGACAGGAAAAGGAAGTTCAAAGAAATCATTGAGGGCTCCTAAGAACACATATATCTTATTATTGGGACTATTTCATTCTTGAAATCTTTCTTTATGATATGGCTGAAATTCTAGCTTACCAATAAAAAATGAAACAAACGGAGAACAAGATGTTTAAAGGCAGAGAGAGGATAAAGATGAGGAAAAAAAAAAGGTCACTAAAACCTTTACAGTGACGAGTTCACTTGTAGTTGATTTTTTTGTTTTGAATTTTAATATGAAACTCAATTAATAAATAAAGAATTGAGAAGAGCAAGGATGACAAAATTACATAGATAAGTTGATGTTCTCTCCAAATGTTGTATTCTTTACTGGTATGCACACTGTTAGATCTCTTTCCTCATACCTTCATATCCAAAATTTACAATTTAATTTTTCTTCTTTTTACTGGTCGTAGTATATTATATGATCCGTCTCTTAATTTTAGTGTTGAGACAATGTCGATTTTTTACGGTCACCTCTGGGAGCATATTATAAGATTCATCTCTTAATTTTAATGTTGAGACACTGTCGATTTTTTACTGGTATGCACCTCTAGGTGCATATATGATTAGTCTAGGGCCTATTATACGATTGGTCTCTAGCATTTATTCATAGATAATGAAGATAGATTCCCTTTTAATAATAAAATAAGAAGAAATAAGAAGAAATGAGTACGATGAATTAAAGTACTAACCTTTACAACAATAATCTAAATTCCCCATAAGCATTAATCTAAATTCTCATAAGTGCCCGAGAAAAGAGAGCAAAATGATTACCCTTTATCTCTAATCAAATACAAAAAATTAAATTCCCCATAGTCATTAATCTAAATTCCCACAAGTGAAAAAAATGATTACCCTTTATCTCTATATTAAACCACCGAAACCTTGATTTTCAAAACTAGTCATTCGTCCGAAACTAATCAAACCATGGAAACCTACTCTACCATGATTTCCAAAACTAATCAAACCATCAAAACGACTGATTTTCAAAATTGACTTCATTAAAATACATGTATCACATAGATATATCACCAAAACCTCGAAACCTTCTATACCATGATTTCTAAAACTAATCAAACCATCGAAACTATTTTTAAAACTAACTACATTAAATATACATATATCAGACGAATAGTAAGAAGCAAGTCACCGGCTCATCACTACTGGTGGAGATGAGATACATTATCATAAATAATCTCAATTACAATAATACCTCTTGAAAGCTTATAAAAAAATAAATACTCTAGCTTATAAAAAAATAAGTACTCTCTCATAGAAATCTTTATTACTTAATCACTAAATACCCTCTCAAACATACCATAATACCTCTTCAAAGCTTATAAATAAATAAATACTCTAGCTTATAAAAAAATAAATACTCTCTCAAACATAAAAATCTTTATTACTTAATCACTAAATACCCTCTCAAACATAACATAAAAAATGTTGTGAATAATCTGTATTCTTGCCTTTAGTCTCCTCCAATATACTAAGTTAAAAATCTCATCAAAATTAAAATGAATCTTGAATGGTAAAGTCTGATTTTTTTTATTTATTTTTTTTAATATTGCAAAGTGTAAAACTTAAAACTCTCCTCCATTTCAAAAGAAAAAGGCATTATAATTAACTCTTATCTAAGTTAAGATGTATCTTTAACTCTGAAGCCTAAAGCTTGGAGATGAAACGCCATTTGAACGGAAGAAAGCATTTAAAGACATGAGCGCAGGTCACTTGGGAAGGTCTGTTCACATTCAAAGCGTGATATAAAAATATTCCTCTTACACAAGAGAAGCCTAATCACAAATAAAGCATGCATTTTTTTTTGTTTTTTTATTCTTTTTGGGTATTTTAGTGGGAAAGGTAGGCCTCTATCTATTTTTTTCATTGATTTAGGAGTTAAGCTTTTTCTTTAAGATGTCAGTGGGTAGTGTGCCAGCAGGATTGGAAACCACAATAAGTAACTAAGCATGGAGTGCTACCACTACGACTTAGATCCTTTCCTAGGGCATCATATTTTGCATCGGCCGGTCCTTATTGCACTTACCATCCATTTGGACTGTTGCTATTTTACACATGGTTGGTATTTCAAATTGAAACATGTCACAAAAGTCATAAAAACACAGTTTCCAAAATAAACTACTATAAGAAAACATTATGTACCTTGAGGAAGCAAAATGCATTATCACTTCATCGACGAAACATTATAGGGGAGCACTGTTTTAGAAGCCAATTTTTTTCACTCTAGTTTTTGTCAAGGGTTATAGAGGTTCATTATGTCTGAAAATCTGTGGCCAAACTCATTGGATTTTAGTTTGTCATACCAATAAATGTAACCCTTTAGGACAAATTGTGTAAATTTTTGTGTTCTTATACTTTATGAATTTTTATGCTTTAATTTTCATGTCCTATACTTTATGAATTTTCATGCTTTAATTCTCATGCCCATATTATAGCCTGTACTTGCCAATAATTTCTTACATGATTCATATTAGGAGTCCCTTTTTCCCAATTATCCTTGAAATCTATCAAAAAGTATTAAAAAAATATTGTCAGAACCAACCATCCATTTTTAAAAGATCAAATCTAGGTGTTCAGAAACTATCTTTTGTATTTTTATAATTATTCATTTCTCTAAATATTTATATCAAACAAATCCCAATGTGTCTTTTGCCTGTAGGAGCATGCGTAAAATAATATCTTTTCAGCTCCCTATTAATTGATTATTTAATGAAGATTAGTCATATTAATCGAATTATTTTTTAAAAAGTTTTCCAGAAGTAAGAAAAATGAGTAGATATTATGTGGTTGATTGCTTCTTTTTTCTTTAGTAGTAGATGGGTAAGCAGAGAGAAATAAGTACATGGATGAGTAGGTGACAATCTTGGTTACATGAAATTAATACTTTATCTGAAGCTTTGCAATATAAGAGAGATGTGCAACTGTCTAATGTTCCAAATTGAAATAGATAATTAGATGTTTCAAAGGAAGGGAGAGAGACGTCTAATAAATCAGGAGAGAGACAGAGAGAGGGGGGGGGGGGGGGGGGGGGGGGGAAGGGGGAAGGGATAAATTTAGGATCTGAAACAATTTCAAGTCATCTAAATGCATTACCACTTCAGATCTCGAATTTTGAATCTAAAAATGTAGTGTAGATATGATGATTTGCAAAGAACTAAAAGGAACAATATGCGAAAAAAGTTTAGTTTGTTTTTAAGATTCAGAATCCCTCTTTTCTTCAAATTATTAATCATGGTGGTCGAGATTATTGACATTGTTTTTGAGTGAATGTTAACTTACAATTAGTGGTGTTAAAACTTATTATTGTTCTACAATAAAAATAATGGTTCCTAATTATTGTTATACAATACAAAAAATTGGTTCCTAGGAAGCCATAATACCTCTCTCTCTCTCCATGTGGAAACAACATAATAAATAGAGAATGGGGACGCAAGCCTCAATCCCCTGATTGCCGAAGAGTTTTTTCTGGATGGGCCTGATTGCTTTTCTGGATGGGAAGCCAGTGCTACATAGTAAGGCCATCTACCAATGGTGGAACAAATCTTGGGCTTTGAAGAGTCTGCTCGAATATATGACCCACTCTCAGCAGTTTGGCCTGCAAGCAGAGCACATTCTCACTTCAAACTTCTCAGACACACAGTCATCCATACATCACACAAATTGTTTTGCATTTTAGTTTCTCTATGGGGGCGTTTGCCAACTGGAAGTTTTAACTGAAGCATTCAAAACTTCTAGGTCACACCATGTAAAGGACTGTAGCCAACAAAACAATGAGGATCATTCATTTATTCCTCCTAGACTATTGGTACATGGGAACAAAAGGCACAATATTTGCATCATGGATAACCAGTAAGTACTTCTCCGGGTCCTTCATGACATTGAGACTTCAACAAGTTCTGGGTAGGGATAGTGATGCAGGAAAATTAATAATAAACAAAAAAAAAGAAGAGGCTTGAGAGATTATACCCTTTCAAAGTCTCCAAGGAAGTCCACCCCAAAGATCTCTTCACAAGATCAAATGAACTCTTTCTTTACTCCATTCACTATCTCTCATAATAGGGATGTCTCTCCTTTTTAAATACAAACCAAAAAGAGAGAATAAAATAAAATAAAATAAAACTCCAAAAATATTCTCTCTCCCCACGTTCTCTCTCTCTTTAGCCCACATTTTTCCCTCTTCTAATCTTAGTAAATCTCCTCTTTTCCAAATCTCATCTTAATCTCCTTAAAAAAATCTCTATGTTGACTAGATCTCTTAAAACTACGATTCCCTTTTCCACAACCTTTAACAGAATATATCCTAATGAATTCCCATAGAAAACTTTCTATTTTGCTCCTTAAATATATACAAGGAAGAAAAGACAAAAATAACCCTATACATAAAATCTAAAAATAGCAAACTAAAGAAAAAAAAAAAAAAAACCATTGCATTAGCAAGGCAAGAGTTTCAAATCAGATCAGGGTTGGAAATGGAATTTTAGGCTTTTGGAGAGTTTTTGGTGCCAAAAAGAGTGAGGAAATGAGGTTTCCAGGTATGTATAGTTTGCACTAGGTGGGGAAGCTAAGTTGACAGTGTTTCAAGAGGGAAGTGAGATTCTCAACTTTGGGACGATTTGAGAGGGAAGGAGATTTCTGAAACAGTCAGTTTGGTCAACTGGAAGAGCAGTCGTGCAAAAGAATATAGGTGGGCGAAAACTACGGTAGATCTGAAAGAAGGTGATTGGTCTGGTGGATTCATTCTATGTTTCATGGTGTTTGGGGGGCTGGAGCTCAGCATCAAATGCCTATGGGAATATTGTTAAAATAAAAAGCAAAAGATTCTCATGGCAAATCATTTCTAGACCATGGGAATCTCACAACAAACTTTTTGGGCAATAAACAGATACAAGGAGCAACTCCTCACTTAAACTATGCTACAGGTTGGATTTTTTCCTGGAGTTCAAATGTTACATCATGGGTGCCCTTTAGCTCAGGCAGAGTTCATCAGTTCATCATGGGCTGGAGCTTGGCATCAGATGCCCATGGGAATACTGTTAGAAAAAGCAAAAGATTATCATGGCAAATCAATTTCTAGACCATGGGAATCCCCCAACTAACTTTTTGTGAAATAAATAGAGACAAGGAGCATCTCTTCACTTAAACTATGCTACATGTTGGGTTTTTTTCCTAGAGTTCAAATGTTACATCATGGGTAACCTTTAGCTCAGGCAGAGTTCATCAGTTCATGGTTGTCAGGCCCATTCCTATTATGGTGTAATTTCTCTAAGATCACTATCCATCGGCACTGAAATCTCTAAGAATGTCGAGTGTGGAATTGGGTGGAATGCAATAGAAAAATGAACACCATGGGAATTATTTATTTGGAGATCACTGCTCAATCAGAATTTCTAAAAGCTGACATACAACAAAAATTCATTAAGTTACCCAAAACTAAAAGAGACTGGTAACTAGAGATGAACTGCATGTCATGAGGAAGCATTTTCAAGATCAATTGGGCACAAACTCCACAGAAGGTCCTCTTTATAGATTTTCTTTCAGATAAGCAATCGTCACCGGAAACAAGATGTTCACGTTAATTTTTAATGGTTCACATTAATTTTTAATGGTCCACTTGTAGTGCAAGGAGATTCTTTAAACATGAATCAATGCGTTATTAAGGAAAGTCACATATCATCTCTCACCAAGTATACAAATGTAATATCCAGCTTTCGAAATGTAGCATTTCTATAGCTAAAAGAAGAAAAATAAACGACTTTACAAAAGCAATAAAGTACCATGCCACCCATAGACACCTTGTTAATTTACATCCACCTTTTATATTTCGATGGAACACCTATATTAATTAAGTATAATGGGGAATGGAAAAAGTATATGTTGGGTTTTTGTGGCAATTTAAAGGCCCTATGAGAGCATGTTCTGAAAATATATAATGAATTATTGACTCCAGTGGGAGTATGATCCAACTTGGACTATAGGGCATTGATAATGCCTTAGACTCACATGAGTTTTGACTAGCTATAACTCAATGATAAGTCCAAAACTCGTAGTTCTGGGAATCGTGTAAGCACAACCGATAAGGGTTTCGATGTGGGGTTATCCCTAGATGAGGTCGGAGATGTGCCCAAGACAGTTGACAAGGGGACATGGATTTGACCCCTATTTGTAATGGATAACCTAAGACGAGAAGGACCTAAATCCTCATCAATACCATCTCACATCATGTATATTAGATAGCCGTCCGGGAAGCAACCCTTTGGATAAGGGTGTGTGACATGTACATGTGCAGAAGAGATGACTCCCTGCAACACTAGACTGTGCTGGAATGACCATGGAGCATACTGCTGAAATGGGCCCCGGACTTGTCCTCAAGGAGGGACTTGTAATCTATGGTCTAGGATCGTATCTTCTTCACTTATTGACTGACTTTGTTAGTCTAATCATGAACCCCTACGATAGGTTGTAGGTTATGGGATCGGTTGGGTCAATTTTAGAAAGTGCAGTGAGATGCGGTCTCTAGAGAAGATGGAGTCCTCAATATATTTGTCGTAATCTTAACTCTATGGATCCAATTCCCATCAAAACTTATTTCATATGTTTAAATAAGTCTTAATTATTTTATAGATAATTGAAATGAATTTTTTGACCTCTCTGAGTAGTTTATTTCATTGAAAAATAATTTTCATATAACGAAAAATCAATTTTTGGTTCTATTTTAATCAGAGAGAAAAATAAAATATTTGGATGTTTTGTAAAATTTGTTTTAATATCTAAAATTAAAATTAATATATTGGGGGCCCAATGGGGTTCAATGGGCTCACAAATGCGTGAAGCGTGGGGCCCACATGGGTAGTGCGCCCCACCCCATGCAAACTTTCCTTATTGTTTTATGTGCCTTCTAAGGCAAGTGATGATTTGAAGTTTTGGAAACTTAAGGTGTAGATTTTTTAATTGAAATTATATTGGAAAATGTAAGATATCAAATAAGTATAAATTAAATACTTTCTCCACACAAAATATTTGATGGGAATGGAATTATGGAAGCTGAGGGATAAGATTCCACATCATTCCTTTAATCATGATGGCTGATCTAAAGAATAAATTATTGAGATCTCGTCACCCCGTAGGTCTCCAAGATCAAATGTCAAGATTAAACCTCATAACGATGGTAAAACCCTAACCCTAGAAACTAGATAGCCTCTTTTTTTTATATACTAACTATGGGGGTTCTATATCTTATCTTTTTATCTCTTTCTCTAAGCAACCAAAGGGGGCATGCCCCACTCTAGCCTTCTTTCTCTTCTTTCTCTCATCCAAAATTAGGGTTTAGGAAAACTTAACCCTAAGGGATGGCATGCCCAAGCCACACAAGCCCTAGCCCTAGGTCCTTGCCTCATGCTCATGTATTGAACCTTGGTCAAGGAAATCCCATGTGATGCTATCTAAGGGTTTTTTGCCTAGGCTTCCCTAATTGTGAGGTGTGTTCTTGAATCAAGATCCCATGCACCATCGGTGGAGGAGACTAGGTTTGGGGTGTACGAAGACCTTGGGGGGTAACCTGAGGCAAGGTACATGTTTCATATTCCGTACTTATGTTGCTTCTATTGCTTTCTTATGTAATTTTCAGTTCTACATGATAAATGTAATTTTCTTTTAATGGCATGCAAGTGAGAGGTTTTGGCTATTTCATTGAGTCAAAATTGTATTTTGGACACTTGTAAGTGATCCGGGTGCCAATACGTATAAAAGAGTAGAAAAATTTTAATTGGTATTGACTTCCCCAGTCACATAGTCCACCATTCATTATAATCATCATAAGAGAGAAGGAAAGTGGTTACAGCTTTCTATTTTTTATTGTCCTCTTTCCGAATGTTGGATGCTCTTCTAGACTCTGGTTTTACCGATCTGATTCTGGACTTTACCGATACGATTCTGGACTCTGGTTTTACCGATCTATTTGTTATGCATTCATGCAAGAGTATGCTCCTTGTATGGTGGGTCATTACCTTCTTGCCAATAAAGGTGCTTTACAGGTGGAAGATAATAGACAACATAGTTCCTAGGCTAGTTGTTTTAGTCTTCTAGAGTTCCTAGGCTAGTTGTTTCAGTCCTCTAGATTTTACCTTGACTATAGCTTAGATGGTGTTTGTATCAGATGGTATGAAGATGTAAGCCTTCTACAGCCTTAGCCGTTTCTAGACGAGTCATAGTAACCCTAAAGTATTGGACATAAGGTATAGGTCACTAGGGACATGAGCCACAATGGGCATGAGTCATATTTGGCATGAGCCATACTACGCATTAGTCATTTGGAACATATAGGTGCATAGCCAAATGGGCTATTCTCTACATTGGTTGTTTGCACCCTCAACCTGGTAAGGCATAAGTCACGATTATTTCAGCGACACATAAACACACAAACATTGAGGTTTACAAAGAAGCCCTTCTATTTAATTTGACCATGTCCATGGGTGAACAGAGGTCCCACGATGTTTCACAACTTTTAGGTGTCCATTGATGCCATAGAACCCAACTAAATTACCCTTCACAAATATATGAAATGCTCCAGAAAAGATGTAATTTGGTTCTTTTCTCCATATGCCTCCCATCTAGGGAGTTGTAGCCTCCCTTGCAGACATCCTCCTAAAGGAGGGATGCCATATATTCCCTGAGTTTTCTGTCTTGAAAACATTGTATACATATTTCTCTTACAAATAAAGTTTGGGTAAGGTAATTTTATTCTTTGCCAAGCACAAGCTGTTTCACATAAATTCTGCCACCATACATTTCCAAATTATAATTGAATGAGGGTAGTTTTATCCATTTCCAAATTATAATTGAATGAGGGTAGTTTTATCCATTTCCAAATTATAATTGAATGAGGGTAGTTTTTGTTATTTACCAAGGACAATATGACATTCTTTATATAGGGGTGACATTCTAGTGATGTCTGTCCTAATCAATAAAAAAAGAAGCTTGTATTAACAATGTAAAACGTCTTTCTTGCTTCATGCATAACTTCTGTTATGTCCTGGTCACATGACAGAAGTAACCCCACCCAAAAATGATTGACAATACAAAGTAGGTATTTTACTTCGGAAAACAAAGGCCTGTTAAAAAACGTTACTAATAGACTTTCCCCGCCCCGGCCCCCCTTAAAATTAAGTTTCACTACTCATTACTAATAGAGTAAGTTAGCAGATCTCCACATATACACGCATACATGCATGTCCACACACACACACTCACACGAGCGCGCACACACTAGCACGAAGAGAGAGAGAGAGAGAGTGAGTGAACCTCATCAAATGCAGAGCCAATCAATTGAAGACCAACAGGAAGACCTACATCTCCACTTTGAACAAACCCGCATGGAAGAACTAGAGCAGGCAATCCAGCCAAGTTAACATTGACCTGCTTCAACACCATAAACTGTTTAGAATTGCACAACAACACAAAGAACAATGGAAGGAAGCCCTGAAATAAAAACATAACCTATTACATTTAAATCCGAAAGATGAAATAGACTAATAGGAAATGCTGACTACTTAAGTGAAGTATGAGCTTCCAATATAGATGTCCATGCAAAAAAGTCAAAGTATCAAACCCTTCAGATTGATTAAAAGCAAACCCGAGAAAACGAGGACTTGTTTGAAGTCCTAAGGCATCATAGAATTTCAAGGTTGTTATATTAGGTAAAATAATATCTTCAAATGTATGATTATATCCCATCCCTATTAATATATGCTTCTATCAAAATCTGACCCTGCCCATCTGAATAGGGGAGATTGAAGGGGAGTTTTCTCAAATACTTTGAAAGACATCAAATAAATTTAAGAATTTAATAAAACAGAGGGATTCAGCTATAGATAAACCCAAATATTGCTATTTGATACACCACCTATGAGGTGAACATAATTCACTTCGAAATAAAAATAGCTTAAGGATTGAAAAACTAGATCTAAGGTTTGAAGGAGAGCAAAGAAAAGTTTTGAAAAAATAATAATTAGAAATAAAAGTAAAAAGCAATTAAAAACTAAAAGTAAAAAGGATAATAAAGACTTTGTACCTAGCCACGGTCCTCGGCACAAAACCTAAAGTAGAAACAAATCGAATCAGACTGGATGTATAGCATATGATAACTAAGTTGAGGGCAAATCCCCTAAGGGACAATATAAGACTGATGCAGCTAGATCACCAGGTATTTGATTGGTTTGGGTGAATCTAACTATCTAAGTGTATATGGTTGATCTTTGTGGAATATATGGAACTTGTGGTCTATAAGAAACAATATTATGATTTCTAGGATTTTGACGGTTAAACTAGGTTAGATCTAAGAAAAAAGGTCACTTAAATTCTTGGCTAGGGTTGGATAGAGGAAATTAGGAATCTTCAGGTTTATGTCTAGGGTTTTGATGAGAGATCTGGGGTAGGATTGGAAACTATGGCCAGATCTAACATTTTAAAGTACCAAGGGGTATTTTGATACTAAAATTACAGAAAATAGGAGAGATTTGGGAATTTCAACGCTGAAGGCTAGGGTTTCTGTCGGCGGCAATGATAGGTTCATGCAAGGTACAAATTACAAAAAAATTCCATACAACTTTTACTAAAGTCCCATGCACATTACCATCTCAAATGTGCATGGCCCTGATTTTTTTCATTATTGAAGACAAAAGAAAATGAAGAAAAAAAAAGAGATAGGCCCAACTGCCCAAGAAAACCTTGCTGGAGCATTCGCAACACAATGACTAAAATCAGCCAAAAATCAACAAGGAATAACCAACCTGATTTTGCCTAGAAGCACGCTCTAGGACTTTGTAAACCTATGCAATCTCTCCTAGCCAATGGCGAACCTTCTAAAATGCAAGCTCTTTTTCACTCTGTTTTGAGTGAAAAAGATGCAAGCTAGGCCGACTTAGGTTGCAAGCCCTTCATCCTCTGTGGATCTCTCACAAGGAAAATTCTCTTTGCCCCTCTCTACCCCCGGGCACATGCCCTTCATCCTACCTCTCTCTCTTTTCTCTCACCCAAACTCCCTGGGAATCACAAATAACAAAGCCCTCCACGTAACTCTCTCTTGATTCCAAGAACCATCATTCCAAATCAACTTAGAAATCTTACAAGGATATTATTATCGACCACGTGGTCATTTTCGGCCGCTCCACAGGACCCACAACTGGCCACATATAGGGCCCACTTATGCCCCACACAAATCTCAAACCATGCCCACTAAATCTTCTTCCATTCAAAGAACATTTTAATTCCATAAAAGTCCATGTTTTAAATTTTTGTTGTTTTTTTTCCCAAAGATACCATTGCTCTAATATACAAATTCACTACACAAAATTTAGGTGACTAATTTGAGCAATAAAACACAATTTTCTTTTCTCAAAATCCTTTAAAAGCCATTGGAAACCTATTGGAAGAATGTGTTAGCAATGGAACCAAACCCTTACTAAGCCTTCCATGGATACCCTATAGCTACACCCTTGACCTCAAACAAACCCAACTGAGCCATACCCTACAAGGCTCCTATGCAGGGCTCATGATTGGCCAATCAAACCTAACCAAGGCAAGTCATAGAGTAACATAATGCAGCCACAGGCTACAAGGGCTCTTCCCCTAGTTTGTGGACAGAAAGACCAACTCAAGTCACACAGACAAGACAATACATCACAAAGGGGTAAGGAATCCTCTCTCACAACCTCAAGGACCCAAGTCACAAAGACCCTGTCAAGTCACACAAACAAGACATAAGCACATCCACACTCCACAGTTCACATTTCACAGTTCACACAGAACCATGCTCACGGATTACAGAGCAGTTAGATAAAACGTGAACCGTACAGTCTCAGTTTGGTCACTAAGTAGTCTCCCTGAAACGAATCGCAAAGGGGGGTATTATAGGCTGAGATAATAAGGGGTAGGTTTCATCAATGACGTGTCGAAAATCGCATACCCAACTGCCTCAAAAGCTTCTAACACACTTTCGAGGTGGTTCATGAAAGTCTCCACAATTTTGTATGCAGCATGGCACATCGGCACAAATGCCATGTTCAGCATAGGGTGTGTCATACACTGGGTAAATTGTCTGTGTACCATGGATAAGTAAAATGTCATCACAACTTTTTAACAATGTAATATTTCTGTGAGACTTAGACTGTGGGAGAGTTTGCCAAATGAATGAGGTTGTAGGTCAATTGGGTACAATTTTCTTATGGAGAAATTCTAGCTAATTTTTAGGGTTTATGGGGACATTCACAAAATTTGGTGATCCTAGGGGCACATAGATAAGGATTCATAGGTATCTAGGAATCTACATGTGATCCAAGATAACAATTCTGTCAACAACATGAACCAATCAAATTTCAGGTGTCGACAGCAAGAAATTCTTTCGAACAATTGTTTTTTAACTTGGCATAAAGGTGCATGCTAAAATAAAGAACATGCATTCCTTATTTCACTTGGCATATTTACCAGATTACCATGAAGAGATTGCAGATACTTGTATCAATTATTTATTTATCAACAGGCCTGGTTGGCATCTTATCAATGAAAAGCAACATGAAGCAGTTTAAAATATTCAAGGAATGTATAGTGGTTCAAAGTCGCTTACAGTCATTATATCTCCTGCATACATAGCCAATGGATCATCTACCTTTTCCCCTGAAAAGCAGAGCGGAACATAGTATTCAGTGATTAGCATGCACCAAATTTCGTGTGGTCCATGAACTCAATTGAGAAAATCATCACCAAAAATAACAGAAGAGGAAGAAGAAGAAGAGAAGTGGCATACCGATCTTATAAGCAGTAGTTGGGGCTGCCGGTGAAATGAGGATGTCATGTTCACCTAGTGCCTTTTTGAAGCTTTTTTGAACCAAAGTCCTCACCTAAAAAATATTCAACACCATGAATTTCTTTCAACAAATAAACATTAAGCGGGTTAAATGAAAAAGTCTATAGTCATACCCTCTCTCTATATATGTGTGCATATGAGCCCATGGGCTGATGAAAAGGTGCAGGGCCAACAACCCAAAAGGAATCTGAGCCTATCTGTGGTCAACACACCGGCTCAACATTTGATTTTTATTATTATTTTATAAATCTGATGGACCCCAAATTTTGGACGGGTGTGAACCTGACCTAGGCCAACCAAAGAAATAATTTGCAAAAAAAGTGGACCAAAATACCCCCACCCTTGTCATTGAACACTCACCATCTAGATCGACCTAAATGGTTCAATTTAGGCCATTCGTCTTACACTGTTTCAGCAGCAATGGCCTAAAAGAATCTTTACATGCACACAATGTTATGAGGATTGGACTGGTGCTCAAACTAGTGAAGGGGCTAGTCCAGTCAAAACAGGTCCAACATGCGGTCCGACCTTTTCTTTTTGGTTCAATATATAAAACTAAACAAAAAATTTACTAAAACATAAAAAAATCAATAAAGCACTCATTAGTCCCATGTTTGATCTCCATGAGAGATTGATCACACTAAATCGCATGCAAATATTTTAGACCAATTAAGAGACAGAGAGAGAGAGAGAGCACTCAATTTAACCAATGGATGTGTGTGTGTGTGTGTGTGTGTGTGTGTGTGTGAGAGAGAGAGAGAGAGAGAGAGAGAAAGTTCATAAGTTCCCATTAGAATTGTCATACCTGTTGAGCACGTTTGTAATATTGATCATAGTATCCCGCAGAAAGTGCATAAGTTCCCATAAGAATTCTCCTTTTGACCTGATCAGAAATGCAAATTCAACCAGTTGTTGCACCCTGTTCCATGAACAACTAAAGGAAAATGATAAACATATTGACATAGATACTATAAATGATATGAAAGTGACATGGTCGAATGCACAAAGCAATGATTAGAAATTATGAAACAAAGGCATGGAAATGTCAATACTACTGGACAATTCATTTGGCATACATCAAATGATCAAACTAGCTCATGGCACATGCATTACATGATGCGTAGTCGAGAAATAAATGAAAAAATATTTTCAAAATACCAACAAAGTTGAAGGGGTCTATAAGACAGCTGTGAGACCAGCTTTGCGTTATGGGATGGAATATTGGGCGGTCAAGAAACAACATACCCATAGAATGAGTGTAGCTGAGATGAAGATGTTGAAATGGACGAGTGGCAAGACAAGAAAAGATAGAATTCGAAGTGAATGAATTCGAGGGAACTTAGGTGTGGCTTCAATACACAATAAGATGAGAGAAAGTAGACTTAAGTAAGCGGGCCACGTGCAATGTCGAACCAATACAGCACTAGCTAGGAGGTGTGATTTGGTTTAAGTGGAAGGCTAAAAAGGCAAGGAGAAGGCCCAAAAGGACATAGATGGAACTAGTGAGAAATATAAGGGGACTTATGGTCTTACTGAAGTATGGCCCTTGATAAAGTAGAATGACGAACATGATTCATGTAACCGACCCCAAATAGTTGGGATAAGGCTCTGATGATGATGATAATGATGATGATGATGATGAATAGAAATGAAGTGTAAGTATTATTTGTTGCTTTTTATTTCAAGTTATCAATATAATTTTTTAATTTTATTTTCATATTTAATTTATTTCATCAATTTCAAATAATTTTCAAATTCTTTTCTAACATATTGAGAAAAAGCATCTAAGTATTTCTATTCAAATTCCTAATCTGGTATAAATGATTTTTTTTAAGTTGTAATAGAGCATTATTTTCTAATATTTAAGTTTATATTTTTGTATTTCTAGCATTATTTTCTAATAATTAAGTTTATATTTTTGTATTTCCCTCATTCCTATTTCTTCCCTGTAATTGTTATATTATGATATATAAATGCAAAAGAAAATTGAAGGGTTTGTCTAACTCAAGTTAGATTTAGCTAATGGAAGAGGTTTTAAAGATACATTCCCATTTCTTCCCTGTATTTGTTACATTATGATATATAAATGCAAAAAAAAATTGTGAAGGGTTTGTCAACTCAAGTTAGATTTAGATAATGCAAGAGGTTTTAAAGATAGATACTTATCAAAGAAAGAAACCATATTAAAGAAAGCATATGTAAGAGTTACATAGAGACAAATTAGAAAATTGGAGGGAAAGGAGACCCTACTTGCAATTTGAAAGTTATCCTCCCTTGTGTGCATAGATTTTCTCATTCTGTCTCTGTGTGTGTGTGTGTGTGTGTGCACGCGTTTTATATAATCATGAATCGGTGTTTAAGGGCAAGTTTGGAGGTACTAGTTATCATTGATAATTTATTGTTTCAATAAAATTAATCCTCATAATAAATTATCCATTGTTTGCCAGTGGTCACTATAGAATTATCTGAGATAAATTTAAAAGCAGTTTCACATATAGGTTTATCTTTTTGAAAAACAAGAGCGATTTGCTGAAAGCCATACGTTTTTCGCCATAAATAGCTAAAAAAATGACTAGTAACTACCAAAAAAGTTATTAGCTTTCAGTTGTGACCCAAGGTTCTAAAAATTAATTCATTATCATCATCATCGAACCCTTTTCCTAACTAATTGGGATTGGCTACACGAATCCTAACCCCCCATTCTGCTCGATTAAGAGTTATACCCTTAGTGTGGCCATAAGTCCCCATATCTTTTCTCACCACTTCCAACCACGTCCTTGTAGGCCTACCCCTTGCCTTTTGAACCTTCTACTTGAACTATCTCGCACGTCCTAACAGGTGTAGTACTGGGTGTGTGCCACACATAGCCAGCCCACCTAAGTCTATTTTCTCTCATTTCATCGCCTATTTGAGTCACATCTAAATTCTCCCAAATGTATTTATTTCAAAGTCTATTCCTTCTTGTCTTTCCACTTGTCTTTCCACTCATCTATCTCAACATCGTCATCTCAGCTGCACTCATTCTATGGGTATGTTGTTTCTTGACCACCCAACATTCTGCACCATAAAGTAAACTTGGTCTCATAGCTGTCCTATAGAACTTTCCCTTCAGCTTCGTTGGCATGTAGCAATCACATAAAACTCCGTTTCACATCTCCACTTTGCCCACCCAGCTCTAATTTTATGTGCAACATCTTCATCAATCTCTCCATTTTCCTGAATTATGGTTCTAAAAAAGTAAAAAATAATTAAATAACAAAATACATAACAAGTTACCTACCAAATAGCTAAAAAAATAATATTACCTTAGAGTACATTACTTTTAGATAGATAAGATAGTCTACTCTAGATAAAAATAATTGTCATCCACACAGGTCCTTAAGTCACCCAAGTTGGCTGCTTGGGACCCCTTGGCAAGTCCCTAGCCAGAAACTAGAACTCACCCGAGTCCCACCTTATTTTGGCTTTTATTTGTAATTTTTTGCAGACTCGGCCAGATCTTGTTCCAACTTGGCCAAGTCGAACTGGTTGAATTGGACTCGAGAACATAGTTAGATACAACCCAAGACTGGGTTTTAAAATAGTATCATGCAGTTATGATAGCAATCACTTCCAAAAAAGCTCAAAAATAAATCTCTCAATGATTCTAGAAAATAAGTAATTATTGTATTATGTACATGACACAAAATAGTGCAGGATTGTTTAGATCTTATGTACCTCTGGACCGAATCCATTGGCACGGGAGACACCATATAAGGATCTCAATTCATCAGCCAACACTTGGTTTCCATACCTGTACATGAAAGGAGATGGTCAATAGATTAAACTCGATTTTAAAATTTTAACAAAAAAATAAGTCAAAGTGCAACTCTCACATGGTATAACTGAGTATGGTATGTAAATTGACAACCTATTACAGTAGATGACCTGTAGGGTTTGCAAGGAAGTGAAACTCTAAGGGACAAAGCTTAGTATGGGATGATGAAGTTTGTAGAGAACGAAATATTCACACACACGGAAAATATTATAAGTATGTGTACCTATAACCTATTTTTTGCATATTTAATAGGTCAAGACTGCTCAATCCAACATTTTTTTAATCGAGAGCAAGCGGGTTCAAAAGGCGCAAATCCCTTCCTCACACTCACACCCCCCCCCCCCCCTCCCAACAACCTTTTTTCTTCTCTACATTCACAACATACAAGAGCTGGCAACCAGCACATGGCATATGGCAGCAACAGTACGTACATTGCTGGAAACAAGGCAGAATAGCATATGGTTAAGAATGTAATTATTTCATCCTTTCCTCGCTTTTTTATGTTAAACCCAATCTGAACGTCTAGACAGGCCACTGAGGAGTTAATCAGACCAATGCCCACTTAGATTCAGCCACCAATCCAGATCTCAGAACACAAGCAGGAAAATATGATAAGGTAACAAAAGATTTTTTTTGAAACTATAACAAAAGATTAAATACTGGAAAAATATGTAAACTTCACCTTACACCATCGTAACGTGATAAATTAGAAGAGGCTTCTGATGACGCTAAGATGTAGTAGGATGGTAACCCAAGAGAGAAAGATGAAAGTGATACCTGAAAGCATTTAAAAAAAACTAGCCTTCAGTTGTGGCCTGATTTTGAACCAGGACAAAGAATCGTCATTCTGGAAACTAAAGCAAATGCAGAATAAACGCTGCGAACTTTAAATGGGATTGCTTTACTGGCAAAAACAAAGTGGTATTATCAGAAGAAGAAAACCTCAGTTACAGTGCATCCAATTTCTTCCAAGTGAGACGCAGCAGCTTGTATTGTGGAAGTTACTCCTGTATCAACACCATCTCCAAGTGTTTCTCTGATTACCCCAACCCTGAGCCCTTTCAAAGGTTCAGATCCCAATAAATCTTTAGGAACAAGCTCAGTTGTGTAGTCAGGGACTTCCTGAAAGCACAATTAATAATAATAATAATAATCAGAGTCAGAGTTACAAAGTTGCTATTTTCTTTTTGTCAGCAGTGAGAACACAACAGAAACAGAACGAGTATTAGGAAGTTTTTGAACATGATGCCAGAAGAAAGTTTGCGTTATAATTTACCATTACAGTTAAAATTAGGTTCACGACACCTCCAAATGTCCATCTTTCTCCTTTCACTTTCCTTTGCTCTTTTATTTTTTATGGTTGGTGATCTCACTGTCAGGTCACAAATTCCTAGAAGTAAGCTCTTTTGAGCTCACCTATTTGCTTCTTTACAACTCACCTTACTACAAAATAAGCCGATTGCAAATACCAAAACACAAGAACAAAATCAATATGAAAAAATTTGGCAAAGCAATTGTAATACATGAAAAAATAAACATGCAAAAGGCAGTGTTATCTATTATAAAACTCTAACAGTGATGGGGTTAGCACATAAACAAAATAGGTTTAGTATGGCTAATTCGAAAAGCAAAAGTGTGAAGCATCATTTATTCCACTCCTAAAAGGAAAACTATGGAGAAGTGCACAATCAACATAAACATCTGATGATTTCATTACCAGGCAAAAGGAGGAAGGGATTACTTAGCACATGGGCAATACGATCAAACCTTGGGAGACTAATACATTATAGAGAAGGTTTGCAAGAGCGAGTGTCAAAATTCACGATAGTTGTTTTAGAATGAATTTATACAAGCTCACAGAGATCGATAAATAAATATCTGTTGTATTTGTATGAAATTGAAATTATTGATGGACTAGAAGTATGAAATCACAACTGGGAACATGAAAAATCCAAACAGGATAAAAAATGGTACTGAAAGGCCACGTCTTATTTGGGAAACATAGATATGTTATGTACAACATGGATAAATTTTTCATGTCTGAACCATTATAGACCACAAAGATTCTTACACATTTACAGCTGGTTGCATCTTGAGTATCATGACCCGAAATTGCTCGGAGAAGAATGGCAGCGTCCATAACTGATGAAGCAAAACATCCAACTGCATCCATTGATGATGCATATGCCATAAGCCCATAACGAGAAACACGGCCATATGTTGGTTTTAATCCTACAACACCACAGAAGGATGCCGGTTGTCTTACACTTCCACCGCTGTCACTTCCCAATGAAACTGCACACTGCCTTGCAGCCACGGCTGCAGAAGAGCCCCCAGATGATCCTCCAGGGACCCGAGATACATCCCATGGATTTGCCGTTATCTATAGCAAAAGTATACCAGTAAAAAAACTACCAAAGCTTAAGTACAAACTAAATATTATTTGCAGATCAAGGACTCAAGCAATACTAGGCTCTATATGCATGAGATATTGAAAGCAGATGCCAATACAGGTTACAGAAAACAAAAACAGTAAAAGCATTATAGATTAGGAATCTGGTCTAGTGCCTCAGCCTAACCTTGAGTTAATGTATAATACTACAGCAGTGAAAAGAAGTCATATAAAAGACATAAAAGAGACTCTATGAGAACATTATCATGATAGTTTCACAGGTTAAACATGCAAAGTTGAAACTAAAAAATAGGTCAGTTGTTAGTCAGGAGTATTCTCATTGGAAGTGTACAATGCATAGCCATCCACTCAAATATTAGACACCAAAAGGAGAAAGCTCAATCCATTAGAG